>NC_040907.2:143377897-143687527 GCF_004126475.2 Phyllostomus discolor
TGGAGGCCTTTGGGTGCTTTCAGTTGGGCTCTACAACCCTTGAAATTGATGATCTTCCAGCTGTCAATCAAAGTAAAGTTAGGGTGACAAAAGATGGTCTGACAACACCTTTAAAGTGGCTACAAAATCTGCAGCAAGTAGGCTTCCTCCATGAAAGTCAGCTTCTCCTTTACTTAGAAAATCTTTCAATAATCACAGATGAAAGCACAGGTCAAATGTTCCTTGACTCTGTGAAGCTTTCTCTGGCCTTTCCAGGCATATAGGAAAGCTCCCTGATATCCCACACTACCATCTTGGTGCCTTTTACAGGATTTACCTACTTGGCGTACGGGATGTCTTGGACCATATCCAGATGGTGATCCCACGGAGGCAATGTTTCATACATTTTTGCATCCAATTGAGATCCTAGTCTCGTCAGATGCCAGGAATATAGCAAGTGTACAATGCATAATTGTAGGATATATACTTGAATAATAGAATTTTGGAGCTAAAAGTTACCATAGTTAGTGGTTTAATATTTTATAAAGCCCAAAGAAAGGTAAAGTTATTGTCCATGATAGTTGCAAAGTAGCAGATAGGATATACTCAAACAAATATTATTTATTACTTGGAATTTAATTGCCATGATAAAGACTTTCCAAAAGTTTCAAAATCTAAAGCAATTTGAAATACTTTCCATCTAATTATAATGCTTAGCCTTTATTTAAAATCTTTCACTAGGGTTTCAAAAGACCATATGTTTTATACTTCTGAGAATTTGTCAATTAATAATTGTCCTATAAATAAGCATTGATTATTTCTATTATCCTTGAAAGTGTCTGTTTATGAATACTGATTTGAATTAATTACCATATTTTGGCATGTATAATAGGCATTTATTTGCCAAATTTTTGAGGAAAAAACAAGGATGTGCATTATACATCCTTCTGTAGTACTAATTCTGTATCTATATAAATGTTTTTAATTCTTTTATTTATGCTTATGCATTAGAAGTATAACTCTAGAAAGCAATAACAACATCCAGATGCAAAATAATACCCTGGAATATGATAATTGGTTCTGTTTTAAATATAAATAAATAAAAAATTAAATTAAAAAATTAAAACAAAAGATTTTTTCCTGAAAGTTGGGGCCAAAAATGTGGGTGTACATTATACACAGCAAAATGCAGTACTTACTAATTTATATTTGTATATATTGACAAACCAATGACCAAGATACTAGGTATACAGACTACATTAGATACAATTTGATGTGAGACCTCTTCAGGTTCTAAAATGGTAGGCCTCTATGAACTGTTCTACACATGTTTATTCTCTCTTTAATGAACTTTTTTGGGTAATTAAGGTATTCCAAGCATTGGGTGTCAGATACAATTACAGGTACTGGGGAAATAACACACTGTCTTATAAATAAAGTAAACAATCCCTGCCTTAAAGTTACTTACAGTCTAATGGAGGAGTCAGGAAGAGAACAAAGAGTATTTTAATGACTGCAGTAGCAGGTTTCACAGTAGAGGTGTGTGCCTGATGTTGTGGGACACGGAGAAGAGAATAATAACCTGCCTGAAAAGCGTTAGGGAATTCTGTCTTCTACATGGCCCTTTAAATAAATTGAACTGGATGTTGAGGATTAAGAACTTATCGAGAATTCACTCAAAGTAAATAAAAATGTTTGTCCTGCTAAGAAAAAAATAATGGATAAGAGGATAGCCTACAAAAATCAAGGCAATATCTAAAAGTGATGAAACAATCTATTATATTCTTAATCTCCAGGCAGTCCGGTCATGAATTATAGGGACTGTATTTAAAAGTACATGATGGATTTGACAGTATTAAATGATATATTTAAATTGGGGGTGTCCAGGCTTTTGCCATCTCTGGGCTACACTGGAAGAAGAAGAGTTGTCTTGGGCCACACATTAAATTACACTGCGACGTAATCACAAAAAAACCTCATGTTTTAAGTAAATTCATAATTTTGTGTTGGGCCACATTCATAGCCATCCCGAACTGCATATAGCCTGTGGGTCACAGGTTGGACATCCCTGACTTTAAAGTAAATACTTATACGTGCATTTTCTTCTCCTGATAGAACACCATATTGCCTATGTTTAGGTTTTTCCTGTTTGATCTAGCTAATCAGAGAACTCACCTTTCCTTAAATAGATAGTGTTATGGTTGACCTCATATGTTAACGTCTTAAGCACCAGTAACTCACACTATGAATTTATTTGGAAATAGGGTTGTTGCAGATGTAATTCATTAAGATGAAGTCATACTGAAATAACGTGAGCCTTAATCCAACGAAACTGCGGTCCTCTTATTTTAAAAAAACGGGGGACAGGGCAATTTGGACAGATGTGCCCACAGGGAGAATGCCATATAGAGATGAAGGCTGAGATTGGGGTGATACTTTATAAGCCAAGGAAAGCCAAAGATTGTCAGCAAGCCATCACAAGGTAGGTGCTATGGGCTGAATGTTTGTGTCCCCGTCAATGTTTATATGTTGAAATCTGAATCCTCTAGGTGATAGCAATAGGAGATGAGGCCTTTGGAAGGTGATTAAGTCATAACGGTAGTCCTCGAGAGTGGGGTTAGTGCCCTTCCCACCATGTGAGAAGACCGCCGTCATCTATGAACCAGACACCAAACCTGCCAGGGTCGTCTTCTCGGATTTCCCAGCCTCCAGAAGTGTGAAAAACAAATTTGTGTTGTTTATAAGCACACAGTCTACGGTCTTTTGTTATAGCAGCTTAAATGAACTAAGGTACTAGGGAAGAGGCATTAGACTGACTTTTCCTCATAATCCTCAGAAGGAACTAACCCTACTAACACCTTGATCTTGGACTTCTAGTCCCCAGCACTGCAAAATCAATACATTTCTACTGCTTAAGTCATCCAATTTATAGTCATCTGTTATGGTAGTCTTAGAAAACTAATACAGACTATAAATTCTTTTGGGAATGTGATGAAGGACCCTGGAAATTTTATGCTAGAATCTATATAGTACTGGAACATTAACTCCATTAAGAAAAAGTATTTAATGGAGTTAAGAGATTACTACTTCTTTTATAGTTATAGATAGTAGTAAGTCTTTAACTTTAGGTTGGTCTAATGTTTGGCTAAAAAATAAAATACAGTTTTTCCATCTTCTCTGGTAGGTTCTCAGAAAGCTACTCTTGTGGCTGTGTGCATTGTTCTTTGGGACCTTAAATCTAGCCGAGGACTTTCAGCTCTCAAAATAATTGGCTTTTACCAAGTGAATTTTTCTTTTACTTGTCTTCCTAAAGTACAATATTGACCATTATTTCAAACAAATAAACTTTAAGGATGTGGAACAATAGAAAAAGCACTCAGCTGGGTGTCTGGAGACCAGGGGTCTAGCCTCAATTTTGGCCCTAACAAACCATATGACCTTGGACCAGAGCTTCATTTTCAAACAGCTATCAGCTCAAGAAAACCTTAGGTCAGAGCAGCTTTTGATATTGGTCATGATCTACTGTTTGCAAAACTTTCTAATATCCATGCTTCAAAATGAAAAAGAGCTAGCAGAAAGCCTATAAAAATAGCACTGTGAATCCATATCTGCAAGCAAAAGAAATGATGATGAGAAAAATATCCCTTTAGTTTCTTCAACTTAACTAAAGAATCCCTGCTTATCATTTCCCCCTTGTCAGGGTACAAAGGCAATGATTCAGAGTTAATATTTTGTTGTCTTTAAAGTTACAGTGGCATCAAATGATTTTATAGCCCTTTGGGGCCAGAAAAATCGCTTGGAAGCAGAGTGTACCTACGTGAGCAAGTTGTACTACATAAAGCGGCAAATGATCTTAGACAATTACAGAAACCTTTATATCTCAATCAGTGCCCTGGAGACAACCAATAATGTTGGCAGATACTGCTAAAACTGTCAGCAATAAGATGTGAGGGAAACCCAAACCAGAACTTTTAACAAATTATGAGGTTCTGAAAAAGAGCAGAAACCTCTGTGGTAATGGCTTACATTAACAATACAGCTGCCTCTCCAAGCTCCCCAAGTCATAAAACACTAACAGGGAGGAACTGAAAGAAAAACATGTGCGCACTACAAGGAAACGGAGATTAGGAGAAATGGACCTTGTGTGGGGCTGTGGTGGCTGCCAAACGAAATGCTGAAGACTGGTTGTCCCCTGATGTGAAAACAGAGTCAACCACGACGTGCTCATTGGGAATGGCCACAAGTAGGACTGTTTATTTCATCCATAGATCATAGTGCTCAGGGTGGTTCAAATGGAAACAGCTGAGCTTAAACTGCTAGTGATGGTGATTTGAGCAAATAGCTCAGTTTCTGTATCTGTCCAGTGTGGATAACAGCAGTGCCCACTATATAGGCTGTTGTGAAGATTCGCAGAGTTCATACAGGTAAAGCATTCATAGCACCTGGTAATTGAATATTCAATAAATGCTAGCTATTACTACCTCTGTTCCTGCTGCTCCTACTAGGCAATGAACCCTTGTCAAATAAAACAAGACCATTTCCCCCCCAAATATTTAGATAAAACCAGACAGTATTATAGAACACTGGCAAATAAATTCAAGAGTTGTTATTTAGGCACAAGTCCCTATGTTTCCACTTTGTTGGCTTATTCATTTTGTTATTGATTTATACAACAAATATTTATTGAGCATGGTGCTAGGGCAGTGTGCTATGGGTTACAGTTCCAACAGTGAATAAGATACATAGTCTCTGAACCCGAAGAGCTCACAGCCTAGTTGGTGGAAAGCAAACAGAAAATTCTGAGTAGTTATGTTTGAGCTAAGTGGAGGGGTACAGTGGGGGTCCAAAGAGAGAGAAGGGAGGGGACCCAGATTGGATGGGTGGCGAAAAGGCCAGGCATCACTCCCTAGAGGTGATATCTGAAATAAAATGTGTGCTAGCATAAAAATGGCCAATAGAATTGAGGGCAATAGCCAGAACACCTTGGATTCCCTGGGATCACTGACAAAGAGGCTAGAGTATGCTTTCAAAGTTAATGCCTACTTTTGCTTTCAATCTTTTCACAGATGTTTATGAAACCTTTATATATCATGGTTTTATATTATTTGCTCTTTCAAAGGAAATATCACTTTTAATGACTGCAGCATATATTTGTAAGTGGAAATTTGATTCAATCATACCTATGAAAACTCTGTTGGAATGCATGAAGTCCTGTGGGGTCTTGGGTTGACCGCTACTGACCAATAATAAGGTTCCCTAGACTCAGAGACCTGGTACACAGCTACTCTGGGCACTGATGCGTCACTGGGGTTTTGTTATGCCGCAGTAAGGCAGGAGGTAGAGGTGCTAAGTCTGATATTCTTTGCCAAAGGGGGAACAGGAAACTCTCTGTGAGCATGGGATGTAAATGAGAGATAACAGGTGATGTACTGTGAAGAGTCTAAGACTGTCCTGCTCAGTGCCGCCATTGGAGGAACCAGCTGTACCACTGCACGGCAACACAGTTCCTTTCTGAGTGTGGGGAGAGGTTATCTCACTAAAGGTCCCCAGCACCAGCAAGTGGAAATCAAGAATTTTGTCATGAATTGCACCAACATTGACTTTAAAATGTACTATGACAGAGAGACATTAAAAAAAAACCCAGAGAAATATTCAGTGAAAGCAAACAAAGGGTGAAGAGGCTTCCTACTGTTTAATTCATCTTTAGCCCCCACCCCTACCTTTGAAAAAATGACCAATAGACTGAGGATCTTCAAAGAACAAAACCTTGCCCCACCTGAGTTCTGCATGTGAAAAATAGCAAACAATATTTTCTTTTTTTCTTATTAAGTTGTGATCTTCAAAATGCATTTTCTTAATTCAAAGAGTCCCCCATACATTTTGATAATTTAAACATTTAGTTAAAAAATATGCAAACAAATGAGGTTTCATTCATTTGAAATCAAGGCCATTTGGAGAAGAAATAGTGAGAGAGATGCAAAGAATGTCTGAGCATAGTGGGTATTTCACTCCTTTTAAAACCACACTTCAGTGGCTCAATGTAAAAAAAAAAACAACCTCTTTTTATTTTAAAAATATCTTTCCAGGTGAAATTGTCCATGTCCAATACATGCCCTAGAGCAAAATTTTACAGCTGAGTAACAAACCTTCTAAAACATGTATTTATAATAGAAATGCTGTCCGGAAGTTAATCACAGTGGGCTCCAGTAAGGTATAATTCTTGTCACCAGTTTGGAATTTGGAGAGAACATCAGCCTGATGTGACCATATTTATGGTCACCAAAATTATCCCCGTTATTTCATTTTGCTGGGCTGTATGGCAAAGGATAGAGAGCAAGCCCCTCCTTTCTTCACTTTATAGCCTCCATTTGCCCAATGGTTTCAGAGAAAAAACAAATCCTTTCAAAAGAGGCCAGAATCAATAACAGGAGTTTTAAGTTATGACAGTCTGAAGGCAAAAAAGAAGTCCTGCCTGCTTTTAAGGGAGAAAGCACAAACACACTCTTACTAAAGGCAAAACTAAAAAAAAAAATAAATAAATCTTAACCATCTTGAGACTTTTTAAAAGGATTTTAACAGGGTGGGGTTTACTCTTCTTAGGACATCTGTTTTCTAAAAAAAACACCTAGTGCCTCATCAATAACTGTAGAATTTAGGCTGTGACATAAAGAGACTGGTTGAGGCAATTTACCAACTTTTTGCCTTAAACCAGTGCCTCTCAAATACTAGAATCATCTAGAGGAATTAAAAAAACTCTACCTGCCTGATAAACAATACTAGGGATTTAGATGTAATTAACATGAGGTGCAGGCAGGGGAGCAGGGCATGTGAAAACTCTCCAGCAGATTTTAATGGGCTCTATGCCCTTCTACTAAGAGTAGAAACTGTGGTCCAGCAATGTCCGTCAGCATCACCTGGTCGCTTATTAGAGGAGAAGAATCTCAGGCCTGACCCCAGGACTACTGAATTAGCACTGGTACCCTAGCAGGATCTTCAGAGCATTCACATGAGCATTCAAGTTTGGGAAGCATTGACCAACAGCCATTCCAAACATCTCTGGAGTCTTGGAATCAGTTTTAAAGGAATTCCAAATACCCACTGCAAATATTATCTGATTCACATTCCACAAAATAAAAACAGGTAGTGAGTGTTCTTCCATCTGATCAGAAGCTGGAAGAGAACAACGGGAAGGGAGTGATGATACTGGTGTCTCTCAAGCTTTCTGTGCTCCGGATCCAGGGCCAATACAGAGGCAGGAAGTGGGCCGATGGGAGGGAGGGGAAGAGGGAAAAGGGAAGTGGGAAACAGTGGCTGAAATAGGCTATGATACATCAATGAATGTTTATATTTACCAGTCATTAAATATTTTAAAAATCATCTCTGTTTTTCTGTTTTGGCCCACCCAAGAGCATTTCTTGTCATTACCTGGAACATGTCAGATTCTTTCCATCACAGGGTCTCTGTATAAGGTTTCACCTATGCCTAAAATGACCTTCTCCAAATCTTTGCATGACCAACTCCTGCTTAAAATACAGCTCTCAGCTTGTCTTTTCCACAGCAAAACCTTCTTTGATTACTCAATCTAAAGCAGCCACCCAGTTTTATATCATCACCCTCATTTTAATTCTTCTCTTCATAGCACTTATTACATCTGACAGCTTTCTTATTTATTGGGTTTATTTTCTCTCTTCTCTCTTTAAAATTTATACTTCATGAGAATAGGGACCTTGTCTTATTTAATGTTGTATTTGCATTTACTCACTTATTTAGCTGGTATTTATTGGTTTTTGGCCATCTATTATATGCAGGGACAGTTCTAGATGCTGGGGATAGAGTACTTTTAATAGTACCTGCCCCATGGTAACGGTTTAATAAATATTTATTGTTGAACTAACTACTACTCTTCTACAAACATTTTTAAAAGGCCACTATAGACTATTCAAAGTGCTCTGAGCTGAAAAATTGCAAATGTAGTTCCTAGCTACAGAGAGTTCATATTCTAGTATAAAAGACAGATGCAATATACACCTAATAATAATACAACCTCAAAAGCACTAAAGTAGCCTTCAGAATGAAAAACTATGGGCATGAGAGGGATGCGTCAAGAACTCTACTTAGAAAAAGTGTTGAAGGGATGAGTGTTTGGAGAGCATTTCAAGAGCTGGCCTTTCTAGTGTATATCAAAGGGTAAATCAGGTGCCATCAGGCATAGAAATAACAGAACACCTAGTCAGAGGAAGAGGCCAAGCAAGAAATGTTGAAGAAAATAAAATGGATGGAATACTGAAGAGGTTAATGGGGCTGGAGCAAAAGTTATTTTCAGGTAGAAAATGACAGAAATAATGCTGGAAAGTCAGGTGGGGGCCCAACTGTGACAAATGAACTGCCAACAGCATTTGAATTTAGTATTCTTTTCTAGAAAATAATTTAGTTGTATATATGAGGAATTTTTAAATTATTCTCTTTGATTCAGTATTCCAACTTGTTAGGATTTATTTTAAGAAAATAACCACATAGCTGGACAGTGATTTATGTTTAAGAATGTGTGTGGGCAAAGGGTTTATAAAACCCTTCCCCATTTCTGCAAGAAAATCTGACCTTCAGCTACCTGTGAATCTGATGAGGGGGCAAGTCAAGTATGTTCACTACTAGTCAACATGACTTTATAGTAATACTGCCCCTGGAGTGGTAGGTGGTATGTAGACTAGCAAAGCTATCAATAACTGATAGGAACCAAGCATTGGGCTTCCCTGAGTATGATAGTCTTGTAACTGAACGTGTCATTTATAAGGACCTTGAAACTTATTCCTATGAAATTGCTGCAAGAGCTACTGGCTTCTTGGGGTGAATAAGGCTTCCAAACCAAGACAGTTCCTGCAATTCCCTGATGTGCATCTTTGTACATGATCTGCTATGGACCTCTCCAAGGACTCCTTTAGGAAGGACTGACCATTGCTGCCCTTCTAGCAAGTGGTTTTCCTGGAATCCTTTGGAGTAGAATGGTGTCAACTATGGTCTGGAGTCTGAATGTTGAGTTGAGCCAAAGAGAACTCCTGATGCTGAATGTGTAACCCAGAGCTTTTTAATAACAGAACTAGGGACAAACTAAGTGCCTAACAATAAAGGAATAATTAAATATAGTCTATTCATAAAATGGAACATGCATATCTTTGAAAGTACGTGTTTCTGAAGAATATTTAATGTCAACAAAAATGTTATATTAACTGAAAAAGTGTAATATGAGAATGAACTTATGGTATATATATATATATACAATACATGTTTTTATAAACCATACAGGAGTTTCAACAGAAGAGTAGACAAAGGCAGCATATTAGAAATCTTATATTTTGTTGCTTTTTGCCTCTTCTCTTTCCCTTGGCACAACTAATTTTTCCCACTCATATATTTGTGATTCATGCCATTTTGGCCATCAAAGAGCTCAGAGCCCTGGCTACAGTACTTAGCCTATGAGCCAGGCCTATCAATCAGGTTATCTTATCCCATTCTCCATAGTCACTGGGGCATATGGCTCAGGTAGAGCCAGTAAGAGTCATTCCTGGGGGATCTTAGATGTACAAACACTAAGAAAAATAAATTGAGACTACTGATTTGGGTTGGGATGGAGAGACAAGAAAATATCAACATTTGCTGCCAGTGCCCAGGTTCCTGCGATAAACAAGGGAGCAAGGGTTCCCTTTCATTCTGTGGGCGGCCCAGGTGCAGGGAGCTGAGGAGCAGAAGGGTTATGTGGTCACACAATCTAAAAACACTGAGTAAACAAGGGGTTTATTGCGAGGCTTCTTCACTAATCATATTTGTACTAAAAGAAGGAAAGGATACAGTATGTGGTATTAGTCAAATTTATTTAAACAGCACAAACTTTTTTCTTTTTCTTTTCTTTTTTGAGGCAAACTGCTAGCATGTCTGCTAAGATTTGTTCTTAGAACACAAAAAAGAAATGCTGTTCTGAGAAAATAATTTATCAGTCTATGTGTTATTTTGTTCTTTGTGCTTTGCTACATTTCCTAATTTTTCTACAACTAAAAATTGTGTTTGAGATCTATATTAAATATCCACATAATAGATATAAGATGCAATTTTAATATATTGTCTGTTTCTATCTGTGAAAGGACTCAGGCTTTCTTTCCTTTCATAACAGTATTAGTAGTATTTCTAATATATTAACACTTTTTATTGCTCCAAACTTAGGATCAAAAGTTCCTCCCCTATTACTAATGGATACATACAATTTTTATTTTTAATTTCAAATCTTTCTTCTTTGGTTCAGACCTTGCATGAGGGCAGCCAAGTTTACCATATAACCATCATTTTAGTTTATTAGGAGAAAAGGACTTACTTGTTACCTGTTCAGTAAATTATGAATCTTACTGCACTTTTTGTTACCCATGCAAATGTGTGTATACATATATGTGGTTTACAAAATGGTAACATATACAAATGATTTCATAACTTAATTTTAATATTTAAATTTAATAATATGTGATATCCATCTTTCCATGGCAGCATAGAGAGCTCTACCACTTTTAAAAATGATTTGTTTATTTTTACATTAATTTATTGGGGTGACATTGGTTAATGAGATCACATAAGTTTCAAGTGTACATTTCTATGACATATGATCTCTACCACTTTTTATTAACCACTTTTTCTTAGCTTAGTATTAATTATATGGATGGAGTCATACAGATCTTAGCTATTTGACCTCATTGAACCCCTAAGTGCCTCAGTGTTTGTCTAAGTGGGGATAACCTATCTACGTGGAAGATTTGTGATAAATTTAAGTAAAATGCTGTAAGTAAAGCACTTAGTACAGGGCTGGAACAGAATGTACTCAGCAAATGGAAGCTTTATCATTATTACTATTAAAGGGTAATTATTCTGTTACCATTGTCATCAGTGAAGGGCTGGAACAGAATGTACTCAGCAAATGGACGTTTTACCATTATCACTATTAAAGGATAATTATTGTGTTACTATTGTCATCAATGAATAATTAGGTTATTTCCAATTTTTGCTTCAACAGAAAAGACAGCAACACATTCAGTGCACCAGTGTGTAAACATTTCTATAGAGTAAATTCCAAAAAGTTGAACTGCTGGATCACCAGTATGTCCATTTTAACTTGTTTACACAGCCAAATTTCCTTTCAGAAAGGTGTTTCCAATGGGCACTCCCTCTCTCCAGCAGAGGGTGCTACTTGCTGTTTGCTGTTTGCTGTTTGCCTTCTGGGAAGGCAACAGAGAAGGGAAGGGATTTTAGCAGGCTGTTGAAGTATGGCTAGGGTGTGGCAAGGCAGAAGAGAGAGGGTAGTCCTTTGGGGGTGTCTC
Organism: Phyllostomus discolor; assembly: GCF_004126475.2. NCBI lineage: Eukaryota > Metazoa > Chordata > Mammalia > Chiroptera > Phyllostomidae > Phyllostomus > Phyllostomus discolor. Next base: position 143,389,228 of record NC_040907.2, read on the forward strand.
AGGGGTTCTCAAGACCACCCTTTGACATGATGATTTGTGAGAAGGACTCACAGGTCTCAGAAAAGCTGTTATAACCATGGGCTACACTTCATTACAGTGAAAAGATATAGATTAAAATCAGCAAAGGGAAAAAAGCACAAAGGCAGAAGTCCAGAAAAAAATGGGTACAAACTTCTAGGTGTTGCTTCTCACTGGAGTTTTATGTGGACAAACTTAACTCTTGCAGCAATAAAGTGTAACCCATGTGAAATGATGCCAACTAGGAAAGCTCACCTGACTGCCACTGGGGGTCAGTCACAATAGACTCACAGAGCCCACTTGACTCAGATCAGTTACTCAGAGTCTAGCTCCCCACTGGAGACAAAATAGGTTTTCACCCCAAATCAGGATATATCTGGTTAGACCTGGTATGCCAAGGTTGTAGGCATGCAAATAAGTGTTTCCTATAAATATAATGGCTCAGGCCTTTGGACATACCAATTGCTCTTTTCCACAAATACACAATGGTCCACAACTATCAGCATAAAGAAACACCCTTATCAGAAAGAGTATTTCAGGGGTTCAATGGTTAGCTTCCAGGAGCTGGCCGAGGGCTAGTCCTGAAGACATACATTTCTTTGGACTCTACAGGATTTGAACAATCCAGACCTGTTGACCCATTTCTTCCCATGGTGGGAGGGCATGAGCAAAGGCAGGAAGGTGGGATTGCATAATGCAGGATTATGGACAAGAGTGTAAACCAATGCAGTTAAAGAAAAGTAGAGCAGGGTGAGAATAAGTGTGAAAGCAGCTTGGGTCAAATCATGAAGAATCTTCAATGCAGAGAAGCATGAGTTTGAGAACAATTACTTTGATAGTGGTTTTAAAGATGAGTTGGAGTAAAAAGGGTCTGGATTCCAGGAAACCTAATAACACGCCATGACATAGGAAGGCCTGAAGCAGAGTGATAGCCGTGACAATGGAAAAGACCTTACGTGAAACTATGAGAAGCAACCATAATAAGACTTCAAGAGTTACTGAAAACAGGTGGACAAAGGTGAGGGGAGGGAAGACTAAACCAAGAACCACCTACACCTCATCACCTGGGGAGCTAGCTCACTGACACAGCACATTACTCTCTCCAAAAGCTACTAAGTTCAAGTCTTTGGTACAGAGTTTGGAAATCTGCATTTCCACAGGCTTCCCAGATATTCTTATCACCACTAAAGTCTGAGAGTCTCTGTTCTCTACAGTGCTCAGAAAATCATCTATGTTGGGAATTTAAACATATCTCAAGTTGTGAATATAGGAAGTGTAACAGGGTGCAGTCAAGGGGAGGGGGCCCAAATAGGGATTTGGAATGAGGCCCAGAACTCAAGGTGTTCAGGAAATATTAGGATGTCCTCACCGCCCCTCCCCAACAGGTGTGGGTTGGGGGAAGGGACAAGTGGAGCAGGGCCATTGAGAGCTGTTTTGCATAGCAACAGCTTTGCAGCTACTCTCTGGTGTGGTCATTTAACATATCTATAACCTTTAACTGGTTGCACAGATATGTTAAATAGCTGTGGCCATGCTCTGAGCCAGGGGAATGGAAGTAACTTTGCCACCAAAACATAATTAGGGGGCAGGTCCCCTGAGTTACAGTGCCTTGGCCTTCCTGGGAGCTTGGAGAAGACTGGCTCCATGACAAGGGGCCAACCCTGCCCAGACTCAGGATGGCAGCCCAGTAAAGCTGGAAGGATATGAGTGTGGGCAGGTGTAACTGATTGTAGGAGGAGTGGGAAATGGGGCTGCAGAAGAAGATTGGCACGGGGATTTAAACCCAGACACAGCAGCCATTGCAGAAGGCAGAACCACACAGTTTTGGCTGAGAGTGGCAACCCTCCCCCTGCCCCCCGCCCCACCCCACCCCACTCCTTGCAGCCATTGCAGGAGAAGACCACACAGCTGTGGACATATAGGGTAGAACCACTTGGTCTTTAGCAGAGTGGGGACTCCTGCAGGCCTGTAAGAGAGAATCACCATGTGGCTTTAGCAGAGAACCACCACTCACCACTTGGCTTTGGCAGAGTGGCAACCCACCCCCCTTGCAGCCATTGAGGAAGGAGAACCATGCAGTAACTGAGGAGGCCTACCAGCCAAGACGGATTACTGAGAAGAACTGAGGGCTGCCTAAGCTGTGGACTTCTATTTCTTTTCCTGAAATACGGTACCCCAGACTGGGCAAAGGGGGGAAGGAAGGACTGTGTGTGTTTGTGGGTGTTTTAAGGGACTTTGGGATTTTGATGAAGATATTAGGTCACTACTTTAAGTCTGTACAGCATTAAATAAACATTTCCTTTCCTTTTCATGAATCTCTGGCGTTGAGAGACGTCTTTCCTCTGGCGGCAGACATAACGACCCTGGGGGGTTCCTTTCAGTAATAGTATATCATCCCAGGCCCCCCTTTTTGCTCTGTAACAGAAGGAGTAAAACTGTATGAAAAAACAAATAACTTTTTTTCTCCAGGCAATTCAGCATAGGAGTTTCAAGGTAGGCATGAGGATAGGCTGAAACTCCTATTGCATTTTTGTGGGTAGAAAAAAAATGGCACATGGGCCTTGATGTTTGAAAAGAATGGCTCAATTCTGCAGACTCAGGGCATGTCCAAGGGTATGCCCTAGGAATGCAATGTAGATTAAAAAGCACAGCTCTCCTTTCCCAAAAGTGACAAGATCTTTGCTCAGCACAACCTATAACTGCTACAAATATTATACAGCATATATTTTGGAAATAAGCACATTAAAGAGATGCCTTTATATACAGAAAGTAGAGAAACTTTTTAAATTTGGGCAACCCTTTGGGCCTTAGAATGTTTATGAAGGAGATAATTTTTTAAATGAAATTTCAGAAAAAGCAAACACTGAAAGTGACAGTTCAGAACTCAGAATACAAGACTAATTAAATAAAAATCCAAATATATATTTTTCCTCCCTTTTAACCTCTTCATCTAGTTTTTCTCCACCCCCTCGCCACACCTTTTTTTCTTTCCTAAATGAATCCTTCTCACTACTGGTGACAGTGAAGAAGACAGCATTCTCCAACATAGGCAGCTTTCTTCATTTAATATAATGCTGATGATTTCTTTCATTAAGTTTTAGCATCCGTTTGAAAACCTGGCAAATACTATGATACATGCTATCTCCATTAAATACATTAAAAGAACATTCATTCAATCAGGAAATTAGTTAAATATTCTCTAAATAAATTATATTTAAGATGTTATGTATAAAATATGATAATTCTGGAAGCAAATCAAATTATACATAATATTTTAATGTTCTGTTGAATAGAGTGAAAAAAGCATAAGCTTTAGAGCCAGACAGATATCAGTTTGATTTATGGCTCCAGATTCGGGGAAGTTATCTAGGCTTTCTGAATCCATTATTAGATTCTCATCCATTATCATTGTTTCTAAATGAGGCATTATCGGCATTTGAGGCAGGATAATTCTTTGCTGTGGGGTGGTTCTCAGCAGTGCAAGACAGCTCTCACCCCTATGCTCCTTTCTTTAGCTATTTAAATATAAGTAGCATTTCTTCCTCCAGCTTTGAGACAATCAAATGTCCCTATAAATCTGCAAATGCCTTCAAGGAGGATGGGGATGCTCCAAGTTCAGAGCAAATGCACTAAATGCAGGGTGGGGCAAAAGTAGGTTTACAGTTGTAAGTACTCGAAATACAGCATTTACCTTGTGGTATTATTTACTAATTATTGTATTATTTTCCATATGAACAACTGTAAACCCACTTTTCCCCCACCCTGTAATACCTCTTTGAGTTGGGAGCATTTTCCTGAGACTTTCGGGTTAACACACAGGTAGTTACGAGAATGTGGTGAGGTCAATCAGACCTGGGCTTAAATTCTAGCCCTGTCACCAGAGGCTGTGTGTATGTAGTAACCTGCTTAATTTAAGCCTGAACATCTTCATCATCTTCATAAAATTACAGTAGGAGTAATACCTGCCTCAGAGAATTCTTGTGAGAATTCAATGAAATAATGTGTGCTCAGCACTGAGCACCGAGCCTGCTGCAGCGTAAGCACTCAGTCAAGTCAGCCCTAGTGGCTGCAGTTATTGTTGTTACTAAAACCAGATGCCTAAGATTAAAGAGAAGGGAGGTGGCGAGGAAATAAGATATCTCGTTTAAGAAGTTTTGCAAAAACAAAAAAGTAGGAAATAAAAAAGTAGCTAGAGAACGTAGAGCTGTTACTGTCACTGCCCTAGTTAGGGAGAAGCTGTGTGCATTTGAAGGCAGAGGGCAGCTAGTAATGGTGAACATGAGGCTGAGGTTCAAGAGGATTGGAAGGGTGGCTATACCAGGCGATGTGCTGAGGAAACGGGCAGGCTTGAGCACACAGGGAGGAAAGATTACTGGCATTCCATTGTGGCTTTTCCAAACTTGCAGCTGTGTTTACGTGTTCTTAGGGTTTGCCTAATTTCATTGGGATTTTCACGGATTCTACACTTTATTAGCGCATTGTGCTCTAAGTTATGGCCAGCCATCAACAGAGCTGTTTTAATATACCAAACTCAAGAAAAAAGAAACTGGAATGGAAAGTGTGCTGGTTAAATAAGGGAGAGCAATGTACTAGGAGGTGAAGCAATTTCTTCCACATAACTTGTCCCTGGCAATAGATCTTGTTCTCAGAGTTCTAATATCTGATAGCATTTCAAGGTATTACATTTTTACATTACTACTTTTACATTTTCTTTAAGTATGTTTTCAATGACTTTTTTTAAACCCCCAGTTGCCCTTTATTTCTTCCTCTACCTTCTATATGTAGTACTAAAAACCTTTCCATATCTGATTTATTCCAATGTCCTTTCAGTTCCTAATCTCACCTTCTTATACCAAGAAGAATTTTCCAACATGATTATTTTCAAGTCATCTCTCACATTAACTTCAGAGATTCATGCCATAGTCTCTGTGATGATCCAGTAATCAGGGAAAATAATGCGGTCTCTGGTTTCTAGGAAGTAACACTGGCTCCAGTGGTATCATTATAGTTCATGTTTCCAAAATTAAAAAATAAGGGAAAATAAAGCTTAAAGAATATAGTGCTGTATTAAAGCTGTGTAAGAAGCGACTGTAAGATTAAAAATAGCTATGGAATTGTACATCTTCATAAAGTGCCCCCCACAGGATACTACTCTTTGTAGATGCTCTTCAAATCCAGCGTTTTATGGCATCAGAGACTCTGCCAACCCTACCCCTTTCCTGGAGGTTCACAGTCAGTCCCCTAAAAGTTCTGAAGACAAGAACTTGTATGGCTTATTTCATCATTTCCTCCCAAACCTATCTAAGGATTGTATGCATATTTGATGCAATGCCTACTAATATCCCACAGAACTAGTGTTCTGAAGACCATGGTAGCGAAAGACCAGAATTAATTTGTTCTTCTTTTAGTGTTGTTACTGTTTTTCATTTTTTAAAACTTCCAATCCATTGATGGCTAAGATTGGTGCTAAATACAAAAGCATGCATTTGGAAGTCATGGCAATGTAAAGTTGCCATGAAAGTCTCTAAACATGTACTCCTGATACCTGAATTATCCTGTCACAGATTGGTAGCAAGCAGTGTTCAGGCAGGCACTGATCCATGGACCATGCCAAGGAGCAGCTCAGTCACTCATTGTGCACCACCCTTAACCTTGGTGGGATGTACACCACTAGGAAGAAGATAGTGGAGAGTATATATAAACTCCCCCACTCCCCAAATGAATAGGTAACATATTGAAGTAGCATGCCTTTATCTTCAGGAATGTTCATGAAACCCACTTTCTAAATCAACAATCTTATAATATTTTAAAGCAGAAGTCTGGACAAAATATAAACCACTTCCCTAAATTGTTGTTGAAGAAGTACATATCTTCAACGTGAATCCCTTTCCTCATAGATGTGGGTATCTGGAAATAATGAAAAGGTGGTAAAATTCTTTCCTTTATTTATTTATTTTTTTTGCAAATTGTATTAATGGAGTTGAGTGGTAAGGAGGAGAGACCGGATTTGTTTGCCAGGGTATTGATATTCACAAAACACACAAGTCCAAAGTATGGTTAACGGCCAAGGCAACGAGTTCCTTAAGCAGCAAGGCTTGCTGAATTCAAATCTAACTACATCTTTTTTGAACTCTGTAAGTGCTTTCTGCTGTGCAGCTTTCCCTCAAATGGAAAGAATGCAAAAATAGTATGACCATTTTTGAACAATTACCTTGCTATAACATAAATGAAATTCAAATTCTTGATTTAACCCCAAGCAACAATTCAGGTAAATTATATTTTTTCTATCAATGACATTAAAGAATGGATAGCTATCTATTATTAAGAAAAGAATGGAAGAATGGTACAGTGTGGCCTAAATTAACAACAACAATTTAGGGATTGTTTCATGTCTAGAGTTGTCTCTTGAATAGTAATATTCAGGATTTGTTCACAGAAAATCTGACAAATAGAGCAACAAAGTGGGTGCCTATCACCCTGTAAAATTACCACAGCGAAGACCAAAAATGGCAGGAGTGGTGGTGACTGCAGAAATGACAGTGATGACAGTGATGGGGAGGAAGATGGTGCACAGGGACACTGATGATGATAGGGATGACAGTGATGATGGGGATTCAGAGATGATAACAGACAATACAGCGGCATCTAATCCTCACTGATCACTTCTGTCTTCCCAGCAATGGACTGAAGGCTCTATAGGCATCACCCCACTTAATTCCCATGAACTTGCTCTGAGGTAGTCACTGCCACTGTTATTTTTCACAGCTGGGGAACTTCAGGGTCAGAGACGGCCAGTATTTTGTCGAATTCATACAGCTCTCTAGTGCGGGAGCTGGAATATAACCAAAGTTCTGCCTGACCTTAGAGCACATGCTTTTGATTACTAAGCTATGCCACCATCCACTATGTAATCCTGTCTGGGTATTCATAATGCATGTCTGTTGAATGTATGCATGGAATCTTATAAGGCCATGTAGCCACTACCTATTTCAGATAGATTAATGTTTATCCTTGTTAGATTTTCATCTGATTTCTTTTTAAATACCTATAAATATTAAAGCTTGAGAATCAGCTGCCTCAGGTTCTTTGTAGAGTGAAGTCCACTAGCAATACAGACTTTAAAACCTATTCCAAGATGGCTCTCATATTATCTCTTAGACATTTAAAAATGCTTATTTTCTCCCACCTAAACACATTCCTTGTTTTCTAATGTCTGCCTTCAGCACCACATTTCTCCTAGTCTCCAAGATTCCTAGGCTTGAAAACATAAGGGCACCTGACTCCTACCTCCCTCTATGCCTTCAGTCCAATCAGTCTTTGATACTTGGCAACATATCTTCAACATTTCTTTTAGATTCATCATTTTCTTTCCACTCCCACTCCTGCCATAGCAGTGTTTCATCCCCTCGGGCCCAGTCGTTGATTTTAACTACATGACTGGGTTAAATCATACCACATGAGTCCTCATTGCCTATCACTTCAATTTCAAATATCTCACCCCGTTACTAAAATATCCCTTTACATGTGGCCCCACTTTACCTCAACCTTATCTGCAGTAGTCATCCAAGCATGCCTGGGCAGCTCAGTAGCCCTGTAGGCTCGCTATTGTCCCCCCAGATAAAGAATAAACCCATAATATACAGGGTTCATTCATCCTCAGTTCACCTTTCCCACTTCAAGTCCCTAATTACCCCCAACCAACTACCTTCTGTGGTAACACTTCTATTACTCTGAACCATGTGACAACTCTCATGTGCTCTTCTCATACTTCCTCTCTGCAATCCCTTCTCAAATTGTAAAGTCACATTTCCCTATTAAGAACCAGGGATAACAGGCTTCCTGTGTGAACTTCCACTTATCTTATGCACAACGGACACTGCCTTGAATCCTCTGCTATAGAACTTATCATCTAGCATTGTTGTAATTTATGTTTGTCATACTCTACCTGCTGCTTTTCATATCTTAGCAAATAGCACAGTGCATGGTCTACAGCAGGGTCTTAATAAATGCTTATCAAATGAATTAATTAACTATTTACTCCAAATATGTTCTGCTCAATCCTATGCAACCCATTTATAATGCACTCCATACCACTGTCTAGCTACCCCAGCCCATGACTTTAAGAATACTGAAAATACTTGCCCAAACAAGCTCAAATTGACTTCTCCCTTTTACTGATTTGACATAGTCTTAACTACTGTACCTTATTATCTATCTATCTATCTACCTACCTACCTATCCTGTCTCTATAGTTAAGTGAGAAGCCAGAGTATCTTGGTTTGAGTCACAGTTCTACCAACTAGCTTCTGTTTCTTAACATGTAAAATAAGTATAAAAGTAGCTACTGTATGGGATTGTTATAAGGACTAAATGAATACACAATGAGTGCTCAGTAAATATTAGCTACAATTATTATTAGGGTGGTAAATATATTTTATTTTTTTCTTTGTATGTCCTATCATAGCATCTAGAATGATGTTTAACTGTAGCAGGTATTTGGCAATGGCTTGTTGGCTTTAATTATAGAAGAGCAAAAAGTTAATTGTCTTTCTTTGAGGTCAATTTTTCCATATTGATTCTTAATGATTATGAAGCATCCTCTATGTAGGTTTCCTGTAACTTTGTTAAACAGAGAAGCCTTGGAAGATAGAGTGTTGCAAGGCATTTTCATGTTTCTACCTGAAGTAATAAGTGAGACAGATTTTATTGACCCAGTTTGTACCTGAGAAAAATTATATTTGGTTTCCTAATCTGAAAAATAAAGCTAATTTGAATCTTCACCTCATAGCAAAATTGTGAAGGTTAAATAAGGTAATCCATGGAAATGGAAGCACTAATCCTCTTAAACATTAGTGGCAACATTAAAAATATCAGTATCATCACCATCATCATCATCATTGAACTTGTCTATGCAAAGGAAAACGAAAGAGAAATATGAGTCATCAATTCCTGGCCTCTCTTAGCCTTCCACATTTTGGGGAAAGTAACCCAAATTCCTCTTGTATGCTTATATGCAGAAGCTATTTTCCATTTATTTTTGTTCATATCAACCACCTTCTTTGTACATTCTTTTAGTTCGTACTTTTTTTTAAAGTGCAGTAAAAAGTGGGTACAACATATAAAGAAAAATGCACCAATAGATCATAATAAAAAGTTCCTTACAACCAGTGTTAAAATTATGCTGCCATCTCTTAGCTTTTCACATTTAGGGAAAAGTAACCCAACTTCCTCTTATTTGCCCATATGAAAGATGATTTCCATTGATTGTTTTTTGTACCTTCATTGTGCATTCTTTTACTTTCTACTTTTTTTAAAGGTATAGTAAAAAGTGGATCCAATATATAAAGAAAAATTCACCAAATGATCATAATAAAAAAATTTTTATAACCAATGTTTTGAACTCTGCATCTAGTAGATTCTTTGTCTCCATTTTGTTTAGTTCTCTTTCTAAGGTTTTGTTCTGTTCTTTCATCTGGGACATGTTTCTTCATCTTTTCATTTTGACAACCCACCTGTGCATGTTTCTATGTATTGGGTAGAGCTGCTATGTCTCCTGGGCTTGCCATGGTGGCCTTACGTTGTAGATGTTCTGTAGGGTCCAGTGGCACAACCTCGTTGATCACCCAAGCTTTTCAGAGGCAAGCAATCTACTTAGTAGATGAAGAGTTTAAGACAGTGATTATAAAGATACTTAATGAACTTAGTGAGAAATTCAACAGTATAAAAAATGACATGGATACCATAAAAAATGACTGGTCAAAAAAAAGAGATACTAGCTGAAATGAAGAATAATTTACAGGGTATCAACAGTAGAGTGGATGAAGCAGAGAATCAAATCAGCAATTTGGAATATAACAAAGCAAAAAATAACCAATCAGAACAGCATAAAGAAAAAATTAAAAAATGATAGTGTAAGGAGCCTGAGACAACTGCAAGTATATCAATGTTCATTTCATGGGGGTGCTGAAAGGAAAAGAGAAAGAGCAAGATATTGAAAACCTATTTGAAAAAATAATGACAGAAAGCTTCTCTAACCTAAAGGAAATAGACATATAAGACTAGGAAGGACAGAGATTTCCAAACAAGATGAACCCAAAGAGACCCACAAGATGCATCATAAATAAAATGCCAAAGGTTAAAGACAAAGAGAGAATCTTAAAAGCAGCAAGAGAGAAGCATTTAGTTACTTGCAAGGGAGTCCCCATAAGACTGTCAGCTGATTTCTTAAAGGAAACTTTGCAGGCCAGAAGGGACTGGCAAGAAATATTCAAAGTGATGAAAAACAAGGACTTAAACCAAAATTACTCGACCTACCAAAGCTATCATTTAGAATGGAAGGACAGATAAAGAGCTTCCCAGGCAATAAAAAAATAAAGGAGTTCATCACCACCAAACCAGTATTACATGAAATCTTACAGGGTCTTCTCTGAGAAGAAGAAGAAGACAAAGAAAAAGATAAAAAAGTAAACAATAAAATACATGATCTATTCAACAACTGAATCTAAAAATGAAAATAAATGAACCAGCAGAACAGAAAGACTCACAAATACAGAGAACATTTTGACTATTGGCAGGTGGGAGGGGAGTTGGGGGAATGGGGAAAAAAATGAAAAGATTAAGAAGCACAAATTAGTTGTTATAGAATAGTCACAGCGATGGGAAGTACAATATTGGGAATATAGTCATTAATAGTCTAATAACTGAATGGTCTCAGATGGGTAAGAGGTTTATCAGGATGATCACTTAGTTACATAATGTCTAATGGCTGGGATGTACACCTGAAACTAATACAATATTGTATGTCAACTGTAATTGAAAAATAAAAAATGATTTAAATAAAAATGGAAATAAAACTTACTGGAAAAAGAAAAAAATATTCCTGTTTAAAACTTGTATGCCACTTGCATATTTTTAATATATCCTTGCAACATCGCATCACATTAGCTCTTTGTACAATTCTACACTCATTAAGTCTTCACTCATAATTTAATCTCCCTTCCTCTTAAGTTTATGATTAATGAGTCTTTGTCCATTATATTCTTATATTACTGCATTGTACTTGTCTTGCCAGACCTTCATCTAATTTCGGAAAGCTTATTTTCCTATTTAATAACATATTTTGAATTTTAACTCTACCCTGAAAGCATTAGAAATGTCATCTCCTACAGGAACTTTAAATCTGGTAAGATATTCTGAGTTGTGTTTCCTGGGTCATCAATTAAGTGCAAATTCTTTGACATAGCTGTGGGCTGAATTTGATAGGTTCTTCAAAGTTGATGACTAACTGCTGGTAGTTATCCTTGAAGGGAAACATTTAGTAAAATTCGTACTTTTCTAAGGTTCTTATGAGACTTTAGTCAAAATGCTGTTATACTTCCCTAAGAGGAAACTTTATTCAAATTAACACTTTCTAAGATTTTTACAGAACTAAAATCAGTATTGTTCACTACTCTGTTGTGTGTGTTTGTATATGTGGCATATGTTAGAAAAATAACCTATGTTGGTCTGGTTTGATATTATTTTTACAAAGACATGACCAGTAACATTCAAATGTTTTATGTTGTAGTTTATTGAAATTAATTCATTTCCAAGGTTTCTTCTATTTCTGCTTTCAATTCTGTCATTCTTTGCTTCGTGTATTTTGGGGCTCTATTGTGAGGTGTGTGTGTTATTTATAATTGTTATATCTTCCTGGTATTGACCCTTTTATGATCATGAAATATTCCTTTTTTCTCTCTAGCAATATTTCTAGTTTTAAAGTCTATTTTGTCTGATAGCATTATAACCACTACAGTTTTCCTATAGCTACTGTTTACATAACATATTTTTTCATCTATTTACATTAAACATATTTGTGTCTTTGAATCTCACTTGTGTCTCTATAGATAGCATATGGTTAGGTCTTACTTTTAATAACAGTTCACCAATCTCTGTCTTTTAAACTTGTGTTAATTAAACACAAACCATGTTTAATTAACATGGTTGGATTTACAACTTCCCTTTTACTATTTGTGTTTTATATATAACTTACCTCTCTTTCCTATTCCTTCTTAATGCTTTTTTTTGTGTTAAATATATAGTTTTTCACATTACTATTTAGCCCTCTTATTCACCTCCCCACAGTCACCACACTGCTGCCCATTGCCATGAATCCTTTTTCCTTTTTCCTCAATCCCTCCAGTCCCTCACCTCCCACCCCCCATAGCTGTCCTCCTGCTTAGTGTACTATTTAACTCCTGTGTTAATTTTTAAAATGATTTTATTTGTAGTTATTTTCTTAATGGATGCTGTAGGGATAACCATATGCATCTTGACTTATCACAATCAATTTCAGACAAATAAATTAATTGCATTGAAATATAAAAGACTGGTTCCTTTATAATTCCATTCCCTCTTCATGCCTTGTGTTATTATCATCACATATATTTTATATATGTACGTATACATACTTTAATACAGTTTTATAACTACTAGAATATTACATCATTTTAGGAAGTTATGAGAAGAAATAATAAAATACAGAACTTTTTATGTTAACCATTGTATATTTTATTAACCTCTTATATTTACCATTTCCAGCATTTTTCTTTTCTTTCTATGAATTTGTCTTTTAGTACCACTTCCTTTTCTTGTAAAGACTATCTGTGCTTTTCTTGTATGACAGGTCTGCTCACAATGAGCTTTCTGTTATTATTACTATTTTTAATGCTGGATGACCTTATTTCAGCTTCATTTTGAAGACTGGTTTTGTTGGATATATAATGCTTGGTTGGAATGTTTTCTTTTAGCGCTTTGAATATGTCATTCAATTGCTTTCTGCACTTCATTCATTCAAATGAGCAGTCAGTCATCAGTTCTATCAATTGCTCTCCATGTCATGAGCTGATTCTCACTTGTTTTTAAGATTTTCTCTTTTTCTTTAGCTTTAATAGTTTGACTAAAATTTGTCTAGGTGTAGATAGTTTTGTGTTCATTCTTCATGGGATTCATAGGATTCATTGAGTTTCCTGGATTTGTAGAGTAATGTTGATTTTCAAATTTGGGAAGTTTTAGGTCATTATTTCTTCAATAATTTTTTTCTCTGCTGATTTATTTCTTTCCTGTCCTTTTGGCACTGATATTATACGTATGTTGGTATTCTTGGTGTTGTCCCACAGGCCTCCAAGGTTCTTCTCATTTTTTTTTCAGTCTTTTTCTCTGTGTTCTTTATATTGTATATTTTATTGATCACTCTCAAGTTCACTGATGCTTTCTCCTGCCATCTTAACTCTGCTCTTGAGACACTCTAGTGATTTTTTAAAATTTCAGTTCCTGTATTTTTAACTTCAGAATTTCCTTTTGAGCCCTGACCATTGTGGCTATGTTGGTTGGGCATCATCCTATAAAACAAAAGGTTGCCAGTTGGATTCCTGGTCAGGCCACATGTCAGGGTTGCAAATGTGGTCCCTTGTTGGAGGTGCATATGAGAGGCAACTGATCAATGTTTCTTTCTCACATTGATGTTTCTCTCCGCCTTTCTCCTTCTTTCTCCTCTCTCTAATAAATAAATAAATAAAATCTTTAAAAAGGCTACGAATCTTAAAAATAGAAATTTCCTTTGGATATTTTTATAATTTCCATCTGCTTATTGAGATTTATTACTTGTTAATTTATACTGTTAAAATTTGCTTTAATTCTTTAAAAATGATTTTATTTAGCTGTTTTGAAGTCTTTGTATACTAAATTCACCATCTGAGGATACTCAGATGGTTTCTATTGACTGCTATTTTTCTTACTCACACTTTCCAGTCATTTTTATTTACTTTTTGTTGAAAACTCAACATTTTAGATAATATATTGCAGGAAATCTGTATTCTGATTTCTTCCCCTGAGGATGGTGGTTGTTGCTTTTTATTGTTGTTTGTTTGCTTGTTTTTGCAGCAATTTGCCTGGAATAAATCTGTAAAATTTGTCTCATGGAGTGCAGCCACTGATAACCCTCCTTGCTTTTCATTTTTGAAAATTCTTGTTTTAATTCTTAAACCTGGATTCCCAAGGATCATACTTGTGACTGTATAGTTTAATGTATGACAACAATTGGACTGAGGTTGTGCTCAGACATCTTGAGCTAGTAAAGCTTCCATCTTCTGATGGCTAGATCCATAATTCAACAGTGTTTTAAACATAAAGCTTCTCAGATTACTGTATGCCTTTGGGTGATTGTACAGAACTTAAATGGTTTTTTGTTTTTCAGTTTCTATCCATCTTTATAATTTCTTTTGTGGGAAGAGGACTTTCCAAGCTCCTTCCTTGATCACAACTGAAAGTCCTCAAAATTGGGGTTTTGACTTTTTGTCTCTGCATTCCAGGGCCTAACATACAGTAAACTTGCAGTAAATGCTGACAGAATTTAACTCTTCAATTTCCTTCTTTAAGATGGATAAATTTCCTAAAGACTGCATAGAAAATGTTTCTGTTAACTGTCATTTTTCAAACTCTTGGCTACTAATTCCATGATGACAGTTATAGGTTCCCTAAATTCCATATGATGCACATCACAAACTTCCTTATCTGAATAAATTTAGTCTTTTCGATACCCTTTTTCCTCCAAAGATTTGAGATAAAATTGACATGTAACCTTGTATAAGTTTAAGGTGTATAACATAACAATTTGCTACATATATACATATATATTATAAAATAATTATGTTGGTACTCTTTATTTCTTCTCTTATTCCAACTGTGTTTTTTATATTTCTGACTCTCAAAGGCCAAATAAAATTTTTTTAAAGATTTAATTTATTTATTTTTAAAGATGGGGAAAGGAAGGAGAAAGAGAGGGAGAAAAACATTGATATGTGAAAGAAACATTGGTTGGCTCTCACATGTGCCCCTCCAGGGGACTGTGCACACAACCCAGTCATGCACCCTGACAGGGAATAGAACCAGCCATGCTTCACTTTAAGTGACAATGCCCAACCAACTGAGCCACACTGACTAAGGCCAAATATAATTTTCCTTGACAACATCTGGGTTCCTTTCTTTGCGGGCTTCTCTTTGTTCACAACACTTTGTTCCTGAGAATCAATAACATAACATTACATAACAAAAACCCTTCATACTGTATACTTTGCAAATAGTTTTATTATAAATTAAGATACATAATAACCTTACAAATTGGTAGTAATAACTGAGTAATAATCTTTTGCAGATTTTGCAAACAAGTGAATATAATAAAGATAATTAGAGACAGTGCATCACAATAAGTATCCTTTTCTTTAATATTTTATCCAGGGTATCACAGTTTTAATTACATCTTATTGAGGATACTCTTGTGAACACATTCAATTTACTATACCCCACAATTCTGAAAAAGTTGTCTTGATAACATTATACATCAGATACAACTTATATCAAGTCTTTGACAAGATGAGAATTAAAAGCAAATGTTTATAAGAATTATTACTCTGAAGGGTAACCAGCATAAATGTTCATGAGGGTCCTCAGTAATAGCTTGTTTTAATCTCAATAGCTACTGAGCCAGTTCTACTGAAAATTTAACTAATATCAAAGTCTAAATCTTTACTATAGTGAAAAATCTTCAAAAGGATAGGCTTCCCTTTTGAGAAATACATTTTACATATGTTCTGTGTATTCACTGATAAAATACAGTAACAGATTTAGAAGGCAGCATTTGATATTTAAAAGTGCACATTTGTACTTTCTTACAACTGCCTAATTGTCTCTTTCTATGGCAATGTGGGGTGTAGAATGGGGTCAAGAAAGACAGTCAAATTCTTGAACATGGCATTTAATCTTTTTCCATAAAGGCTTTTAATAACAGAAGAAAAGGAATTTACAAGTTGTGTCTCACTTCTTCTTTCTACCCCCATCTACCCCAGAAGACACTAATAAGAAGTGAAAATGCCAAAAGGTAGACAGAAAAAAAGTGGAAGAAGAATAAGAACACAGTGTTTGGATAATACATAGAGCAGATAATGATTCCATGAATAATTTATTTATAAACATTACTTTTCTAAACTTTCCATCAATCACTTTTTCATTAGTAACTGAAGGTAGAGACTAATAGCACACCTTTAAAGTTATTACATGTTAATTTCTCTAAAGTTGAACTGCAAGACAGATTGGGAGGGGAAAACAAGGGAAAAAAAGCATGGCAAAAATTGTCAAAGGTCAGGTGAAGTACATCTCTCTATATATTTAGGTCTTTAATTTCTCTTGGCAATATTTTGTGGTTTCAGTGTACATACTTTACCCATAGTCAGATTTATCCCTAAGCATTTCTTATTATTTTATGCTTGTTCTTGGGTCAAAAGACTCATTGTTATTAAGATGTCAGTTCTCCCCCAAACTGATCTATAGATTCAACAAAATCTCAGCAAGTTTTTTGAAGAAATTGAAAAACTGATTCTGAAATTCGTATGGAAAGGCGAAGAGCCTAGAATTGATAGAAAAATTTCAAAAAGGAAGAACAAAGCTGGATCAATAAAACTACCTGGTTTCAAGATTTATTATAAAGCTACAGTGATGAAGACAGTATGTCTGGCATAAAGACAGATAATTAGTTAATGAAACATAAGAGAGGGTCCAGAAATCAACCCAGACATATATATGAACAATCGATTTTTGACAAAGGTTCAAAGGCAAGTCAGTGAAGAAGGAATAGTCTGTTCAGTAAGTTGTTCTGAAACAACTGGCTATCCATATGCGCAACATGAACCTTGTTCCATACCTTGCACTAGATATAAGAATTAACGCAAAATGGATTGTAGGATTAATGTAAAACCTAAAATCTGTAAAACTTCTTGAAGTAAAGTTTGAGAAAAATCTTTGTGATATGATCATAAAAGAATACATTTATACAGTCTCTCCTTCAAAATTAACAATATATACTCTTCAAGAGATACTGTTAAGGATAAGAAAAGATAGCTTAAGCATGAAAAAATATTTGCAAAGCATATACTTAATGAAGGATTTGAATTTAAAATTTATATGAAGAACTCTCAAGACTCAAAAACAAGAAAGGGCACAACCAAATAAAAAATACAGAGATTTGAGTAGACACTTGGCTAGAAAAGATATACAGATAGCAAATAAACACATGAAAAGATGCTCTATAGCATTACTTATCACAAAAATGTAAATTAAAACCTCAATGGGATACCTCTACACACCTATTACAATGGCTAATGAAAAAGACTAACTATATTATGTGTTGACAAGATGGTAGAGGAACTGGAACTCTCACACTGCTAGTGGGAATGTAAAATGGTATAACCATTTGCAAAACAATTAGACAATTTCTTTAAAAAAATCAAGCATGCACCTCACATATGATCTAGCCATTTTACTCCCAGGTATTTACCCAAAAGAAAAGGAAGCACATGTTCATAAAGACTTGCATACAAATGGTCAAAGCAGTTATTTATAGTCCCAAACTGAAAACAACCCAAATATCTACAACAGATAAATGGATAAACACACTGTTGTGTATCCATAATTGGAATACTATATCACTGATAAAAAGAAATGAACTATTGATACCTGCAATAATGCAAATGACTTTCAAAATAATTATGCAGAGTGAAAGAAGAAAGGCAAAAAGTTGTACATGCTGTATGAGTCCACTTATATAAAATTATAGAGGAGGTAAATGTTATCTATAGAGACAGAAAGTAGATCCATGGTTGCCTGGGGATACACGGGCTGAAAGGTGGGAAGAGGAGAAGATTACAAAGAATCATGAGGAAATTTGGGGAGGGTGTGGATATACACATTATCTTAAGTTGTTTCGTGGGTGTATACACAGAGAAACGTACCATATTATAAATAAATATAAGTTATTATACGTAGAATATACCTCAATAAAACTGTTTAAGAAAAATATGGCAAATGTTACCTGTTAAGAACTTCAAAGAGTTGACTGTAAAGAAAATACCAATAAGTAAATGAAAGAAAATAAAATATAATATTAAAGTATGAGAACATGTAATGAAAAATGAAATAAATGTGAAGAAAGAGAAGCTAAAGGCTAAGAGAACAAAAGTACTGGAAGCCAAATTTTCCATGATTACTGTACAGCAGGTATATGCTACGTTCTTTTGTAAAAGCAGAAAGTAAAGTAATTTGGCCTCAATTAAAATGCTTGAGGGAGGAATTTGGGTCATAGTTGTGAATGGCAAAGCTGATAACATTTAATATGAAGTGCATGCATTTGAATATTTAAAAGACCTTTTAAAAAATATGCTTTGTAGTCAGCTCAGACTGCATGACCTCTTTTAATCTGTGATGTGCTCTTCAGAACAGACAAGTGATTAACATGCAGATCATTATCTGTAGCAATGCACACCATACTCAGCAGTCCTGCCCTGAAATCTGAGAGTTCCTGGTCCTGGTCCTAATTGCATTATGGACTGGAACTCAGCTTGAAAGCAAATGATTTGCCTTTTCAGTATCTTCCAATTTAAAAGTGGGAAAAGAGAGGCCTGCATTCTATATGGGGCAAGATCAGTTAGGGTTTTCCACACTTTCAGTTCCCTGGAGATAGTCCCTGGCCAGGCAAAGTTATTAAATGGCATCTTTGCTGTTATCATTGTTGTCTCAATGTAAATGGTAAGTGTCCTCCTACTCCCACTGCTTCTAAGAAGAATGCTTTTGTCTGTTCAGAAAAGGAAAGAAAGAAATCAATCCTCCAGTACACTGACTGATTACCTATGTATTTCAATGGCACTTTATCACCATGGCACCCAAGTACTCGGACCCTGGCAATAAATTGGGAACAAGAACATCAAAACCACAGCTCTGTGTAATGAGGCCAGTATGCATTCTAGGACATGAGTCTTTGAAGATGTTCCCTTTGTATAAACAAGTAAAAGGCCAAAATGGATGTGGAGCGTATGGTCCCCAAGTGATTCAAATTGAAACTTAACAGCAAGGACCTCATCAATTTGAGCTCCCCGCTTTCTCACAGAAACAGATAACCATTTTGCATAGAACCACCTCAATGTATCAGTCCTGTTGTAGAGATGCTCCTGTCAGCAAATTCAACCAAGTAGCCATGTTCATTGGATCTTTAAGACTCAGTTCATCATCTGGGATTTTAAGACCATCATGAACGCTTTGTGAATTACTAATTTTTTTGTACTGAGGAACTAAAGGTGAGATACTGCTAGAAGGTTGTCCATTGTATACAGAGACCAGCTATATTGGAAAATATGCTGAAATACCATGAAGTTTTTTTAAACTTATTTTATTTTATTTTTTATTGTTGTTCAAGTACAGCTGTCTCCATTTTCACTCTACCACACCTTCTGCCCCACCCATCCCTGCCTCCCACCCTCAAACCTACCCTCTTTGTCTTTTTCATGTGTCCTTTACACATGTTCCCGGGTGGACCTTCCCTTATTTCCCCCATTATCCCTCTCCCCCCTCCCCTCTGGTTACTGTCAGTTTGTTCTTTATTCCAATGTCTCTGGTTATATTTTGCTTGCTTGTTTGTTTTGTTGATTAGGTTTCACTTATAGGTGAGATCATATTGTATTTGTCTTTCACCTACTGGTTTATTTCACTTAGCATAATGCTTTCCAGTTCCATCCATGCTGTCGAAAAGGGTAGGAGCTCCTTCTTTCTTTCTGCTGCATAGTATTCCAGTGTGTAAATGTACCATAGTTTTTTTATCCACTCATTTACTGGTGGGTACTTAGCTTGCTTCCAGCACTTGGCTATTGTAAATTGTGCTGCTATGGACACTGGGGTGCATAGGTTCTTTTGAATTAGTGTTTCAGGATTCTTAGGGTATAATCCCAGCAGTGGAATTGCTGGGTCAAAGGTGGTTCATTTTTTAGTTTTCTGAGGAAATTCCATACTGTTTTCCTCAGTGGTTACACCAGTCTGCATTCTACCAACAGTGCACTAGGGTTCCTTTTCTCCACAACCTCACCAGCACTTGTTGTTTGTTGATTTGTTTATGACGGCTATTCTGGCTGGGGTGAAGTGGTATCTCATTGTGATTTTAATTTGTATCTCTCTGATGACTAGTGATGCTGAGCAAAGGACATAAAGGAAAGAATAAACAAATGGAACCTCATCAAAAAAAAAAGTTTCTGCATGGCTAAGGAAAACATCAGCAAAATGAAAAGGGAACCAACTGTATGGGAAAATATATTTGTAGATGATACTTTGGACAAGGGTTTGATCTCCAAAATATACAAAGAACTCACACAACTCCACTCCAGGATGACAAACAACCCAATTAAAAATGGGCAAAGGATCTGAACAGACTCTTCTCCTAGGAAGACATGCAGAGGGCCCAGAGACATATAAAAGGATGTTAAGCTCATTTTAAAATAAACTTTCTCTATATATTTATGACTATATTTTACAAGGGAAAAATACATTGCAAATTGTTAATTTCAAATTATTCACTTAATAGTCAACCAAAAGACATGATTTAAGCTGATTTTGAAGCAAGTTATAGCAAAACATTTACCTTTTAGAAACTGAAATAGTGAAATCATTTTGCAGTGCCTCAAGGTAATACTCTAAGATGTGATCTCTAAGATTATTAAATATCAAATAGTCTGAATTTATTTTAAAAGAAACACATGTAGTCTATAGTTACTTTAATTGTAACTAATTCTCTATTGAATAATTTTCAACAGACAGATTCTCTTTACTCTCATGTCTGAACTTTTTAAGCCGATGGTGGGAACTCCTGCAATCTTTACCTGAAAGACCCGTGCACATACAAAGTGAACATCAGCCATACTTTGACAAAAATTACTAAATGAAATCAGACAAATATGGAAAGTTGTTTATATTTTTTAAGGTCAAGAATCTTGTTTATTAGCAAATGTAAACATACTGTTTGCAGAGTAATGTGTTCTAGGTCTTTTAAAAATAACATTATGGACTGTAGTTACAATAAAAACCTACCTAAAACTATGACATATTTATTTTTTTAAACTTTTATTTATGTTGATGCAGAGCCTGTTTAAAAACCTTAGGATTCTAAGGCTATACAATATAGCAACAAAATATCTTCTTATCTAAAACTTGGACTTCTAAAATTTAAAATTTTATGTTTTTTTGTAAAATTCCTTGAAGTGACTAATGCCATATAATTAAGTCTTGGCATATCAACCACCTAGCAGTTGTAACATATTAAAGCTCAAAAAGAGAGGAAAAAAACAACTAAAACCTTGGGGCACTTTAAAAGCTTATCAGAAATATTTTCCTTTTGGGGGCCTAAAAACGGATGAAAATGGACTCTGTTCTATCAGTTGCCATAGCCTCTTGAGTATATTTGAGCTCACTGACTAACTATTCTCAGAAAGCTTATGGAATACTCTGGCCTATATTTCAAAAGTATATTAAATGTATTGAACTAATTTCTTACTAACCTACCACTTATTTATTAAGATTTCCTCATTGTGAGTAAGTAGTGCTGAGAGCACTCTCTCTATATAGCCCATGTACCTGTGCAGTATGTGGAAGGAGAAAGCATTAATTAGCTGTTACAATGTCTACCGATAGCACTGCAGATCTCGAAGAGGTAGTGATGATATGAAAAGGGGGTAATGAAGGGACATGAAGGTGAAGGCTATCCCAATGTTTCCTAAAGAGAAAATGTTACTACTTAGAGATGTCAGAAGTGTGTTAGAGTAAATAATAATAGTAATAATAATAATGATGTAAAATAAAATAAGTAACAAAGTAAAAGTTTAAAATGGTAAATCATTTTAGGTTTGTGAAAAGCTGGGATAACAAAGTTAATAATGTGCTTTACAGCAGAATTTTTCACATCCTAATAGGCATTGTGAGTGTCAAGAGGAAAATAGTCTGTGGGAATCTTTCAATCTTATTTTACCAGTAACTCGACCTCCAGTCCCATCACTGCCACCCTGCCCCAACCCTGCTCTGCAGAACATTTCCTAGTATACACTCTGGGAAACAATGCTCTAGTTCATTTTAAAAAGTAATGTTCCAGGTAGAATTTAGTCTTCTTAAGAAACACCCAAACAGTGGGTATTGGAGGCATGCAAGCTGCTAATATATTTATAGGAGCAAAATTATTAACCTGGTCTTTTACTTTTTCAACATAATTTTTCTCCCTAGTTTGGCATGTGCAGTTACCTAAACTTTTTCAATCTCATCATTTCCAAATATTTGTTAAAAGACAATTTGTAGATGGCTCCCAAAAGTGGGGAAGCAGAATGACCAAACTTAGGGATATGATGGTTTCTCTTCTCTTGCAGTGTTTATGGCAGCCCCCTTTCCACCCAGGATAAGGTTCTGAGTAAGGGATTTTAAGTTTTGAAAATGAATAAATGTATGAAAGCATCTAAATATATTTTATAACTGAAAACATGTATAGACAAGTGTTACCTACAATAACTGACACGTTATACTAGTCAACTTTTTCTGTTATATGAGCAATTAAATCAATGTAAGGGACTCATTTTTCACTATCTTACCAGCAGGCATCAATTCCTGGCTCTGGCATGTGTTTATTTGCAAGCCAGCCGTACATGAACCATTATGATAATCTGATGTATAGCTAGAAGAGATAATAAATGGATATTTAATAAGAGTTACCTGTATTATACTTTTTTCATCAATGACGTGTGTTCTGATATCCTGGTAAAGTAGATAATAAATGTAGTAAATGGATATTTAAAAGGGGCTTAAACAGGTTACAATCTTGTTTTCCACCATATTATGCAGTGTATCTTCTAATGCTAACAGACACTATACATAAGCATAGAGGAGAGCATGCAAATTGAGCATCAGTTATTAGTCAATGAATAGCTACAACTTGATGTCGATTATTTTGTAGTTTTTTTTAGCTCTCAACAAATTGTCCTCCCCTAGATCACTTTCTAAGTTTTCCAGTAGTTTTTCCTGAACATTTATCTTTAAACAGAGTACTTTACTTGTTCTTCTCACTTTATAAACCAACTCAAGACCACTATATTATATTATTGTAGAGACACATGTACAAATTCAGGACTGTCTTATCGTGGGGTAATACAATGCCCCCTTTCTTTTCTCTCTCTCCTTCCCTGTCCTTTACTGCTCTCCCTTTTTGCTACAACTGCAACAACTCAAAAAGCATACTCTCAAGTACCTTAATTGCTTCCTTAGGTGTAATGGGGGATGTGAAGTCATCCAAAGCTGCATTTGTCCATTTTGATTTTTACCACCACTGATGACTGGGTTATAAAAACATTCCCAACCAATTCTGAACACTAGCAAAGCATAAACAAGATAAAAATCACTGGGAGACAATTCAACTGGCAATAGCTTGACCTCTGACTCTGAAATTAAACTAAAAGAAAACAGATAATCCCTTTACTGTGATAGTGGAAGATAAACACCAAGAAACATGCCCTGATATGCACAGTAGACTTATTTTTAAAAAGGTAGGGAGGAAAAAAGAAACATATGGATTCTGTTAAAATGCACTGACAAAGACAAATTTTTGAAAGGAAGAGGAAAAGGAGGAGTTAGGGATGTTCAGATTTTGAACAGTGCTGCAATTAGCTTCAGAGTGGAGAAAGTTCCACATTAGGAAGTTACATGGCAAAATGTTAAAGGCGGTTTGTTAAAAAGTGAAAATATGAAAAAAACTGAGTGGCTTTCATTTTCTTAATATTGGTATACAAATGGAATATCTGTTTATTCAACAAAACATTTTTTTTAGTCATTCTGTAAACAAGCTCTGTTTTAGGACAGTGAGAGAAACAAGGATAAAAAGAGAGCTTAAATGGGAGTGGATAAAAATTAATAAAGGCTCTATAATTTAATGGAACCAAATTTACTGTTTTCTTTGCATTGAAGGTATTTATTTGTAGCTCTACTTACTTTTCAAAAATATCCATTGCATTGTTTCTAAGGTGACCCAAGGTTATTCAGAAATTATATGTGAAGTCTTTCTGATATGTGTGGTACCATATTCAAAAGCTAGTCTGACAGAGGGACTATTTTCAAAGACTAATATTACAAATGGTGGTGGAGCTGTAGGAGAAGAGCATTAGATCTGGGATTGAAAACTTGGTGCAAGTCTCAACCCCACTGCTTTTCCAGCTATGCACTTTGGGGAAACCCTGAATGGTACCTACAAAAATCAGTAGTGAACTTTTCTCTAAAACTCTCTAAGGGCAGACTTAATCTTTCATTCTTTTTAATTAAACAATTATGCAAAAGCTTCAGGACACCAAGACACCAGTTAAACAGTTACTCTGCTGTCCTTATATTCTATACTCAAGAGAACAATAAACAAGGCTCAAGTATTACCAATTTATTTCTATGTCTGAAAAAATCTGAATACCCCATCCTTGAGTTTTTGCAGGTTACGTGCTGAGACTTGCCTCCAGTTCACATGCTTTGATGCTAAAAGATGTTCAATACCTTTTTTTAATAACCTTTCCAAAAAGGGAAACAATTCCTAGTGATGATAACTAACCCTATTTCCATTACCTAATTTTGGATATCCTTCTCAGATTTTAAGAAGCAACATTAAATAATAAGCTAGTACAACTTGAGATAAATGATTTGTATAGTTTCCAATCATTGTATGTTTTACTTGTTGCAATAATATGAAATTTCTCTGTCTGAGAAAGGTGCACACAGATATTAGTATGACTTGAAAAAATTAGCTAATAGTCTCAACTTGTTATCTTCATCTTTATTTCCCAGAAGGAAGAAAATCCTTAGATAAACTGAGTGTGACAAGATGGCTTTGGGTCTGTAAGCCTTATGGTACCTGGTTGTGTTGTGTGAGACACATAAATTAAATTTTCCAAGCGTCAGCTATTATCTTTATAAGATGGACAAATAGTACGTTAGCTCTCACTGCCTCAGAGAGATTGTGCCAAAATAGTTTTCATTTAAGTAAATGGAGTATACTGGAAAGAAGGAAAATCAAAAGGGATTAAGGGAATTGAGAGAGGAGAGAAATTTGGGAGAAAGAAGAGAATGTTCAAGTAACAATGAGAGAGGGTAGTCTGCGTGTAGAAGTGGGGAGAAATGGAAGGAAAAGGGGAAAGATGTAAAAACTTGGTTTGGGGTTAGCCTAATTGACAAAGAAATTCAAGATTAAGGGCAACAGGAGTGGAAATGAGAGAGTGTAGGTATGTGTATGTCGGCACTTTTTCTTTTGGTTCAGGACTTTGATGAGTGTCAGGCTTCTAGTGGGAATTTTGAAAGAGAGTATGTATTTGAAAAACTGGGCCAGGATAGAGGAAAGCAGCTTTAAAAAGTTGTTGTGGGGATGCAGGAGACAAAAAGGGAAAGGGGCAAACATTTCTAACTTGTCTATTTTGCCTTTCATATGGGTTGCAGAGGGCAAAGGGGACAGAAGGAGGAGGGGAGAGAACACTCATGCAGCTTCTGGAAGGAGAGAAGTACCCCAGAAGGACACCTTTAAGGGAAAACTATTTGACGTTTTCTACCTGTGAAAGCAGGAGAACAATTAATTGCCCAATAGGCAGAGTGAATATAGACTTGACTGTATGAATACATGGCAGTAATTAAAACGTCTGGAATTAAGGAATTGATAGGATTTTTAAATTGTAAAGCTGGATTCCCTTGGTGTGTTATATTATGAGTGAAGGATCCAGAACTTCCAAGAGAACTATTTAGAATTTCATTAACCTGGGAAATGTTAAATTTCAAGAACAGAATAGGAGAAGGAAGACTCTGTGGGCCAACAGTTTACTTCTTCAGATGCTGAAATGCAGAAAAATATAGCCTGTTGACTTTTAGATTAGGAGATCAGCAGAATTTGAGACAGGGAGACAGGATGATTCTGAGAATTCGATGAAGCATAAACACTCTCCCAAGTAAAATGCATAAGAACCTCCACCAATTTCAAAGACTTTAAAGGCTGTCTGTCATCAGGTACCACGTGCCTTTACCACCTGTAGCACACAACAAACTGGATTCCTTCAAAAAAAAAACACCCAACAACACCTGATTTCATAGAAGACAAAGGTTAAAGCTGGAATAGGCAAATACATGGTAAACAGCTCGAGAAATGGTAGTTGCAACTCAATAAAGCATTTCCCTATGGTGTGCAGCCTGGGATGATTTTAAGTTTGAGATCCACAACTTACCTAGTATTTCTAAAGAGGGAGACTATGGAACTTTTATGGGAATACACACATAGCTATGGCAATGTCCAAAGGCTAGAGCATTTTAAAAGGGAGGAAAGAAGAGGTGCACTAAAGGTCGAGAATCTCAAACTGAACATATTGCTTCCCTGGAAAACACATCAAAATGAAAATGAAAGAAAAGAGAAAAGTCAGTGGGCCTATATAATGGGCCCCAGTGAGAATGAACTTGATTGCTAGCAGCAACAAAGGCCAGGGGAGGATATGAAATCTGAGGTAAAGGAAAACTAAGTAAATTAATTTTAAAAAGTGAATTCAAAGTTGTTTGGGAAGACTAACTGAACTTGTTGAAAATATTGGAGAAACATACTTAAATTAAAAAGCAATAGTACAGATAATAGACACAAGTCCAGCCCCGGGGCTAGGTAGAAGCCGTACAGAATTAGCTTATTTTCATGTTTTAGTGTTTCAAGGTGAAAGAAGATGACAATCATCAGGACGCAGTTTTCAACTTGCAGTAGCCCAGACTGAAAGTGATGTAAAAAGGCTCCTTGAAGGAGATTTTCAAAAGCTGAAGTGGGAGAGAGACAAAAAGAAAATGGCAGATTTGGAGACAAAAAGCCATGGATTTAAAACAACAATGGGAAAGTCTTTTACAAAGAGAGGTGTCAGAGGCCTAACTCTGAAAAGTTAGATTTGGATTTGAGGATGTAGGCATTAAAAAGGAAGAGATTTTTGTTTAAAATCAGGAACGGGTAGGAGAAAAAATAGGCCAAAGCAGAAATGTCAAGTGAAATATCTTACATAACCAACAGATGTTTTAAACCAATACAAGTTCTGGGAGAGAACAAGCACCTGTCCAAAGGGAAGGTGTGAGGAGGTAGAGACTCAGCAACACCTGGTCTCTGACTACAGTGTACCACTGCAAGATTTTTAGAGCCAACTAGTTCGAATTTTGGAAGCAACCTTGAGTAAAGTAGTTATAAAGCAGTGTTTGTGAGGTCTTTAGGAGAGGAAAAGGCAAAACATCCCAGTCAAGAACATAAAATTTATTTGGATATGATTCAGGCAAGAATCAGCCATGGATACTAGAACTAGTGGATGAAAGCTTGGTAAGAAACAAGATATTTACAGAGTCTCAAAGTATCTTCCAAATTACTCATTAATTATAAAGGAAAATAGTAACTTAACAGTGGACATGTCTACAAACAGCCATTAACCAAGTGATCACCACCAGGTAACATCACCAAGTTAGCATCACCAACGGTAGGAAAAGTCAACATCATGTGCCTCCCAAACACAATGTTCCCAGAAGGACACACCTCACATCCAGGCAAAAAATGCAAAACCTGAATCTAATCAGGAGGAAACATCAGACAAACTGAAATCAAGGAACATCCATCTTATAATTGTCCAGTACTCTTCAACTTTTCAAAATGATCATGGTCATGGAAGATGAAGATTGAGGAACTGTTCAGATCAAAGAAAACTAAAGAGACATGACAACTAAATAAAACATGTGATTCTGGAATGAATCTTGGAGTAGGGGAAAAAATTTTGTTGTTGTTATAAAGGGCATTACTGAGACAATTGGCAAAATTTGAATATTGTATATAGATTAAATAATATTGTATCCCACATTAATTACTTGATTTTGAAAATTATACTACCATTACGTAAGAAAATGTCCTTGTTTTAAGAAAATACACACAGAAATATTTAAGAATATGAGGCATCACTTCCCCAACTTATTCTCACACAGTTCAGAAATAAATACCAGAATTATTAGTATCTATGGGGGAGATTAATAAAACAAATGTGGTAAAGCATGAACATTTGGAGAATCTAGGTGAAAAATATACAGGAAACCTTTGCGTTATTCTCTCAGCTACTTTTCTATGTCTCAAATTACTTCAGAATTAACCATTAAAAATCTTCTGGAAAGAACAAATTAATACAATTCATAAACTTTAATTGGATCCTAGTTTGGGAAAGAACAGCTATTAAAGACATTTTGGGAAAATCTGAATATAGACAAAATAGTAGATGAAATTACAAAATGATCATAATTTTGGCCAGGTTTGACAACGCCAGTGTGCTTATGTAGAAGAATGTCCTTGGGCTTAGGAGGCAGCTCTGAGGTACTTGAAGGTAAAAGTGTTGTGTGTATGGAAGAGCCCATTGCTGCGCAAGAGATACGGCGGCAGCAGCTAAGCACTCACCAGTCTGCACCGCTCTACTGGGCACAATATTTCTTTCACTCCTTAGCTGGGCACAGCATTTCTCTGCCAGTGACTATCTTGATCCCTAAGGTGTAAAAACTCCCATTTGATTAATCCTCTGTTAGATGGGGTTTAAAGCAGGATTTCTTGGTTCCAATGAGTCCCATAATTTAGTGTAGTGGCCATTCAACATTTCCTTATTGTTCTGTCTCCCCGCCCCCGACCCCGGGGCTCAGACCTGTGTTTCTAACAGTATGTTATAAGCTCTTAACAAAAATTATTTGTTATTGTGCCTGCTTTATCAGGTCTGGCTTTTTTTTTTTTTTGCAGGGTGGGCATAGAAGGCCTTCTCTCCACCCCCACCCCTCATAGGAGGTTTCTCAGCTGCTCTGCAAGTAGGCTGTTATTGACCAACCCCACAGCAACCAGACAGATGTAAATTCCAAAGTGGACACAGCCTGAGTGATTCCTTAAGAAGCTTTATAGGTTCCTGTCCATCCCCTGCCACCACCACCTCTTCAGCAATCAATTTCTGCCAGCTCTGATACAGCACATTTGTCCCCATATTCCCAAAGCCCAGCAGTGGACCCTGCCCATCATCCAGGTGAGCTCCTGAGGAGTACTTATAAGAAACAGGCAGACTAGTCAGCAAGAAGGTTGTACTACAGTCTAAAACCAAGTGTCAAACAGATAAAAGGGTGGAAGTCATAACTTTATGCATATATTTATAAGATATGCGGGCTTTTGAAAATTCTCCTATTGGCAGGAATAGGCATAGAGGAAAGAATTATGATCATGTATAATCATAAATATCTGTTCCAATGAACTTGTAAAGATTTAATGACAGCAAAGTCCTGCTTATGGTTAGATCAGAATTCTAATAGTGTTTTCTAGGCTGCTATTTCTCTTGATGTGCCAAATAGAACTTTTGACTAATGGGACATAAAAAGGGAAGGCTTACTTTCAAATACCTGAGCTGTAAGTTAGTTCCTATTCTGGTCCAAACAGGAGGCCAGGGAATCATTATTTTTGAATCATCTCACGGTAACTCCCTGGAGGTAGCAAGGATTAAGAGTACTGGGATTAAGTCAAACGATTATATAATTTGTTCTAGCACTTAAATTACACCCCCAAAAATGTTCTAGAGCTGAATGAACTTATCTACACTGGAGAGATCTGTATTTTTCTACACTAGAAGTAATCTTTGCTCTAGAATGATTTTGGGCTTAACTGGAGTTATTTCTGAACTACCATTTAGGAACACATAAGGAGTTAATGTTTCCTGACATCATCTGGATTGTTTAGAGCAACTAAACTCATATCTTTGTTTAGTTGCATTCGGGATAAAAGTAGTTCTTGAAAACTACAGATACAAACTAAGGCAAGTAAATTATGCTATTTAGTGTTGACATTTCTCTGAACTTGAGAAGAGTATAAATCTTTATCCTCAGAGTTTAATCAAAGTTTAATTCAAAGACATATTTTAAATCATCATCCTCTTCAAAAAGTTTGGCTTGGCTGTTATATTTTTCCTCTGATGTTACTCAGCCTCCTAAGAGATAACTCAAAAGCAGTCTAGCAGTAGGAGATATATGATAAAAGTGTAACTTTGTCTAGCAAGAGGATAAATTTGATTTGTTTTCACTTATCATACATAAACATCTATCTATGTAATGAAATCGTTATCTTAACTCAGAAGAGGACATATAATGGACTAATATATACTAAACACTATATCTAATTCATAAGTACTCAATAAAAGTTAGCTATTCTTATTTTGATGCTGCTGAACTAGAAGCAACTTTCTCCTGTTAGGCTATTATTAGAAAAACTTAATATCAACACTATTAATTAAATTGTATACTAAAGGGCAAATCATTTGAGCCCTTGGAGATATATTTTACATGATTGATAGTTATGAATTAGCTGGAAAAGTCATTACCTTTAAATTGGTGTCCTTGTCATTAAAATGGGACAGTACCCATTTCATAATTGGGTCATGAAAAAAAGTGAAGCTATCATATCAGACACTCAATTAAGTATTAATTCTCTCTCTAAGCCCTACGTCCTCCACAGCTATGCATAGAGTAGCATACAATCCTATTTACAAAATAGATTTTAATTGATGAATGGGATATAGCTAAATATTATTAACACCTGAGTTCTCAACAGTGAAGGCTCTGAACAGTCTACCTGTCCACGTTCCTGGGCAGATTGAAAGAATTAACATAATGACTTTGTGCATGGCACTCCTATGCTCCTCTGAGGTCTACCATGGCATTTAAGTAGGTTGATCTTGTGAGCCACAGTGTGTTAGCTTTTAAACTACCTTTGTCATTTGCACATTTTATACTCAAAGCATCTGGATTCCTCTTTAATCAGTAACCTAAAACCCTGGTACTTATTAGAGATGTCACCTACAGAATGAACAATTTTCAGCACCTGACAAGACTAGCTTCAAATATCTGATTTTTTTAGAGAAGCTAACGATGATCTATTCCTTTGTTTTTTAAAAGCTCTTATTGTGTTCTGTTCATCCAGACAAAAAAATTTACTCCCATATGATCTTCTCTTCTTGCTGAGAGCTGGTAGGATAGTATGGAATAGGCCCAATTCTTTATACTCCCATTATGCCACTTTATGCATGTCTTTCTCCTCTACTAGGCTATGGTTTTCTTTAGGAAATACAGCATAGTAGAAGAATACATTCATCTTCATACTGGTCATACTGCTTTAATCATAAGAGTGTCTTCACTATAAATCCATAGAACTGTGTATATCAAATTGGAATCTGTCTATCACTGGAATCAGAAACACCAGGGATATTTGCTTAAAATGCAGGCTTTTTTATTTTATCAAGACTTTCTAGCCCTGGCTGGCGTAGCTCAGTGGATTGAGCGCAGGCTGCAAAGCAAAGCATCGCAGGTTCGATTCCCAGTCAGGGTACATGCCTGGGTTGCAGGCCACAGCCCCCAGCAACCATACATTGATGTTTTTTTCTCTCTCTCTTTCTCCCTCCCTTCCCTCTCTGAAGATAAAAAAATCTTTAAAAAAGGACTTCCTAAATTATAATTGCTGGTTTTGGGATCTGTGGACATTTTACCAAGCTCTGCAAATGATTCTTGCATACAGTAAAGTTTGAAAACTCTGTAACAGAAGAAGGTTACATGTGAGGAACTTCAGCTTCCTCCCCATGACCCGGAAACTTCATGCTTATCAGAAGAACTAGTCTCTTTTTTAAAATGATCAAAAGCACTTACATTCCTTTACTGCAATATATCTTAAAGGAAAGAATATTAAATGAAAAGAGATAGACTTTCTTCTTATCCTGTTGCCTTCTTTCTTTTCATATTGGAAATTTTAAAAAATATGTATAAGTAGATAGAATAGTATAATGGGCCCCAAGTGTCTTTCTAACATCCAGCTTCAGTGGTCATTAATTTATAGCTGTTTTTATCTATCACTCCACCCATTTCTCCCTCCTCTAAACAGGGTTTCTGTTTTTTATCATTGTCCTCAAAACATGATAACAAAAACTAAGACACTGAATAGCACAAGTGTGTGAGATGATCTACTGAAACTTAATTTTGAGTATAGGCATAGAAATTGATTTATAACCTGAAAACTCATTAAAACTATAAAGTTGCAATTTGATAGATGTGTAGTTCTGCTCTGGAGCAGAACAAGGTGGTTGTTAGGATTAAATAAGATAATATTCATGACATCCCATAGTACAAGTGCTATCACAGAATAAGGGTTTTGAGACTGAAGTCTCTGTGTTAGACAACGTGGTAGTTTTAAAATATGTTTGCTCACAAATTTTTGACACTCCTCCCCCCAGAAAGTGGAGTTTATTTCCCTTCCTTTGAGTGCGGACTAGACTCAAAGGAAGGGAAGTGACTCACTTCTAGTTTAATAATATATAGCAGATATGATAGGATGATACTTCTGGTATTCTGTCATAAAATGGGTCCGGTTTCTGCCTGGGACATGTGCACAGTGGACACACATGCTTCCTCTCATCACACATTTTGGAGGAAGACAGCTCTCAAGTCAGAAAGTGACCCAGGGGAGAAGGAAGCCAACTGTCATGTCTTGAGAACACTCGGGCAGCCTACAGAGAGGCCCCACTGGCAAGAAACAAAGACTTGCTCGCAGCCATGTCAGCAAGCTAGGAAGCGGATTCTTCATCCCCAGTTGAACCATAAGATAACTGGCCCACAGCTTGACTGCAACCTCATGCAAGGCCCTAAGTAAGGTGACCTAAAAGCTGCTTACATTACTTACCACAGCAAAATCTTGGGAACAACCTAAATATTCATTCATAAAAAGCTGACTGAATTATCTATGATATACAATGGAATGTATGTTCTTTTGAGAAAGAATGATCTTTATGAACTTGTATTAGGGTGATTCCCTGAATATATGGTTAAATGAAAAAAACAAACAAACAAGTGCCATAAAATGCGTATTATATGCTACTTTTGTATAAGAAGGGGAAATGTACATGTATTTATTTATTTTTACTTAAACAAACATAAAAATTGAGCTGAAACTAATAAATATAAATGGGGTCAAGACATTTTGAGTTTTATATAATTTTGACTTTGACCACATATTTTACATATTCAAAACATAAAACTAAATCAAAATAGTTGGAAAATAAAACCCTTAAAGGGACTAAAAACTGCAACAAGTAAATAAACTATGTATCAAATGGATAACACAAACACAATAAAAAATAATTTAAGAAACTTTTGAACACAGTATTCAGACTATATATTCTAACACATTCTAAGAACAAAATATATAATGAAACCTATTTTTCTTAGTAGTCTTATTATTGTTGGTTGAAATACTACTCTTACAATTCTGAATCTGTTTTATATGTACTGGAACAAATATATACATATATATTTAAATATTTTAAATTTTTAACATGTTTAAAAATTGGTTTCGAGAACCAGAGTTTTTACTGTGGATGGATGTGGATACCACTGGGGACTGGAGTAGGTGAGGAAGAGCTCTGTGGTGCTGCATTTGCACTGGATGTATCAGTATGGTCTCATCACTTAAAAGTGAAATCTTAGGTCTGTTCTTTGAAGCAGCCTAGAAGCAATGACACTCCAGCAGCAATTAGAATGCCCAACACCTACATATTGGCTTCCAAATAATATTACCTGCTAGAAGAAACCAGTTCTCCTTCAAGAAATGGTTGATTCTAAGTCTAGAGCAGAAATAGTACAAGGTGAGATTTGAACACATTTTGCCAGAAAACAACAGAGTGCCCAATAGTAATGGCATCATTTCAAAATGATCCAGGAGGGGCTATCACTGGATAAATCTGAGTCCCTCAAATAATAGCTATGATAATAAGTTATAACATATTTAATGTAAAAAGTCTTGATTCACAGTGAAAAGTCAGAAGTGGGTTAAGCTGCAGGGAAGGATAGTGGGAGAGAGAAATAAGAGACAATGAAAGAGAGACCAAGAAAATGCATGTGTATATTATGTGCATGGGAAGGAGGAAGAAAGAGAGAAGGGAGGAAGAGATATTTACAAAATAATAGAACAATGACAATTGAACCAGGCAAGAACTGTCACCAGATGCCAAAACCAACTTCTTAAGGAGAATATAAATTTGCATTGTCCCTGAAGATTATTTCTTACTTACAGAGTATCATTCCATACATAACTTATTAAGTACAAAGGAGTAAAAAGATTCTTTACAGTGGAGAGAGATCTAGTAGTCAACACCTTAACCAAATGATCAAACTTTTCTCATCAGTAGAACAAGCTGCCATCTTGTGCCCTTTGATGTGATGCAGTAAGAAAAGAACATATCATCTGTGTGAAAATGTTTACCCTGGTGGTTCACAAATATGACTCCAAGAGCAGCAGCACCAACATCACTGGGGAACTTGTTAGAAATGCAAATGACTGGGCTCCAACACAGAACTATTGCATCAGGAACTCTAGGGATAGGCTAGCAATGTATATTCAATAAGTCCTCCAGATGATTCTGAAGCATGCAAAAACTTGAGAACCAATGGTTTAATCTGAATCTAAAGAAGAAACAATGAGATAAATTCAGATCATCAGATTTTCTACAGGCCTGACCTCTTTAAAAACGTCAAGATCACAAATTACACAATAGTAGAGCCTGGGATGGGTTGTGGGAGGAATGTTTTAGATTAAAGCTGAAGAGATATAACAGTGTAATTCAATGAGTGAATTTTAATTGGATCTTGAATTTAAAAAACTGTCATGGTATCTGTAACTTATCAACTTACTTTCAAATGATTCAGGAACAATAAGAACCAATAAGAACCAGCAAGCAAAAATAAATAAAAAATAAACATAAATAAAATCTATATGACTTTATTTGTATATAGGAAGAAAATAAATCTGATACAATGGCAACAATTGATATTACATGTCATTGAACTTTTTTCAGCTTTTCTGTAATTTTGAACATTTTCATAAGATGGACAAAAATTAATGCAAAAATATATATGGAAACCAAAAGAAAGGTGAATCTTCTATTAAAACAAAAACAAAGAAGTCAGAACACAACACCATTCTGTAAATTTGTGTTTGCAAGGTGAGAGGCTCAAGTATTATGAAGCAATTAAATGCTTGACAACTGAAGCGACAATACTGAGATAACTGGGTTAGTCACTCACTGAGCTCTGACAGAGTCCTCACCCCTGCATTTCATAGCCTCCCACATGTGGACTATATTAAAAACTGCTGCACTTCCAATTTTTCCCTTTACTACAGAGGAAATGCAGAGAGAGTTAATAACATCATCAACCATAAGCTTTTAAGGTTCAGCATCCTAATAAAACTGATGAATCTTGACTTGCAGCCTCAGCAGTTAAATTACTGCTATGAAAATCACTGCCAATGGCCAAGTTGCATGAAAGAATAATTATACATGTTTACTGTTAACCATAAGTCAAGTCCAAGAACTATGCAATAAAATATAAAATGCAATTAAGTGTGAATGCACAATCTAGGGGCCTACCTGCCCCAGTGACACACAGACACACACACATACACACATGAAATGAGTAAAGTACTTTCCTTTTTTTCCATTTTATTTAGTTTATCAAGGTGACACAGATCAACAAAGTTATACAGGTTTCAGGTGCACAATTCTACAACACATCATCTGTACACTGTATTGTGTGTTCACTTACCCCAAGTTAAGTCCCCATCCATCACTATTTAACCCCCCTATATCCTCATCGACCTTCCTCCACCGCCCCCCCAACCCTCAATCACCACATTGAAATGAGTATACCACTTTTCTTTGGATGTTTGTCCTGGTAATTTAAAAAGAAATCTATTGAAATATACAGAATAGTAAATCCTAAATGACATTCCTAAAAGAAGTGGCCCAATCAGCTACAAACAAATCAATAAAGAAAGTGCTATGTTAATGGAAGTATTAAACCTTTCATTTTACAGTCATCTGTTCCTGAGAAACTGTACTATCATAGCAAGATGCTCTCCCCATATTTAAAGTGCATGATTTACAGCTGACTCTTTTTTACAGCTTTTATGAGAAGACATTTTTTAGCTCTCCCATGCGAGTTGCTAACATCTGCACTGATGAAAGAATTATAAAGCACAAAATTCACAAAGGATTACCACTATCAGATTTTTAAAAAGAGAAGCAATATATTATAATTTGATGTACTGATAGTTTTTGAAGTACTTTCCAATGTAAACTTCAAAAGATCATAATAAATATTTAATTTCAATGCAGCACACATCGAGAGTTCAAAATTAGTGGCCACTAGGAAACTAAATCCACTGATAAAAGAATATAACCATTTATTATATCTACAGGCATGATTTTGAACTGTGATTATATGTAAATCTTATGTCTTTACAACTGATAACTGTGGGATTAACTGGATATTTCTGAAACTTTAAAATAGAGTAAACAGTCACTAGTGAGAAGAGTTAATCAGTTAATGGAGAGCAGTTGCAGCTGCAAAATGAATCATCATTCTTGGAAAATTGAAATTTTGAACTTGAATGGTCTCTATTACCATAAGCACTATTTTGAAGCCTTTTATTATTAAGTCTCTTACCCTGTCTTTAGTTGCCAGCTGTGTATCCATTAAACTTGGAGAAAATAGCAAATTCCAACTGATAAGCAGCTTGCAACTGAGGGTTCTTCAGTGAAACGGAGCTCTAGAGAGGAATCATAGTGTTCCGTGCAGACAGACAGATCTGTATTTGACTATTTCCACCACTTACAATCTGTGTACCCTAATGAAAATCATATCAGGTTTTCGTGCCTTTATTTATCCATTTGTAAAATGGGTTTATTAATAATTTTCTACCACATGGGTATGCTGTGATGATTCCATTGAGAAAACGTACCAGTACATAGATTATTTGCCAGAATGTCCAGCTCTTATAAGTGCTTAATAAATGTAGTTAGGATGATTGCTGCTATTGTTATTTAGCATTATTGATTGGTATAATCCTGATGATCTTTACTAGCATTTCCCCATTAGTAGCCTGTGAGTTATTGGTGCTGGTGGTGGTTCTGTGTCATGTCCACAGCAGCTATGGGGGTGAAGAGTGAGAAGACCACAGCCTTGGAACTCTGTCTTCAGGTGGAGGCCTGTTGCCCATAAT
The DNA here is from genome assembly GCF_004126475.2 of Phyllostomus discolor. Taxonomy (NCBI): domain Eukaryota; kingdom Metazoa; phylum Chordata; class Mammalia; order Chiroptera; family Phyllostomidae; genus Phyllostomus; species Phyllostomus discolor. The sequence continues at coordinate 143,426,246 of NC_040907.2, forward strand.
TACTCTCACTTTCCCAGTTTCCTCTCCTATGTAGGAATGCCTATTTGGAACATTATTTCCATAGAAGAAAAGAACTACGCAGAAATTTAAGGAAACATGGTTTCTAATAATGTCAAATATTCCCATTTTTAGCTTAATCCCTAAGTATGTCTGCTGATGCACTGATTTACTAGCACTGTCCTGCATACTCTCTCAAAGGCACTGCTGCACATTTCCCTCTGGGGTCCGGGATGCAATTGTTTTCGAATGACTGCTTTTCCTTTGGCAGGAACCTTTTTGTTGTTGTTGTTGTTGGCTGGCTCTTAAATCTCTTCTAAGACTGCCCCTGTGGAGTTCTCTTCCCCCATTCCTGAACTGAATTCCTCTCTAGTTCTTATTTGGCCCCCAGTGAGGTGATACTGAAGAAATGAATGAAGTACTTTGAAGTTCAATGTCATGATACCAATAAGAGCCTAGATGAACTCATCACTTCCTTCTCTATTTGTGTGATTGTGATTTTGTGACATGCTGGTCTTTGACAATGGCAAACAAAGACAGGCAATGATTGCCCATTATCCTAAATGAGGGACTGAATTGCATTAGCCTGTGAGCTCCATGAGAAAATGGACCGCATATATCTTGTTCCTTACTACATTCCCAACACTTAGCATAGTGGCTGGTGTGGGACAATATGGGGAAAGTATTAGTTGAATGACGGAATAAATGGCAGAAAGAAAGCAAGAGAGAGAGAAAGGGATGGCAGAAGGAAAGAAAGAGTTCTAATCCTAGTCCTAAACTCAGGATAAAATATATAAAATGTTTGATTGCCTTTTTTTAAAGAGCCACAAAATGGTTAAATTGAATATTTAAGAACAGTTTAGCCCTGGCTGGCGTAGCTCAGTGGATTGAGCGCGGGCTGGGAACCAAAGTGTCCCAGGTTCGATTCCCAGCCAGGGTACATTCCTGGGTTGCAGGCTATAACCCCCAGCAACCGCACATTGATGTTTTTCTCTCTCTCTCTCTCTCCCTCTCTCTCTCTCTCTCCCCCTCTCTCTCTCTTTTTCTCTCTCTCTCTACCCCTTCCTTCCCTAAAAATAAAATAAATAAATAAAATCTTAAAAAAAAGAACAGTTTAGGTTAAAAAAAGGTAACACTCAAAAATATATGCAAAAAGCAATTAAATGGGTGAGACATTCTCTGCAAAAACACTACATAAAAAGGGAGGAAGGCTTAAATACCTATAAGGAAGGCCATTCTCACAGTTATGATTATTAAATACTAAAATAAGGTACCAATTGGTCATACAATCTGTCTTTCTCAAATACGTTTGATAAGTGTGATAGCCATCTGCCTGCGAAGATTTATGACTGTTTCTGCAAAGATGACTTATCAAGCCCCATTTCAAAACTGATAAATTTTTCATAGTCTCCTTTCCACCTATGTCCAAATGGTCATTTTAAGTCATCCCCTAGGATATTAACATTTGGAGTTCATGTGCCTACTGAGACTTTTAATATAAATGAACATTTGGAGAATAACTTAGGATTTGAAGTTTCAACCATTTGACATTTCATGAAAGTATGTCAAATTTATGTCAGACTTTTGGCTAGAAGACTATATTTTCCCCAATAGAATAGCATGGTATACATACAAGTTGAATGCACATTTGGGATAATATGCATTGTATGGTAGAACAGAAGAGATGACTCAACATTTAAAAAATTAAAACAAAACCAAAAATATTGGCTCAGATAATTATAACCATCCTGATGTAAACTTGCAAAAATAGCACAGAAAAAAATATTTAAAAGTACTTTTTAAATATTTTCAATTATTCAAAACTTAAGAAATTATTTAACTATCAATTAAAATTTCCACTGACTCATATCACAAGCAGCTTCAGAATAAATCTTTCGCCAAATGTCTCCTATCCCTAAAGTGCTTCATTCAGCAGTAATACATTTATCACAATATCTCTATTAATAAAGAGAATATATTTGTATCACCAAAGATGAAAATAAATAACAGATAAGCAGGTTAATATTTATTAAAGGCTTACTATGTAACAAGCACTACATTAATTAGCACCTTACAGACGCTTAAAACTTTAATCTAACATTAAAACAACATAATCATTATGCTCATTTTAAAGATAAAAGGCTGAGATTTTGAGTGAAAATAACAGGAGACATAGAATATGGATGAGAGTGAGGGAGAGCTCTATTACAAAATGGGGATTCAGTGGGCATTATCTCCTGCCCTCCCTATCAAGCCAGCCAGTGGTGGGCCCCTGGCCTTCCACAGCTACACCAGGCACCTGGGCCCTCCTTTCTCAGGAGAATCATTTTTCAGTGACACACAAGCCACAAGTGATTGCAACAGTTCCCTCCATTCCTGAGTGACCAAGATGTAGGGTATGAAAGAGAGACTCAAGGAGAATGCCAGAGATTTTGGCTCGAGCAACTGGTGCCAGAATTGTCATTTTCAAACATGGGGAAAGCTGTGGGAGGAACATGTTTGTAACGGGAGAAATCCGAAGTTCATCCTGGATGATTTAAGTTTGAGGTGCTTATTATACCAGCAGGTTGAGTTCCTGAGTAGACTGGAGTTCAGGGGAGGGACAAAGCTGCAAATGTACATTTGGGACTGAAATCGATGAAAATGGATGAGGAGGGTGTAGATGAGGAAGGGAAGGGGGCATTGGATTGAGTCCTGGGACACTCCAGCAATTAGAAGTCTAAAGAGGGTGAGAGAGAGTGAGGACACTAAGCGAGGAAAGAACAAAACAGAGTTTGGTTAAGGACGCTGGTGAAGACAGCATTTCAAGAAGGAAGGAGTGATACAAATCTAAGCTCAAGTCCCCAAGGTAGGTCAAGTATGATGAAGGCAGAAAATTGATAGTTGGATTTTACAACCTAGAGATCACTGATGTCCTTGAAAATCTGATGGTCATGCTATAAATACTGTTTTGTTTCTTATTTTTTAATTTGCCATTAAACATTCTTGGTTTGAAACCATATTCTTGTGCCTGCAGAACAGTCCATAATATAAATGTATTATAATTCATTTAACCAAATTGCTGTTGTGGATATTTAGATTATTTCCATTTTTTTACTTTTATAAATAACAATTCAAAATCATCCTTGCATGTAACCAGTAATATTATATTTAAGAATTCAAGTGAGTATATGGTATGCACTAAAGTGGTATAAAATACAAGGGGAATTTTGCTGCTAAATAGCATACTTACAATTATTATTCATAGCATTTATATAATTTAATTATGTAGTTCTATAATATTTAACATTAGATAGCATATTTATAATTACTATTAATAATGGTAGTTACAATATTATACAAAATAAGTTGGAAAAATTCTGGTACATAGCAATCCCTTTATAATGCTAATATTTTTATTAGTGATTGTTACTCTCTTCTTTAAAGGGGGGCAAGATTTAAAGAAAAAAGTGCTTGCACCCTTCTGTGTCAGAAGCAAGTCCCCTTTGGCCATAATTATGGCTTCAGTGCATGGTCTGGGATGATCTCTTTGGAAGGTTTCAATTGCATATAGGTAGGGAGCTCATATGTGCCTGCAAAATGCATACATGCCAATTTATAATAAAAAGTGTTTACAGTTTACAAAACACTTGCCACTCTATTACTTGACTGATGCTCAGAAAACAACATGGTTAACAAAAGTTCTCCATTAAGCCAGTTATCTGAATTGGTCATTTTTCACTCTTCTCTATCCTTCACCATAAAACACATAATAAAAAAGTAACTAATCTGTAACATGTGACTCCTAGGCATCTGTAAAATGGAGTACACATTTCTTGGCTGTACACTCAGTTTTCATTTTCCTTCTCTCCCAGTACTCTCCGTAAGGCCTCTGTGCCCCAGCTACTCTGTACTCTTCACAGGTCTCCGATGAGGGCTTCCCTTTCCCACCTCTGTGGCCTTGGCTTGGATGCAGTGTTCCTAGCACCACTTGGCAGTGCAAAAGGCAAAAAGGTTTTGGAATTAGACAGACCTATATCCCAGCTGGGCCTTTTTCACTTACCAGTTGTGTGGCCTTGGCAAACTATTAAACTCAGAAACTCTTTTATCACCTGCAAATGGTGATATGAATGACCTATTTTGCAGGAAGGCAGCGAGAATTAGAGAAAATAAGACATCAAAAGTATCTGGCCAGATAACTATTTATAATGTTTTTAAACTTTATTTTTGAGTAGACAGTAAAGAGACATGATTCAAAACAAACATGTATAAAAGAATAGGTCGCCTTCCACCCTGTCCTCCTGATGAAGTTCCCCTATCAGATGCTCTATCCCCCTCCAATCCTTGCACGTCCTTTTAGAGATATTATATACAAATGGTGGCATCCATACAGACTTTGACATCTAATTTCACTTCATAATCCTTCTTGGAGAGCCTTCTGTCTGTGCATAAACATCTGTCATATTCTTTTTAAAAATAGTTATAGTGGCCCTGGCTGGTATAGCTCAGTGGATTGAGCGTGGGCTGCAAACCAAAGAATTGCAGGTTCAATTCCCAGTCAGGGCACATGCCTGGGTTGCAGGCCATGGCCCCCAGCAACCGCACATTGATGTTTCTCTTTCTCTCTTTCTCCCTCCCTTCCCTCTCTAAAAATAAATAATAAATAAAATTTTAAAAAATATCTATAGTGTTCCATGGTATGGATGCACCATAATTAAGCCAGTCCCATATGAATAAGCTACAATGTTATTAGCAATTTTTCAACATTTTATAAAAAGTTTTCAAATATTCACAAAAGTTGCAGTAAATACTCATAAACTCACCAGCAAAATTCTGTAAATAACAGTTTATTATGTACTTGCTTTATCACATATCTAATTTTCCCTTCATCCCTCCATCTATTCCTCTCATATTTTTATTAATTTCAGAATATGTTGCAGATAACATTAAACCTGCCTCAAAATATTTAATGCACAAAATTTATTATTAGATGTTAAATTTTTGCTATTATAATTAGTTATGCAAAAAATTTTGTATAAATGCTATTTCATGTGTGTGAATATTCTTAGAAATTGAACGGTTGGGAATGTGTACTTATAATTTGGAGGGATATTGCCAAATTTTCCTCTGCTGAGATTATAAAAATTGACATTGTCACCAGCAATATATGTGTCTCTCTTTACCTTTATAATACATTACCATTAAATTGCCAAGGCCAAAGATGAGAAAGTATCTTGTAGTTTTATAGTGCATCTTATTTTTTTCATATGTTTAGGAGCCACTGCATTTCTTTTTCTTTCAATTCTTTACTCCTTTGTCTATTTTTCTGCTAGATTACTGACCTTTCACACTGATTAGTAGAATTCTCATATTAAAGAAACTAGCCCTTTCTACTATGAGTTACAAGTATTTTTCCCAAGATTGTCATTTCTGTTTTGATTTTAATATGAATTATTTTCCAAGCATAGCATTGTTTTTGTTAATTTACTTTCAAGAAGTACTAAATACTGATTTACTATTTCTCCATTATTTATCGTCCCAGTATCAACCCTCATAACTGCTTCACTCATATTCTGCTGAATTATTTGCAGGGTCCAACTGTACTGTCTTTTCCACCTATGAGCTCTTGCATATGTTGCTTCTTTGTAAAACATTCTCCAGTTCTCTCCTCCTGGCTAATTGCTACTAGTCATTCAAGACCCAGCTAAAAGGCTGCTTCTACAGCTAAGGTTTTCCTTAATTCCCCAAGGCAGGTTTCAGACGTTTTGCCTGTTCTTTCATAATGCCTTATGCACACCCTCATGAGAATACTATGCTTCTATAATATAATTAACTATTTCCTTGCTTCCTTCTCCATATCTTTGGAGGAAAAACTATCATTTATTCATTCATCATTGTATCTTCAGTCTCCAGCCCCACACCTGGCATATAAGTAGATGCCCAATAAATATTTAAGGAAAAAAAAGTAAAAATATAAGAAAAGAAGGGAGGGGGGAAGGAGAGTGAGAGCAATTCATAGAAGGTGTTACAAGCTGAACTGTGTCTCTCCAGTTTATGTGAAGCCCTAGCCCCCAGTATGTCAGAACATGACTGTATTTGGAGATAAGGCCTTTAACAGGTAATTAAGATGAAATGATCCAATCCTCCCGATATCCTATAAGAAGAGGACACACAGAGAGACACCACGGATGCAGGCAAACAGAAGACCATGTAAGGGACTTCTGGCCAAGATGGAGGCATAGGTAGACACACTGTGCCTCCTCGCACAACCGAAGTAAGGTCAGTAACAATTTAGAAACAAGATAACAACCAGATCTGACAGAAAATTGAACTGTGTGGAAGTAGAACAACCAAGGAGTTAAAATATACACATTCATCCAGATTGGTAGGAGGGGTGGAGTCGAGCAGCCGGGCAGAGAAGGGTCTTGGCACAAAAAGTGGTGGCACGGGGCGCGTAACACATCCCAGGTGTGTAAGGCATCCTGAGCCCAAGACTGCAGTGGGCCAGGCAGCTGGAAGACCCAGCAAGGCAGCGACTGTGAAGTGAGGCACTGCACGCACGGTGCCTGGCTGTCCAGGCCACATTCAAGTGCAGATAAACCAGGCAAACTTGGGCAGTGAGACAGAGCATGCAACCCAGGGTCCCAGCACTAGGCAACAGAGCTTTGGGGCACTGATTGAAAACACCTGTTGGGGTTGAGGTGCAGGGAGAGACTCCCAGCTTCACAGGAGAGTGCATTGGAGAGACCCACAGGGTCCTAGAATGTACACAAGCCCACCCACATGGGAATTAGCACCAGAAAGGCCCAGTTAGCTTGGGGGAAGCTGAGGAAATGACTGAAATCCAAAGGCGAGAGGAGCAAGCGCCATTGTTTCCTCTCAGACCCCGCCCCCACATACAGCATCACAACACAGCGACTGTGTTGCCCTGCCCTGGAGAACAACTAAGGCTCTTCCCCTCACACGTAACAGGTGCAACTAGACCCCCGCCCAAAAAAAGGCTCAAACGGAAGTACAAATCAAATCCCCAGAGCCAGTACTTTTAAGTGACCAAGAGATAGCTAATATCAGATGCACAGTTCAAAGCACTGGTAATCAGGATGCTCACAGAATTGGTTGAATTTGGTTGCAAATTAGATGAAAAAAAATGAAGACTATGGTAAGAGAAATGAAGGAAAATGCACAGGGAACCAATAGTGATGGAAAGGAAACTGGGACTCAAGTCAATAGAGTGGACCAGAAGGAAGAAAGAAACAACCAAACAGAAAAGAATGGAGAAATAAGAATTCAAAAAAATGAGGAAAAGCTTAGGAACCTCCAGGACATCTTTAAATGTTCTAACATCTGAATTATAGGGGTACCAGAGGGGAAGAGAAAAAGCAACAAGTGGAAAAGTTATTTGAACAAATAATAAAGGAGAACTTCCCTAATCTGGCAAAGGAAATAGACTTCTAGGAAGTCCAGGAAGCTCAGAGAGTCCCAAAGAAATGGACCCAAGGAGGAACACACCAAGTCACATCATAATTACATTACCCAAGGTAAAAATGAAGGAGAGAATCCTAGAAGCAGCAAAAGATAAGGAGACAGTAACCTACAAAGGAGTTCCCATCAGACTTCCAGATGATTTCTCAAAGGAGACCTTGCAGGAAAGAAGGGGATGGAAAAAAGTATTCCAAGTCATGAAAGGCAAGGACCTACATCCGAGATTACTCTATCCAACAAAGTTTTCATTTAGAATGGAAGGGCAGATAAAGTGCTTCTCAGATAAGGTCAAGTTAAGGGAGTTCATCATCACCAAGCCCTTATTTTATGAAATGTTAAATGTTAAATCTAAAAAAAAGAAGATTAAAAACATGTATAGTAAAATGACAGCAAACTCACAATTATTCACAGCCACACCTAAAACAAAAACAAAAACAAACTAAGCAATCAACTAGAACAGAACAGAACCACAGAAATGGAGATCACATGGAGGGTTAGCAACAGGGGAATGGGAGAGGGAGAGAGGGGGAAAAGGTACAGAGAATAAGTAGCATAGATGGTAGGTAGAAAATAGGGGGAGGGCAAGAATAGTATGGGAAATGTAGAAGCTAAAGAACTTATGACATATGGACATGAACTAAAGGGGAGGAATGTGGGTGGGAGAGGGAGTACAGGGTGGAGGGGAATGAAGGGGGGAAATGGGACAACTGTAACAGCATAATCAATAAAATATATATATAAAAGAAGACCATGTAAGAACACAGCAAAAAGGTGGTTTTCTGCAAGTCAAAGACAGAGGCTTCAGGAGACCTACCAGCACCTTGATCTTGGACTTGTAGTCTCCGGAGCTGCGAGAAAAATAAATTTCTATTGTTTAAGTCACACCGTCTGTGGTATTTTATTACAGCAGTCCTAGCAAACTAATACAGTGGATTAAAAGATACAGAATGGAAGATGGCTAGATTAGAGGCTATGTGCATGTAGACCTTTAGAAGCATGTGGAAGATTCACGTGCTAAAAAGTATGCCACGCTGAGAAAAAAAGTGGTCCATTTTCCATTTGGAACAGAGAGATGACGCTGATTTTAAACTAAAACCTCTATTTTCTAGATTACAATGTGAACATATAATTAAATTTGATTTTGATTGGGTAAGGCTCTCTCAGTTATAATTCTCATGGATTTGAGTCATAAATTTAATGGATTTACATGGTGTGAGAATTTAGTCTGATTATAACAAGCCACTCAAGCTTGAGGAAGCACATGCATTCAGAGCAATATCACATTGTTGGGCCTGTTGAAAAATCCCTATAATTTTTAGTCTAGCTGTAAAGTTGGATGGTATTTTTCCAATTTAGTATTTCCCTTTTTACCACTGAGTCGCTTTATTTCAAAGAGACATTTTTCTTAGAAGATGAAATTTGACGCACTGATATATTCAATAGTATCATGAAAAAAGAAAAATTAATCATGAAACATGAAGTCCTTGAGAGGGCATTTGTGGTTGTACATTTCATCTCTGATGATGGCCCTATTCTTGTATTAAAAACTATATGCCCACTTTGACAAACTGTTCATTTCCCTTCAGAGTTTGGGTATGTCGATATATCTGTGACAGTACATAAATCATTAAATGAAACCAAGTAATGTCTGCTTTTCATCTCAATATATGATTGAAATGTGTGAAATTATACTCTGTCTATATTATGACAGCTATGATCTGGAGGCTACATGGTTAATTTCCCTGACAGACTGTAAAATCACCCAGCCAGGAATGGTGAAAGCTGTTAATCAGGAAGATAACCTTTAAAAGTCTTGCTCCTTTCATAATGGTTGCTAGTTAAATATGAACATCTGGAAAATCATTATAAATTCATTGTGCATAACTCTATTTTGTCCTATGTACAGAACTCCTTTTTATTACAGACTTTACATCATAAGGGAAAAACAATCATTTTTTACCATGCACATATGTGATGCACCATTTATTAACAAAAATCGACATTGCCCTGGGAGGCTCTAATGCTGGCTATAAAATAGAGATAATAATATTTAGTCGAAAACACATCTAAAAGTTTACTGTTTTAGCAATGTTTGGAGAATTTAAATGCTTTGAGTATGTTAATTTTTATGATGTCTCAGAGGTTCCCTTTGATATTTATCTTACATGTATATAATACAAACTGAGTGAAATGCCCTTTTGTTTTGCACGTACATACACAACACAGTGATAAATTTGAGGAGTGATTTCCAGAAGCCATTCTTTATTCCCCGAATATTTTTCACTGGTAATCTAGAAATAATCTTTCAACATGGGCACCTACACTATCCAGTGAAGAGATTTCTTCTAGATTTCTTATAGACATAAATGCCTAAAATCCTAAGTTACTTATGAACAGTGTAAAGCCAAAGAGGGTCTTATAATTTTGACTGAATAAAGATTTCGTCACTGAACAAAACTTGATTGTCAATGCCAGGAAAGTCTGTGACGCGATTCTCATGCCGGTTTAAAGGGAACTCTGAGTTTGACACAATGGGAAACGATGAACAGATCACAGCTTTACCTAATGATGTTAAGACACTAAGATTGTCCTGTTATAAATCTTAATTTTCTGAAGCATATAACTAGGACAGATCCTAATCCCAAATGAAACTTAATTGACAGTTGTTTTTAAAAACATGGTAGGAGAGATTTCTCTTTTTAGTGTTGCCAAATAGAACTGACTTTGGATGTTTCTTCACTGTCACTTCGGCCAAGTTAGACCCTAATGAGAACCAGTCCTTTTGTCTTTAACCCAACAGATATAATAAAATTTAAAATCTGGATTTAAAAAAATAATGAAAAGGACTTTCAAAATGCTTGGCATTAAGGGTATACATTAAGGGTATAATTGGCTTACCATTCATCTCTCCCATTAGGCTAAAAAGTGGGTGCTATCACTATTTACCTAGAGAGCGGGGAAAGGGAAGGTAAGAAGAGCTAACATTTATTGTTCACCTACCACTTGTTAGCTCCTATGGTATAGAGGCTTCTGTTAATACTCACAACAGCTCTGTACAGAAATTAAAAGAAATTAGGTGACTTTCTACACTAGCAGAACTAAGTTTAAGGTTAGGTCCCAGCCCAGCACTTTTTCCATTTGACCATGGCACATCCTCAAGGAAAGACAAGATAATTCTTTGGCTTTTGTTTATAGAAAACCAGTACTTTCTCCAGCCAGCAATGAGTGGTTTGTAAGCTTGGCTACTCTTCAGAATCATCTGAGGAGCATTTAAAAAGTATTTGGGTTCCACAGCCAGAGACTCTGATTCACAAGGTCTGGGATCCTTCCAGGCATTTCTCTTTTGTTTTTTTTTGTTTTTTTTTTAATCTTCACAGGTGAGTCTGATGCATATTCAGGCTTGAATTTCTGTGCTTTCCAAGCCTAGCAAATGTTCCATCCCTAACCTTTCCTAAATTATACACACCTTTCTGGATGAAAGACAAAGATTAAAGGTGTATGCACTCTAATATTTACTGAACATCTTCTTAGCCCTCACATAGAGCATGGACTTGCCATATTTTTAAATAAATATCTCATTGAACATGTACACAAAAATTTCCAGCTGCAGAGAAAGTTCAAAATTCAGAACAGAAGTATTTCCCCCAAATACTGGCCTACTGAAAACAAACTTTATTGAAAATAAGTTATCAAGAACCAAGAGTCTATATAAACACTAGTTTATGCTAACTTAGACAGACCTGGTATTTTTACTTTTCTTCCTGTTCTTCGAGTCTCCCTCCATCAAAGTCTCTGTTAGGCTTCTTTTTCTCCCTCATTAAGTATGTTATTTCCTGAACATTTGTGTTGTTTTCTTCAGGCCTTGCTGCAAAATATGCTTAAAATATTTTCTGTCCAAATCAAATCATCCTATTCCTGAGTTAGTCTTTTCTGGTTCAGATCTTAACCATGGGTATTCTATTTCCTTGTTCCAACTTTCAAAGACAGTGCCTTTTAGGGAATTCATTGCATGATGTGTAAGGGAGGTAGAAGCAATGATAGAGGCAGGGCTCAGAATAATTGTGTTTAATATTTGGACCCTGTTTGGTTCCCAGGTTTGCGAGGTCTGAAGTGTTGGTATTTTTATCCTGTAGGTAGTAAGGAAGCACTGGAGGTTTTTGAGAAGTGTGTTATGAAATTCAGTGTGCCCACAACGGGTAATAAGGACTAATGAGGGAGTACACCAAGGCAGTTGTGAGTATTAGGATACAGAAGAAAAGGGTGACAGATTAAAAATAATAAATGAGGTTTTCATTGAAGGATGTATATATCAGTAATAGAAACACAGCTATCAGAACTGGTAAATAATTTAGGAGAGAATAAAATGTGCTAAATTTGTGATAAAATACATTTCAGATAACAGTGGTTAGGGTAGCTAATGTGACAGAACTGGATCTTAGAGAAGTTCCAAACATAAGTACAGATAAAAAGAGTTAAAACTGTGGCACAGGATCATATTAGCAAGGAAAAGAACACAGTGGTCTGAACAGCAAGAGCTGAATACACCCTAGGAACACCCATATTACCAAAATTGACAATGAAAGAAGGAGATTCAGATTTTAGCCAATAAGTTGGCATTAAAGGGTGACTCCTATCATTACTCTTGTTGGATGGTGTTACTCAGGAAACAGTAACTGTTGCTTCACTTCTACCCTGGAGTAAATGCTCAAACAAGCTCTGGCAGGCTCAGTGCGCTCGCTGGCTGGTCCTACCCGTGAACATCACCCTAATGCTGTCTTTGAAGACTCATCTCCTAATGAGGACTTTTGTATACCTCATTAACTACATTTTCCTAAAATGAGGCCAATCAACTCTTGCCTTGGGCCGAAACAATGTGGTAGTGCGATTTCCAAGTATTTATTGATGCATTAAAACTCTGCAGGGTAGGACAGGCCGTGCCTGAAATACAGAGGTTTAATAACATGTTGAAGAAAAAATGTGTTACTGAAGGTGAAAAACTTGAATTCTGCAAAAACTAGCTCTAAAAATTGAAATACAAAATAAAAATTCTAAATGGCAATGATGTAGAGGTTGGCAAACAGATGCAACGACCTAGTTAGGTAGTATAGATTTTTGTGAGTGAAGCCATTCTGAACCAATACAGATTTAGCAAGTCTGGCCCTGTATGGTGTGGCTTAGTTGGCTGGAGCATTGTCTCATAAACAAAGGGCTGTGGGTTCTATTTCTAGTCAGGGTACATTCTAGGTTGTGGGTTCAATCCCTGGTCCATGCAACACCAATGTTTCTCTCTCTCTCCCTCCCTCTCTCTAAAAGCAATGAAGAAATGTCCTCAGGTAAAGATTAAAAAAAAAAAGATTTAGTAAGGCTGGTGTTGAGTATCCATGACACAAAAACCTGTGCCTCTATGAAAAAATGCAAATTAAATACAAGCCAGTGATGCTATGCTATAATTTAAAAACCAAGTTTTGTACCAGACTATTTTCAGTACATGACTGACAGGAAATACAGAGCAATCACCCCTTCAGGCTCAGCACTGGGCAAGCCTTTATAAGAGTACTGATTAGCTTCAGTTTTAGGCCCTGAACACATTTATAGAGGATTTGGAAAGAATCCCACAGAGACAGATTAAAGAAATTGAAAGAATAAAAAGTGATAAAAATCAGGCCCAAACAAAAAGACAAAGAAACGTGGCTTATTTAACCTAAGAAAGGAAGGCTGATAAGGAAATAACAGCCTGTAAGTATTTTGCCAGTGTGGCAAGCAGCTGTTCTGTTTTTCTGTAGGCAGGACAAGAGAAAATAAGCTTCCACAGCAGAGGCAGCAGAGTGAGTGCACCACTGGTTTTCCCCCCAAGAACTTCTTGCCTACAGGGGTTGGGGTGTAATGGTTGGGAGGCCCACAAAAGGCAGCAGCATTTCCTTTCCCTGGACCTTCCTTAGTATGAATGAGCATGCAGCTATGCAACCCAAATAGCTATCCAGGGAAGGAGGAAGCAATTCTATAAACAGAGAAATCCTTTTCTCTCTTTACAGTTCTCAGAATCATCACATACACATGTGCATCAGAAGATGTGAGAAGAAACATTCAGAAGAGATTTTTAAAAAGATTTTATTTATTTATTTTTAGAGAGGGAAGGGAGGGAGAAAGAGCGAGAGAGAAACATCAATGTGCAGTTGCTGGGGGCTGTGGTCTGCAACCCAGGCATGTGCCCTGACTGGGAATCGAACCTGCGACACTTTGGTTCGCAGCCCGTGCTCAATCCACTGAGCTATGCCAGCCAGGGCTTGAGATGATTTTTTCATAAGATTTGTAAAAGGATGAATTCTGAACCTTGAATCATAAAAATGTTTTTAAAAAGAAAATATTGCTATTGATAAACTACAGGTCTGCTTTGCACATGTCCCACTAAATGTCATTCAGAAAATAACGTTATTCAGGTTATCTATAAATCTATACTCCTGGCCCAGTGTGAAAGGAGACTTTACTTCCACTGTGTATTATTTCACAAAAAGGAACATTTATAGAATTCTCTTCTCCTTAGAAGGAAGGGACCACTTTACATCAGGTTCCAAGCTCAGGAACATTCAGCCACAGTCCATCCTTCCCTTTGAGTGTAGAAAATTACAAAGAACAAAATGAAAGACGACTCTTTCCCATCTCTTTCTTGGATTCCAAAATATCATACTCATCAATCATTGTAGTTTTTTGGGCACAGACTTAGTTTAAAAAGAAGACAAAAAGGGTACTTTATAGATATAGTAGTCTTCCCTTATCCACAGGGTATATGTTCCAAGACCCCCAGTGGATGCCTGAAACTGCAGATAGCACTGAACCCTATATATACTATGCTTTTTCCTATACATACATACATACCTATGATAAAGTTTAATTTATAAATTGAGAAAAGGAAGGAATTAACAATAACAAATAATAAGAGAACAATTATAACAATATACTGTAATACATGTTGTGTGAATGTGGTCTCTCATAACTAAACAGCTACTAAGTGACTAGTGGGCAGGTAGTATATACAGTGTGGTTATGCCAGACACAGGGATGATTCACGTCAAGGTGGGATGGAGCAAGATGGCACAAGATTTCATCACACTACTTAGAATGCTATACAATGTAAAACTTATGAATTGTTTATTTCTGGAATTTTCCATTTAATATTTTTGGACAGCAGTTCACTGCTGTAACCAAAACTGGAAAATGAAACCATGCATAAGAAAGGGACTATGGTATTGTATGACAATACAGAATCTAGCTGGGATTCTCAAAGTCGGAGTAGTTTCAGAATCACCTGCAGAATAGAAGAATCACTGTTTAAATCATAAATTTGCCCTTCCCTCCCTTACCTTTAAGACAGGACAATATATAAGGGAAATCAGTGAGTAGCAGCCTCATACCTACCACATCTGCTTGCTAGGTGGATTTCCCATGGAGTTATGGCCAGTGAGCTGTGCTTCGGAACAATACCACATCCTGATTGAACAGCTGCTTTCTGAGATGCGCCATCCACTGTGCTAATCTTGCAATAATTTCTGCTTGGCTTTGGCCCTTTGTTTCTGTTTTAACTTTTTGAACTCTATCTTCTGATAATGTTTAACCCTATCATTTCTTCAGATGAATTAATTATAACAAACTACTTAGGTCTCTTGGCTTCTGCCCTTTTCCTTTGGCTGTAGCCTTTCCCTGATGGTCTCTGGGGCCCTGTTTTTTCTTTCTGTTTTATTACAGCAAAGGAACCATTTGGCTCTCCAACCTCAATTGGTCAGCTTCACATATATGGTGTGACCTTAAAAAGGTTTCATTTATCTGGAGCCCAATTCAGCAACAGAAAACTTATTTACCTCAACATCTAACATCATATAGTTAGCACAGGACACAATAAGTACTTCATATATGTTGAATAGATGTGTGAATGAATGACCTGTGCCATGGTCAAGCCACTGGCAATTTTCTGTTTCATAAAATCCAAAATAATTTTATTCTGTTACTTATATTCTCAAGTAATTGTAAAAAGAATATCCCATTTTATTATTTAAATTTAAATTACTTAAACTGAAGCAAAATTTAAAATTCATTTCCTAACCACAGCAGACATATTTCAAGGGCTCAACAGCCACACATGCCTAGTGCCTATCAGATAATGGGACATTTCCATCATCACTGAAAGTTCTATTGGAAAGTACTGATTAGACTATTTTCAAATTTATTAATGCAATATTGGCCCTACATATAAACTTGTGCCAAAAACTACTAGCTGTAGCTAATCTTTCAGTATATTTCAAGTACTAAAATTCTTTGCCCTAGACTGAAAGCAGATAATACTATACAGTTCATTTTCCCCATCTGGCAACCCAATGGCAAGGGACATCTAAACTCCACATAAGAACTATAGCAAAAAGAAAATTTACTTGTCTAAGTCATCTGGGAAGCAAAAGATGTTGTGTTGTTGTTGTTGTGTATGTGTGTGTTTAAGAGGTACATGAAATAAATATTTAATACCAGAATTATTTTTTCATTCAACATCCCATCCCATAAAATTCCTGTGGATCATCCCTAATATGATATATATTCTACAGAACATAAGAAACCTTTAAACCTTCTCATTTCACAGTACAATAAACTTGCTTCACATTTATAAAGGCCCCAGGAAAACCCTAAATAACTACATATAGAGCACCTAGATAATAAAATAGTTCAGATGGCTGAATCTATAGCAGTACAGAAGGGCATTCAAAGTTAAAGGGAGATTATTTTCTCTAAACAGGTTTTTAGCAGGCCTTATTTTTATTTTTAATTTTATTTACTTATTTTTGTTGACATAGAGCTGTGCTCAGAAATAATGCTTCACAAGTTTGCAATCATATCTTAGATGTGCAGTTATACACAAGGTCTGCCTGGAAAAAGTCCAGCCATTGTTAATACAACAAGAATGGTCTGCATGGCATCAATGTAACCTGGCAGCCAAGGAGAGTGGACTAGAATGTGCTTGTGCTTGTGTGAACAATGACAACTTCACTGTACTAGTCAGTGGGGGCAGTAGACACTGTTGAGTGAGCATGTGTATTATGTGGCCATCACATTCAAAACAACTGAGAGAGTACAGTGACGAATTTGTATCAACTTTTGTAGTATGTTTCAACATGCCTCCACAGAAACTATTTGGATGATGCAGAAGGTTACAGCTATGGGCAACTGGTGACTGGCAGCTTCATCATGACAATGCGCCCACTCATGCATCATGTCTTATGCAGAGTTTTCTGGCTGAAACATCAAGTCACCCAGGTGACCCAGTGCCCCGACAGCCTGGATTTGGTGCCCTGTGACTTCTGACTTCTCCCAACAAGAAAATCACCTTTGAAAGGGAAGAGATTTCAGACCATTGATGAGATTCAGGAAAATACAATGGGGTAGCTAATGGCAACTGGGACAACTGTGTGAGGTCCCAAGGTCCCTACTTTGTAGGAGACTGATGCGTCATTATCCTGTGTACAATTTTTCCGGTATCTTGTATCTTCTTCAATAACTGTCTCTATTTTTCATATTACACGGCTGGATACCTTCTGGACAGGCTTTGTATATGCCTGAAAACACTTACTGGTATTCAAACTGATCCTGTAGTGAGGGAAGTGATTTTCAGACTTCTAGATCATAATATCTTACTAAATTAGATATTCAGGATTATTACTAAGACCTTATCAATAAATATTCACCCACAAAGACACTCAAGTGGGTAGTAAAGAATATC
This sequence comes from Phyllostomus discolor, assembly GCF_004126475.2. NCBI lineage: Eukaryota > Metazoa > Chordata > Mammalia > Chiroptera > Phyllostomidae > Phyllostomus > Phyllostomus discolor. Next base: position 143,443,461 of record NC_040907.2, read on the forward strand.
ACTTTTTATTCATTTGGCTAGAGTGCTATTGTGGGGTACAACTAAGTTAGTAAAAACATTATATGGTACATTTCTGTATTCATTTGCAACGTAAGATCACACTTTAAGCAGACAGAAGAGATCATAACACCTCCTAGTAATAATACAAATATGTACTAGCTGCTCAGTTCTCCTCAGACCCTTAAGAAATCACTATGACTTTCACTAGAAAACCTGGCCAACACCCACAAAAGCCAATCAAGATTTGTGGGATGATGTGAAGTCCAGGTAAATGTGTTTACCAAGGTACAAAGCTGTACCTTAGCTCTTGTTTAAATCTACTTCATCTTCATAACCTTGCAATGAACTACAGTACCTCAACTATGGCCAATGAAAATCAAGTAAGCCTACTAGTTACTTTACCAAGATCAAAATGGCAAGAGCAATGCAGCAACTACAACCTTAGGCAAAATATATTATATCCTTAACTACCAAATTTAGAATTCATATTAGAATGAGTATATGTAAAAATTCAGTAATACAGATCCTCCTCTCCCAAATGATAAGGAAGTTACAAACTTCCATTTAAACACAAAGAATTGTTTAGGTGTTTGTTTCTGTTTCCTTATTATCTCCCAGTAAGATGACTATACATTTAAAAGTGAAAAAACAAAAAAGAAAAGAGAAAACTTGAAAAGATAATAGTAGACAAGGCACAGTAACAACATTTTTAAAGCTATTTAGCAGATGGATGATAGATAATTGCCTAGGCTTTAGATATAGCTGAATTTTAAGTTTTCAAAGGAGGTGAAGAGTGGGAGGCCAGCCGAGATGCCAAATTCTAGAAAGGTTCAGGAACTGGAGGCACCAGGCATCTCGGAGGGAAGCAATGGGAGATGGAAAAGAAAAGAATGTGGTTGAGAACTTGGATTCCAGGGATCCCCACATTTCTCCTCTACCCTTCACCACCGTTGTCACAGAAGACTCTGAAGAGGCTAAATCAGATAGGCATGGAAATCTGCGCATGGGAAACTGTTCTAGTTACGCAGAGGATTAGGCAAAAGTCTGAATATTCAATAATGAGACATTGTCTCTTCCCCAGCTTCTTTCCTCTATTTGGCTTCCAGAAATCTAGCAGCCTGACCTTTATACTCCCTGCATTGCCACAGCCCCACCCAATCCCACCCCCAGGCAGAACACTAAACGTCAGTTCCTGAGAAACTGTCCAGCTGGAGAGAAAGGCCTACAGATACTAACATTTAGGAGCAGGTTTCTTACAGTTTCTCGGGTTGTTAACTATACAAGGGACATTGATTAGAGAAATGAGTAAGGAATGTCATGTAATCCAGACTCCGTTATCCAAGCCATGTGCTCTGAGAAGGGGCTTTTTCCAATTAACATAAAGGTATCAACTGGCCAACAACTCAAATGTTCCAGGTGACACTTTTTTTTTAACTCACACAAAGGTACTGTGAGGGTCAACTTCAGACTTATTTGAGAGACCCTCTCTAAATGGTCAGAACTTAGCCTAACTGTCCTTCAGTAAAATGTACTTGCCCAAGTGCCACTCCCCCAACCAGAGCTTTCAACTGGCATTTAGTCATGCATCTTTAAAATATGAAATGACAACCACGGGTAACCATTGTGAAGAACATGAAAAGCAAAAGACCTAAACAAACAAAAAAGCAACAACTGAGAGGGGAAAAAAAAAAACTTGAAAAATTTTGTTGTCCTCAGAAGGATAGGAGAAGATATTGTATTTATAAAATAAGAAAGTATACTATGATAAAGTAAAATTTAAAAAATTTCAGCAGAAAGACTGAAAAATAACATTGAAGAAAACTTAAAAAAAGCAGAAAAAGTAAAAAAAATGAATCCATAGGAAACAGAGGGGAAGCACCAAGGCAGGACCATCAAACAATGGTTAATAAAATAACATATGATTTCCAGAAATGCATGTTGGTTCACTCCCTAATAAATTTAAAAAATGAGAATTTACCTTTTTTAAAAGAATTGATGGTTGGACAAAAAATATTTGAATTAAATATTGTTTAATAGCAGGTGAACTGAACAAATATTTTTCAATAAATGTCCCCAAAGGCATTGGTCCCAATACTTGATCCAATGTGTAAGAAATATTCTTCCAAGGGGAGGAATCAATGCAGTACAATTGCGGAGAACCAGAGAGTGCCATCTGACTTCAGCTGTTATGACTTCATGGAGGGGCAGAGGAGTACAGCAGAGGGCAGCTTTCCTTTATTAATGACCTTGTAGGTTAACAGGCATTGCTAGGGCAACAAAGAGAAACATGACTGCAGAAGGTCATGTTTAGGTTCTGAAAAGAGAGGGAAGTATAAGAGAATGGTATCTAAACTCATCTTTTGGGTAAATTGTCTATTTTAATTTAGGTCTGCTACAAATTAGATTTAGCAGAATATTTGAAAAACTCCCATTAGATCAGGTACACTACAATTCCACTTAGTCCTGATAAAAGCTTTATAGAGAGAGCAAGGACATTCAAGTTATGAAGGCAATTTTTTTCCTAGTCAGATGTTAGCAATGCAGGCGGCCACCACCTCAAGCCATTTCATAGATCTCAATGCCACTAAATCATAGCTGCATATTTTCTGCCATTCCTAAATTTCTGCCACCTTTATTTATTCACTGATTTTCATACAATAGCACATGCTAAGTCAAGTCAGGGCACTATCCTCTGTCAGAAATTCCCATTACAATGCCCATTTCAAAGACCTAGTAATCGTTTTTACAGCATGCCAATGATGCGTGTAGTATTCTCATGACTATAGATCAAGTAGAATGACATAACTACTTTTTGCTCTTGTGTAGAATTTATTTGTTCTGAGGTTGAATGCCTTTAAGTTGAATGAGAAAAGGGTGAATGAGGACATGTTAGATCAGCTATTCAGTGGCAGAAGCAAAATTATTATCGTCTCCCAAACTACTGAGTAACCCTACAGTAGGATAAGGCAAATCAAAGGTCAACAGAATTGTTTGCTTCCCCCAGGGAAGTATCTGCTTAAGTCATACCTGAATGAGCCTTTTAAAAAGATGCATAACCCATACACACAAAACAATGTGGCGATTTTGGGGGGATGTGGGGTCAAGGGTAGGGAGGGGAGGTGGGCAAAGTGGGAGAAGATGAGGACATCTGTAATAGTATAAACAATAAAAATAAAGTAAAAATAATGAGATTAAAAATTAAGGTAGATCTTTATAACCCCCCAAATAAATAAATAACTTAAGAATAAAAAGAACTAGGTTACAAAGACCCTTATAAATTTTGGAATAAGAGAATTTGTTGTCAATTAGACTCTTAAATTCACATTTATGAGAGCCTTTACATTTATGTTAAATGTGTAATCTAGTTTGTAACCTAAATGTAACCTAACTTGTAATCTAAATGTAACCTTTATATTTTATGTACCTATTATAAGAAACAATAATCATTACACACACTATACTGACATTTTGCAAGACTTGAAATGTTTTATTTAAGTTATCTCAAAGACTTTACTTATTTCATCTCTTATTTAATGATACACTATTGTTTTTATCTAAAGTTGAGTCTTTGATTAGGAATGCAACTCATTATTGTGCGTGCTGTTCCAATGGGGGAAAAATTCATTTTTCTATAATCTAGTTTATGATATTGTTTCTAATGATGAAATGCAGCAAAAGGCAAGGATTTGTTCTTCTGAGGAACAAGGGAACAACAGAATTTAAATTTTTACTATGTACATGTCCATGGATTCATGAAAAGGCACAAAAAAAGCCCAAACAAACAAAAAAACAAAGCCTTTGCAAGATAATTTAAAACCTGGGAGGACATATATGTACTCAAACACTTAGACCAGAACTGTAAAACTCACTTTCACCAGGGTTGGGGGTGGAGGGAGCGGGGAGCCACATCAGCCTCCTGGTGGCCTTCCAAGAGCAGGAAGTAGTTTTAGGACTGGATAAATGTAACTACTCTTTAACTAGGAGCAAGGAGCTCAGTGCCGCCTCCAGGTGGAAACAAGGTGTCAGGCCAGATAAAATAAGGTGGAGGGCCAGAGTCAGCCCTCAGGCCTTGTGTTTGCCACTTGTGACTTAGAGGCTACAGAAAACCTAAAAATAAAGTGTTAGGTAACCACAAAAGGTTTTGCAGTTTATTTAATGATCACAATATCAACAGTAATTTATTGCAAAAAGAAGTTGTAGATATTGAAAAATCTGCACAATTGCATAAAATCAGTGTAAGTAGAGGTGGGAAAAAAACACTAAAATCAGATACAAAGTCACTTACAAATGATGATCTGGCAGAGAGAAACCAGGTAACTAAAGGCATGATAAGTGACTGACATAATGCTTTTAAAATCAAATTAAATTAAAAGATAATCTACATAAAACTGAGCTTCTGGAATATTAAGAAAATTATGTGGGTGCTGCAAAAGTCAAAATCAATGTGATTGAATTATTCCATCTTATAATTGTCAGAAAATTATGCTAAAAACTCAATAAATATTTTAATTGTTCTTTGTACATTCCAGGAATTAGAATATAATCTCAATTACAACTTAAATTTTATTAATTATAAGAAAAATAAGCTTATGTTATAATTTTTAATTTCATTTTCAAGTTAAGTTCCAAATCAGTCCTTTCATTCTTATTTACTATGAAATTTTGGTCCCTGTCCCCTTGACTGGCCTTTTCCCTAGTACTGATCATCCTTGGTTAGAAAGGACCACCAAGTGTTACTTTTGCATGAGAATATAAAAAAATGATTCAGGAAAGTACCCTTGAAGGATGAACTGGATCTTAGCAGAAATGAGGAAATGGTAGAGAAAGAAAGTGTTAGGAAAAGATACAGAAATGGAAACATGTAGACACGTCAAAAGGAAAAGAAATAGATTGACTTGACCTGAAAAATCAGTAGAAATCAGTAAAATGGGGCTTTGAAGACCTAATTTTAGTTGGGAGGTACTGAGGAACCCCTCAATGTTTATATGCCCAGAAGACTGAAATGACCTCAGATGCCCTTAAGATTACTTTGGTTTCAGATATGAAGATGGATTAAAGTCGGATTTGACTAGTGGCAGAAAGATTCCGTAAGGGGCTTTGTTACAGTGCAGGCAAGAAGTAAGCGATGCATAGAGTCATGACAGAATTGCAAGCCAACGGGATGATACTGCATTGAACACAAAGGAAGAGGAACAGGTTTGGTGAGAGGAGTAGTGTTGAAATTAGCTTGGCACAAGTTGAATTCTGTGAGCAGCCTGAGCCCTAGGTCTAAATCTTGGAAGAGAAATCAGGGTTTAAAATAAAGATTTGTGATCCTCTGCACAGAAACTCTTGGAGTAAATGGAATGCTAAGAGAGAGAGCATAGAAAAAGATGACTCAAGAAAAAACCTTGAGTAATGCCTGTATTTTAGGAGTAAGGAAGAGGACTAATTAACAAAGAGAGGAAAAATGTGATCCCAGTTAGAAGAACAAGCAGAGTTCAGATACAGAGTAGCCAAAATACAGAGTAGCCAAAAGAGAAAAAGAGCTTTATAACGGAGGCACTGAAATAAGGAGGGTGAAAACAGAGAAAAACCACAAATGTTTACAGAGGAGGTCATTGGGGTTGGCCTTTAAGAGAATGGTTTTATCAGAGAAATAACAAAAGAGGTTTAAATTTGTTTCATGGACCTGTTCACACACTTGCCTTCTTAAACTGGAGACTTACGTGCAGCGTTATGAATGAGGCATCATGAAGCATGGGTTCTAGCCCCGGCTCCTCCAAAGAGCTACGTGGTCCAGAACTGGCCATATAACTGCTCTAAGACATTAACATCCTCACTCGTAAAGTAGGAGATGGGGTTAGGGAAAGGGGCTCACACCCAGCTAGCATTTCATACTAGCTACAAGTACAAGAAATAATAAAAAATAACATTCTGCCTCCAATTGACAAGAGTTTGAGATAATCCTCAAAAAGCATTGGCTTTAGAGTCAGACACACCTGAGATGGATACAATCTTGGGTGCCTAGCAGATCTGCAGTACTAAACAAGTGACTTAACCCCCAAACTGTGGTTTCCTCTTCTGTAAACTGAGGTCAATACCAGTACCACCCTCACGGGTTGTGGTAAGAGTTACACGAGGCATGGAAACGTATTAGCATAGTTCCTGGAACCTAAAAAAGGCACGTAAATATTTGTTGGCTAAAAGAATAAATATTGGCTAGCATTCTTAGCAAGGAGAAACGACAGTACAGATAGGATCATGTAAGAAAGGAGCTTAGACCTTAAAATAAATGTAAAGTGTGAGGGAGAGAGCAGGGGTTTACAGGGACAGTAATAAAAAGTTAAATATCAGCTGTCAGCTCTGTCATTTAATGAGAGTAAGACTTAAGCAAGCGAACTAATTCTAAATCTTGGGTACAGGAAAAAATAGAAACAAAAATGCCAGACTCTTTACATAAATGAAATCTAAGAGTTAGGTCCATGAATGTTAGCTATACTGTTCTTGATTCTTTTTTGATATAGCTGCAATATTTCATTATAAAAATTATTGCTCCATTGGAATATACTTGCATAACACTGGGATTATGTGAGAGTTAAATTAAAAAGCAGTTATAGCAGTGTTTTTTTTTAACATGGTTAGTGCTCAAGAAATGGTTGCTGCTCTTATTTATTAATATAGGCATCATATCATTACTATACTATCTTAGGGGATAAACGTAAGAGCAGAAAGGGAGGAGCAAATAGATATGCAGGATGACAGGAAGGCAGTGAAAAGAGCGGAAATGAAATTAGCGAGACTGAAACCAAGAAAGCAGCATGAATAACCAAAATGTTAAGTTTGTATGAGTTAGAAAAAAATTATATCAACTCAATATGGTAACTCTGATTGATTCAAGCTGATCAGATATTTTCATTTAAGTTTTTCATCAATAAATTTGAAAAATTAAAATGTTGATCTATGCACATATCCAAGGAGAATGCATACAAATTGCTCACCAAGAGAAATGTACAAGAATGTTCGTAAGAGCACCGTCTATAATAGCATCACCTGGAAAACCACCCAAATGCCCATCAACAGTGAAATGGGCCAAGTGTGCTACAGCTACACAATGTAATGCTACACAGCAACAAGAAAAAATGATTTTAACTACACATGTCAATAAGATAATTTCACAAATAACAGTAAGTGAAAGAAGCTAAGCACTTAGCTCATACTGAGTGATTCAATTTAAATGAAGCGCAGAAACAGGCAGAAAATTAAAAAACAAACTATGCTGTTGGAAGTCAGAGCAATAACTCCTGGAGGATGGGAGAGTTAGTGACTGGGAGGGACAGTAGGGGGACTTGTCAGATGCCAGTGTTTCCTGCTTCTTGGCAGAGATGCTGATTATATGGATACATGTTCGATTTGTAAAAATTCATCAAGCTGTGTACTTAATATATGTGTACTTCCTATATGTATATTTCAAAAAAAGTAAAAAAAAGAAAAGGACATGAAAAAAGATGGTGTTGATGATGACAATTTTATAACTGTGAACTCTTTCCAAATGTAAGGTCCCCAGGGGAGCTTGGAGAAGAAAAAATAATGATGTACTTGTTGAGTCATTTGAGAGTTTTAGCAGTGGAAAAATATAATTGATATTCAGAAACTGTTAATGCAGCAGAATTGTGTGGAAATAAAGAATTTATAAGTGAATTCAAAACAAGTCTCAGATGTAGAGAGCCAGATGGGGCCTTTATTTCCTCATATGTGATTTTGACTGGGAAAAAAATCTATCTTTGGAGATTAACCTGTGATTTTTACAAATAATGAAAGTGTCTGGCATGTACATAGAGGAAGATTGACTCTGGGCCCAGAAGTTTGCTGATTTTGAAATGTATGTGCTAAGAAAGAACTTTATTTAAAAGAGTTGACTAGAAACAGCTGCACTTTGTTGTCAGAAAAAAAATCCACAAGTATTCTAAGACTTCAAAAAATATAACAAACAATGTGACCTCATTAACCCTTAGAAAAGACATTTCTGCTATGGTTGTATTCAGTCATGATTTATTTCTCCTCAAAATCCCTTGCCATGTCTGTCTTTAGAGATGCTTCCAGAAAAGAGTAGAGGAAGCAGAACTTGAAAGAAATAATAAAATTCTTGTTCATTCCTAGGGAAAACAGTGATAGTGAAATTTGATTTTTTCTTTTCTTAATAAGTTTGAGCACAATCAGTTGCAGTTTATTCTTAAGAAGGCTAAACTATGGGTTGAGGTGTTTTGTTTTGGTTTTAAAGCAAAACAATAATTGAAGAAGATACAAAGGATATTCTTAGACATTATCCTGTCATTTCCTTTTTTGCAGTTTTCCAAGAGAAGGAAACTACTTAAGAAAATGTATGTGACTGCTGACTTAAGTTACTGAAGGGAGTTGTTACATTTTCTTGCTGGAAATTTTTAAGAAAAAGGTTAAATAGCCATTTTAAATTATTTGGAATTACTTCTCCCCAAAAGCTGTGGCCAAATAGGGTACCCCCTGGACTTCATATTGTTCTCTGCTTCCATAAACAATATTGGGAGTCTCTCTTTCATGGGGTGACATGTTCTGTGCCCACCAAAGAAATGTAAATTCCAAATCATAGTGAACATGAACTGTAGTTTCAAGAGACTTAAAAATTGTTTCTATAAAACTGAGGCAAACAGTTGATAAATTAACCAGCTAGTGCAGGCACAAATACTTCCAATTTTTGAGAGAGGAGAAAGGACCTCTTGATTACTTGTTTTTTCATTTTCTATGTATCTGGGAGGGTCTACATTGTGTTTTGTGAAGATGTAACTCAATGCCTTCTTGTTGAATAACAGCACTACCTTAGAGTGAAAAGATTTTATAGTTTACAAAATGCTCACATAGTACTCACATATATTACATGTTGAAAATACTAAGAATTTGGGAGGTAAGATTATGTCACTTAAGGTAACAAAGAAGCATTCAGAAAATCATAGCATGAGTTCTGATCCCAGAGTATACAGACCATGAGTCCAAATTCATCACACTTCAATGTAAAGAGAAGAACCCAGATATTTGGAATGAAGGCATTTCCATAGGACACAGAGTCGCTGTGTAGACTCCTAGCTTGGTCTCTTCTCTCTGGAGCCCTACAGTCACCAGAGTGCAAGCTCATATAGCAAGGATGCTATCTGTTTTCCACCACATTATCTCCAGCACCTAGTGTAGCATCTGGAGCCACAATAGTCATTTAGTATATAAGTGCTATAAATTCATCTGTGTAAATACATGGCTTGCTTTGCAACATGGCTACATCAACACTTTCTTAAATCTCAGGTCCCTAATTTGGGAGTCAATGTAATGTATTCAAAGTTAAGTCATTCAAAATAAAAATTTATGAAAGTAAAGTTGTATTAATTTTAAATGTTCATCAAGCTACTGTAATATAACAAATGTTGTTCATGAACTGATTCTTTAGTATTCACATTCATTTATTCCATCAATAGATTTTTAGCCATTGTCTATGAAAAAAATACTGTTATCACTTTGATAATGTAATTTACAAACTAACAAAAATGAGTTAAATTAGGTTTCATGGCTACCAGAATGTCAAGATAATTTCAAATACAAAATTTATGTTGTGATAAAAAGTATTTCGCCCTGGTTGGCATAGCTCAGTGGATTGAGCGCGGGCTGTGAACCAAAGTGTCGCAGGTTCGATTCCCAGTCAGGGTACATACCTGGGTTGCAGGCCATGACCCCCAGGAACAGCACATTGATGTTTCCCTCTCTCTCTCTATCTCCCTCCCTTCCCTCTCTAAACATAAATAAGTAAAATTAAAAAAAGTATTTCAAGTAATTATATGGTTTTCAAAATATAATACCCTTTTCCCCCTATTTTATGAAAACTTACTTTACTAATAAAATGCTTGTACTACTGCAAGATGTAGCCTTTAGAAATGCCCATGCAATAGCTATGCTAAATTATGCATCACAGTTCCTGAAAAATTCTAAGATGCCATATTCTCCCAAAAGTCAAAGACAAGCATTTCATAAGCCATTGTGAGGCTGCTGGAACAGCAACTATTTTCTGGTTCAAGGAAGTGAAAATTTTCTAAAACAAGGCATCTACTGTAACCTATTACACATGTTACTATAAAGCATTATATTTTTTTCAACAAATATGTAAGAACTAACATATCCAGACAATCGTGCTGTTTAAAAGTGATGCTGTTATACCAAAGCTGTTACTATTATTATTCATATTTTGAAAAACTATCTTCTGAAGTTGCTTTTAGAGAATCCTGCTCATTCTTTTGAATATCTACAAGGATAGCAAAACTTTTCCTTAGAAAGTAGAAAATCGTTTTAGAAGAGTCAAAGATTATTTAGGCCATGGCAGAGAAGTACGTATGTATCTAAAAGAATGTGTGACTACAACAGCAACTCAAAGAACTTTTCTAGGGTGGCTCTAAATTCTAAAATTTAGAAACTACCACTCTTGGGCAATTTCAAAAAAAATACTTTGTTCTAGTTTTATTTAAAAGAGTTGACTAAAACTTTATTTAAAAGAATTTTCCAAAAATAATGGAGAATTGTGAAATAAGTAAAATTTCCAGGGGAACTCTCTGAAGGACAACACACATTTTAAATAAATTATATATAAGTAATATTAAAACCGAATCTCAAAGGCTTTAACTGACCATCTCCCAGGCCCAGTGCTGGTAAAAGTGGGCCTAGGTGTGCAGCTTGTTTTTTTCTGCACACCCAGGCCCAGGAGAGGGAGCCGCAAGCTGTAGATCACTGATACCTCCAAACAGGTTGCCTCAGCCCAGGCACAGGCAGTATCTGACACAGGAGTGCACCGGAGTCTTTGCAGATTTACCTAACACATAGAAACATATAAAGAAGCAGCCAAAATGGGAAGACAAAGAAACAGGCCCCAAATGACAGAATAAGAGAATGCTCCACAAGAAGAATGAAATAAAATCGTGGAATGCAATTAATCAGATACAGAGGTTAGAGTAATGATTATAAGGATACTCAACAGCATGAAAAAAGACATAGAACCCATAAAAGAGGACGAGACAGTAGAATACAATATTTGAAATAAATAATACACTGGAAAGAATAAACAGTAGGTTAGATGAAAGAAAGGATCTAATCAGTAAGTTGGAAGACAAGGTAGAAAAAACATCCAAGCAGAGTAGCAAAAAAAAAAAAAAAAAGAAGAAGAATTTTTTTAAAAATGAGGAGAGTCTAAGCCCCAAATCTCATTACTTTATAGGCATACCACATATAGTTTTTTCATGTGTCAAATCTAAATTAAGCAACTATTATGGTAATTTGGTAGAAGCAGGATAATGTACTATCCTTAATCAGAAATTGAGTTTTGGAAACTCTGGGGTGCTCTCTCAACATGATCAGGAATCACATTCTGATAGGGTGTGGCCACTCACTATAGGTTTTTCCTTACTGCATTTCTTAAACCACTTAAATGTAAAATTCTAGAATAAGGTTTCAACAAAAAATGCCAACTCCTACCAGTTGTTTCCATGTTAAGGCTGCTAACTGTGAAAACTGTATGAGTATTTCTATTGTATAGAGAGAAAATACTTACTCTGTGAGCCGTTTTCAAAATGGAATCTAAATCAGTATGTAAACTGAATTCTCTAACTACAAGTTTTCTAAATCGGAATGAAAAATTTAATACTTTCTAAAAAAAACACAAGGCTACTTTGATAACCACTGAAAAGAACAATGTGTCTGTGTACAATGTCTTAACTCTTTTTCATCATGATGCAATTCTTGTGTTTCATGTTGACTTTGACAGATTCTGGCTTTTCTCAATGAAAACAGATACTTGGCCATGATCTGAAATTTAATGCTGAAACAGAATAAAACATATCCTGTAATTCCCACATATGCTTTTTTATTAACATGTAGTATGTCATGCAAATGACCCTTTGTGTCTGACACATTTAACCCCTTTGGACTTCAACAAGTAGCAGCAAAATAAGCAGCACATGAACCTTTCTAGTATATGCCAAGAATTAGTCCTTTTTTATTCATTCAAATATTTATTGAGCAGCTAGGGAGATGCAAAAATGTTTAAAATATGGTCAAAGAGGTGAGGCAAATGAACAAGAAGAGAAGTTCACTGAACTGCAGAAGTCAAAAGAAAAGTTCTTTAGGAGGTTAAAAGTGATATTGCTTCCCACTTGGAAGAGAGCATGGGTGAGTGGTAAATCAGGAAAGGGGTTTGAGATTAAAATGGAAACTTCAGTCAGATTGCAGATGGGCTCAGTATGGACTACATTTGTTTCTCCTTTTCTTCTTTCCCTATCTTTGCGTTTAATTTACCACTAGTGCCCAGGATTGTTCGATGGTCTTTTTCTATGCTTGCTTGCATTTTTGCTTTAATGTCTTTTATAAAACAAGGTTCTTTCTGCATGTTAGGAGTTTTTCTCCTTTTTTTTTCCGAAGGATTGCTGACCTTTTGATCTTGGTGTTGAAGGTTTCGAGTCATTTCCATTCTGGTTTGATTTTTGTGTATTTTTGGCTGGTTTATCTCATACAGATTTCTTTACTGGAGCGTTTTCTTTAGCTTCCTCATCCTTAAAATCATTGTCACCTTCATCATCATATTTATTAGCAGTAAGTTTTACTTTCTTCTGTGGAAACTTGCTATCACTTCCAGGGGCAGAAAGCTTTGCAGATATACTTAGGACTTCCATGTCTTCCTCATCGTCATCTTCTGACTCTGCATTTTCCCTACAGTGGTTAAGTTAAGTGCTGTCCACGAATATGCACAGGCTCTGATCACATTTCAATGGTAAGACCTCAGATGGTGTTACTCCAAAGGCACCAAGGGAAACCATTGGCTGCACAGGCATTTTCAAAGTTGCCAGTGTTACTTTAATTGGATTGCCTTCATAATTCATTGTCTCTGCGTCAGCAATGTGCAATTCATCCTTTGCCCTAGCCCCTAAACTGACCACTCATAAAGATAATTGGTGCTAATTTTCATCATTATCCACCTTAAAGTGGCTTTAAGGCTTTTTATTAGCTTTTAGTTCACAACTGAAAAGATAGTTCTGGGGCCTCGAGGGCACACACCCATGTCCACTGAATCTTTCATAGGGTGGTGGAATGCACTTTGGTGGGGAGAAGGCAGGCGGAGATCAACAACTTCTGTTCCACAGAACAGACACACAGGTACCAGAGAAGAATTAGCACTGAGAACACATGGTACTACTGTGTGTGAGAAATCAGGAAATCAGGGCAGCAAGATTATGTTTGAACAGAAAATTATTTTAACCTTTAGCTTGAGAAAACAATTGACCTAACAACAGTTCTTTCTTTTGCCTTACAATTTATATCTCTATATTCTAGTTAAATCACGTCTGGGTCAAATTGACCTGAGGCAAAGAGAAATACCTTCTTTGTGCCACTCTAAGTAAATGTATGGTACTAATAAGGACTTCCTGCCTGTAAAGTTTATCTGAGGATTCTTCACAGGGGAGGAAGCCTCAGTGGCTGACTTGTCTATCTGGTGAGGGTGGGGGTATGGGGAATGGGGAACTGGAAGGGATGGCAGTTTTAAATGGAACCCTCTGCAGCCTACTCCAAGGACAAGAGGAGGCATTTGTGAGGATAGGGCGCTAAAGAGGGGAGAGACACCCTTACATGGGGACAATTCGTGTGACTGTCAGAGTCTCTTTCCACTGAGTTTCTTCTTAATTACAAACCTTGCTTAAAGATGGATCCCTGTGATATAAAAATTCAAGGTTATAATGAATGGAGAACTAGCCCATCAGATTCATGTGGGGCCACTTGAATCTCCCTCCCTCTTTAAGTTCTTAAACCTAGTATCTTGGAATCAGCTCTGAGACCTTAAGTGTGAGGCTGAGCTCAACTATGATTATTCTGTGCTGCTGGCACAGGAGCTTTGGTGAGAAGAGAAGGCAGCCCAAGGAACCACTCATGTGACTGGGAAGGAGGAGCACAGATCTCCATTTTTGGTTCTGTTTTGGACTCATTAAGTGTACTCATAAAAACTGTGCTTTTATTTGCTTTTATTTCTTCATCTAAAATGACAACATGTACATCTTCCAGAAAGGGTGACATTCACAATTCCAGCACAAACATGTTTCTGTCAATGCAAAGCCATACTTGGTGCGACACCAGTGACTTCACAGTGAGGCCTGGGCACAGGCTAGATAGGGTTAAATGACTTATTTGCCAAATTCAATTGCTAGGAAGAGATGGGACGATTCCAAGCAGTATAAATCAGCTATGCATTTAGAAACTATTATCAGGAGCACTAGACAGCACTGCATGATGTTCTGCAAACGACAAGTGATGTCAAAGCTGTGAGGCTGCGGTGCTGCCAGGGCTCAACACAATAACAGATGCTGAAATTACTGCTGAAGACGCATATTTGATTACAAAGGGACCCAAGAGCAGTAAAGCCCTTGGAAAGCTTCCCTCTGAGTTTTACAAGAAAGAAGATAAGCAGCACTCCAACTGTAATCACAAAATATAATAAAAATGCTCTGGACTCTCACAGGACTTGTGAGTATATCTCCCTTGAGTGATATAAAACCATTCCATTCCTAATACACAACGATGAGGAAAAAGTTACCAAACTTGAGGTAATGTCTACCTGGAGATACAGACAATTCTGTAAGGAATCTTTTCAGACTGTGCTTTTGAAAGAGGTGAACTTAATTAAATTGCCCCCCACCTATATGTTCCCACCTCTCTAACCTTTCCCTTTGTCCTCATGCCTCAGTTATACAATCCTTTCACTCAATATTTCCAGCCTAATTCCTCGTGATATGTGACGACCTGCCAGCTTTCCCCCAGCTATCACCATCCCTCCATCCTGTATCCCATCCCCCACTCTCATCACCAGCTCCTAGTATTTCCACCCTAGGTCTTGCCCACAGTCTCTTTCCTCTCCCTTGTGAACTGGAAAGTTCAGACAATAATTGTGAGAAAAACTTAAAAACCCACATGTGAATTCATTTCAATATTAAAGAAAAAACCTTCTAAAATTGGTTATCTAAGAGTTCCCCATGCTCTTCTGAAACTTCTTAAATGCCACTTCATGCTTTCTGGTTACATATTTTAAAAGTTAGATGGACCAATGGGTTATCTACTGCTTGTCTAGTATGATCCAAATTATATTTTTAAGAAACGATATATGAAGAAAGACACATAAGAGATGAAGTTTAGATAAAATGTCTCTGGTAAAGCAAACTTAAACTGCATAAAGACATTCATTTAACAGAAACAATCGGTTAAAATGTATTAAATACACACAAAAATACTTTCTATACCTTATAAAATATCTGTAAATGAATCATAATTAAATACAAATCATTCCATTTGTGAAGATTTTGAATGGACTAGTGGCATCAGGAGCCAACTTTGACCATTGTGTTCCAAAAAGCTGGTCTATATGAGAACCAGCTTCTGCTCGGTCACCCTTCCCCTCTCTAAAAGAAAGAAATAAAATCTTTTAAAAACAAACCAACAACAACAACAACAAAAAACTAGTGACATATTTTTAAAAAGAATAAAAACTAACATCCAAAGCTATCATATTGGATACCATACTTACTTTTCATATTTATCCTATAGTGAAGTAATTTTTAAGTGCAACAGAGTATTTTAGCATTGTGGCCTATTCAAAACATTTTAAAGTATTATAAAAAGAAAAAAAAATGCTTTGCTGATCTTTTCTCCTGCTTGATCCAGAAATAAAAATACAAAGTTCTAAAATGAATAATGGTGACTTTTAAAAACTCTGAACAGTAGTGGCCAGAGGGGAGAGAAGAGGGAATTTCAGGGGGGAATGGGTAGGGTTTACAGGAACAAATTTGGAGGACACATGGACAAAATCTAGGGGTGGGGGGTAATGGGGGGGAAGGGGGGAGGGTTGGGTGGGTGGGCTGGAATGGGAGTAGGGGGGAGAAAACTGTACTTGAACAATGATTAAAATAAAATTAAAAAAAATAAATAAAAAAAATAAAAAATAAAAACTCTGAACAGTTAGAATAAAGATGAAGTTCACTTATTTATGTTGATAGCAGTTAAGTAAGACAATCAAGTTTTGCCCTTTGTGCTTACTGCAAGTAGACACTTCTTTCTCACTTTCATATAAGAAACAGTAATAACTCAATGAACACTACCATTGAAGAAACTTCTGGTACTGATAATGCTTTAAAATAGTTAATTATTATCTTCATGTTAGGGGTAAATAGAAATTTTGTAATCAAATCCATTATTCAGAAAGTTTATGTCATATGTCAATGATTAAACAAAAAATTATCCAGGTAAGAAATGTTAGAATCTTTCTTAACCAACCATAAACTTATTATTGAGCTGACTAAATAAAATTTCTGGAGAGTAAATATTAGAAATCCAATGTTACTTCAAAGAGAACGAGAACTTTCAAATTCTAAATTGAGTTCTTACCAAGAAACCAAAACAACGGACAACAAATGTAAATGTCATTTACATTTGCCACATAAATGACAAGAAAGGAATCATGGAAGGATGATGGTACACCAAAAACAGAGGTCCAGCAAATGCTTACTGAACTAAGTTTATGGTGTGTGTCTGTGCTCATGAGTGTGTTGGGAATGAAAGGTTGAGGAAAAACGAGTATGAGCATTTTTAATTTCATTTTTCTGAAACAATGGCCCTGAAAGGGTTCATCAACCCCTTGAGAGATAATCTTCAGATATATCATGTGCTCACCTCAAGACTTCTTTTTCCTATTTAGTTTTAAACTCTTTTCCCTCTTTCCACATTGATTTATGATAACACTAATCTAAAGAATATACTCCAAGTCCATGACCACTGTGCTCACAGGGGAAGTAGATGTGAAAGTGCTTTCATCAGCCTGTCTTGGCTTGTGCATGCTAGCACTGGGATGCTCTCTCAAACTTTATGCATTTGAAAAGCATGTTTTCTTTCAAATATTTAGTAGGGTTTTACAAAATTTACTAACAAACACAGCCTTGGCACATGCTAAGCGAAACTAATTGCAGATAAAGTAGATTCTATCTTGGTTAAAGTAAATACATTTCCAAATATCAGCATTTTGAAAATCCAAGGCAATTTTGGCTTTCCCAGTTATGGGTAAAAAATAAATAATCTTCTATGTAGAGGCAAACCCTTTTTCACTATAAAGAGAATTATCTCATTAAAAGATCTATGCCTAAATAACTCCCTAGTCATTTCTAAGTGAATTGCTCAAAAGTTCCTTAGAACTAGTTAGACTATCAGTACTTGACTCAGCAAAACTGCAAGGATATAAAGCTGCTTTCACACTGCTGGAGAAAGCAGTCAACTGGAATTATTTTTAAGAAAGGAGAAGTAAATTCTATTCCTTGTAATTCTTACGTAGAGTATTGAGTTAGGAATGGTTATAACATCTAATCTGATTATCATTTGTAGATGAGTATCAGCAAGTTTCATTAAAACATTATTGTTAATGAAAATAATTACTGGATATATTAGTTTTCTCTTGCTGCTGCAACAAATTACAAACAGTGGCTTAAAATAACACAAATGTATTATCTTACATTTCTGGAAGTCAGAAGGACAAAATAGGTCTTATGGGACTAAAATCTGGGTGTCTGCAGGCTGGTTCTTTCTGAAGGTTCTAGAGGAAAGTCTGCTCCCTGCTTTTTCCAGCTTCCAAGGCCTGTCCTCGGTTCTTGGTTTGTAGTCCCTTTTCATTTTCAGAGCCAGCAATCACACCTCTCTGAACTTTGCTCTTATCATCATACCTCATCTGCTTCTGATTCTTCCCTACTGAGATTAATCTGGATCCACCAGATAACTGAGGATAATCTTCAACTTCAAGACCTTTAACTTAGTTACATCCAAAGTCCCTCTTTCCATGTAAGGTAACATTTGCCAGAGATTATTAAGATGTGGACATTTTTGAGGGGCTATTATTTTGCCTACCACACTGGATATCAAAACATAGAAGATGAACGATTGCCCATCTTGCTCTTTTACCATGTTTTTACTATACTTGAAAATCTGTGATTCATTTGTTGAGTATGAGAAGCACTACAAACAGTGAAAAGTAGTGCAGTGCAGTGCAGTGGTTAAGGGCTGGCCCCTCCGAATTCGGCATGGCTGGGTTCCAATTCCAACTCACACGCCTTCAGCAAGTTACCTAACCCTAAATTTCTCATCTTTAAAGTGGGAATAATAACTTACCCTACCTCTTCACATTGTTGTAAGAACTAAATTACCATATATAAAACACTATCATATCAAAAGCATGTAATATCAAAATAACTGTCATATCTTTTATTATTAAACATACTTTGATCTTTCAGGGTTGTAGATCAAAAGAACCATTGTAATGGTTTAAAATGTTTGTTCATGTTGAAGCTGTGGAATCCTTTGAGAGGTACCCAGTTGCACCTGTTTTACCAGTAATGATTTGAGATTTGAGTCCAACTTCCAAAAACCATCATATTCTTTGGTATCAATCTGAGTAACCAGGAAGTGCAATATTGAATATAATTGTGAGTTTAACAGAGAAGCTGCATCAGAGAATGAGATTTCTTTTCTTGCTTAAATACCTTTATCTTAATGTATCTTCCAATCTCTTCAAATGAATCACACTGGTTCACAGTCTCCTTCTACTTGCATATAGAAGAATAGCTTGTGAAGGAGGCAAGTTTCTAAGGCCTGATCAATTAACACAGTTGTGGACGTTTGTTTCTTGTTGAGCCTGGTTCAGTCATTTTGTCACTCTTCTTTGCTGTGCTGTTTGTAACAGCAGAGGCGATGTTTAAATATGTGACATATAACATGTCCTACTGAAGATATAGACATTTCATAAATGTTAAACATCGTGTCAGTTTTCTTCCCCCAAATAATTTATGCAGTGTATTTCATTAGAAGTTTTTTTTAGATTTTATTTATTTATTTTTAGAGAGGGAAGGGAGGAAGAGAGAGAGAGAGAGAGAGAGAGAGAGAAACAATCATTAGAAGTTTTAAAAACCCTTTATGAGTAAGCTACTGTGGAAAACATTGTGGAAGTAAAAAACATAGACTCCTAAGAAATAGCTCCAAAGGCCGAAGTATATTTATGAATACCTTCCCTAATCCCAGCATCCTTAAAACATTTCTGGAATTTCTTGTCACAACCTCCATTCTGGTTTTTGAGACGTCTAGGAAAATTGTTCCCACTGCTTTCCAATCATATTTTCCTTATGACTGGTCATCCACTATATTTAGTCATCCATCAAGACTCTGAGTGGCTGTCTCCAAGTATGAAAGGGTGATGACCTACTACCTCATAAGGTGGTCATAAGAGTAAGCAAAACTACAATTATGGAAGAATTATTCCAGGTGAGGAGATAGCATCACTAGAGCAAGTCCTATATTAACTAATTTAAAATATAAACTTGGTAAATTTTAAAACATAGGTGCACCTCATGAAAGAACTTGTCATATTTCACTTTTACCTCATTACCAAGTATATCCCTACATATTTACAAGAAGATATATATTTTTACAAATCCATGCATTCAAAGACCAACAAATTAAAGAAGTATTCATTCAACACACATGTATCAATAGTATCTAGCATTCTGCCAGACCCTGGAATGCAAAATTGATAACTCCTTGCCATCAAGAAAGTGTCATATGACAATAGCATCAATGTGCATTAAGATATGCTTATTCAGAATCATTAATAAAGAGAGTGGACTGATACATGTGAATTTATGGCATAAAAGCTAGGTTAGGTCTCTTACTTATGACCTAGGTTAGGTCACATTTAGGGGAGTGAGACCAACAGCACAGAATGATTAGACAGTAATAGACTGGATTCAATATGAAAAATCCTGGCACATGCTTCCATTCATATTGGGCTTCAGGAAAAGCTAGAGCTTTTGTCATATAGCTGTAGCCCTATACACACTTATCTCCTAAAACTTACTCCCATATAGATAAAAATAAAAAATATTGCCCATATATGTAAAATAGATATTTGAAATATATCCAGTTTGCTATTTTAATTTTTTATAATACAAGGCACAAAAATGGAAATAAAAATAATTCTCATTTAAAGGAAATAAACAAAAAAGAGTGAAAAGTCAGTTCAGGAGAGATGAAATTAAAGAGACAGACAAGTGCCACTCTAGCATCAAGCTGGAAAGCCAGTACTGCAGCCAACTGATTGATTCACAGAATCAGTGAACATTTGCTGCTGAAAGAATCATGAACATCACATAGCCCAATTTCTCATGTCATAGTTAAGGAGATTGAGGTCCAGAAAAAGCAGTGGTTTGAGTTTTTTCTATATTCGCAAATGAAATCCAGTTTTTCAACTTCTCCAGGTATAAAACATGATTAGATTTAGAACAACTAATATTAAAATTTATTATTGTTAGACATGGTGCTAAACTTATGAGTTGAATCAAAATATATACAAAATAACTGTCTTTAAATTCCATTCCTCCTTCAATACAACATCCACACTTACATCCACCCCTACCCACTTGTCTATCCACTTATATGTATACACACACAATCCCCAACATTTTTGTTTTTGGTTGTTGCTATATTTTGTTGATACTTAGATGTATCTTTTTGGAAGTGAGAGAAAATTCCTACGCTAACTTCTGTTATATTTCATTTAATGGTTTAATTGTGCTAGTAGAACTGTGTTACAGAAATAAAAATAATTTGTTTGCAAAACGTCAGAAATCATTCAGCTATCATAAAAAAAGATAGTAGTTTGTTTTTTTAAATGAAAGTTCAATGAAAAAGCAAGGTAAGAGGGGGATATTTTTTTCCTTTGATAATTGATTTTCCCTTCAATATAATGTAGGTGGCTAGTAGGTGATGAGATAGTTGAGGCTAAAAAGACCACAAGTTGAAAAAGTCTTACTTCTTGAAGTATAATCAAGTATTATGACAGTAGTATGACAGGGGATTTTGTCATTCAATTTTTAATTCATTCATTCAAAAAATATTATTTAGGATAGTGTAAGGTGGTACAAATAGAGTAAGACTCAAGGAACTCAAGTTTAATGAGTGAAAGAGATAAATTAACCATTATTTTAAAAAAATGATTAAACCTTAGTTTGAATATAAGCCTTTCTTTTTTTTTCCTCTCCCCTCCCCAGCAAGTCTAATGCGTTCAGGAAAGGTGCAAACTTGTTAACCAAGGTGTTTGTAAACAACAATGAAATATTTCTCTCTCACTCACCCAAAATAACATTTTATAAATACACTTTCTTACATCTATAACCTGTGATTTCATGTTCAAATAACTCACATTTCAAACAGTGATTACTCACACCTGCCTTTCTTACAGGAAGAGAAAAACTGCCTTTTCAAAGCATCATTTTGGCTTGGATTTTAGATTGAGAAGGGATCTCAGAAATCTAGACTTCAATGATCTCATTTTACAGAGTTGGAAAATAAAGTCCAGATACATTGGCATTTGCCCAAGGTAACCATTTAGAAGCTGATAACGAGAATTCTACACAGAATTCTAATTATTCTAATTTAATTTAATAGTTTGTTCATTTCTCCATAGAAAATACACACACACAAGTTCCTTTTTCTCATATCAGGAACTCTTGTTACGCTGGCAATGGCTAAGCAATTGAGCCACATGGATCGGCTCTCCATCTTCTTAATTGTATCTCTTTCTGCCTGATGTTTTCAGGCTACCAAAGACCAAGAAGTACAAAATAAAGACAGAGAGATGTTCTGCCAAAGCAATCACAGATCTTCAAAGTTTACCATTTATGATTAAAGAAAAGTCAAAATATTAACAAGCCTTTTTTTAAAAATCAGTGATAAACTTTTATCAAAATTTCTAAAATATCTCCAAAAGTCTAAAGAAAGAAAGCACTCCCAAAACACCCCTTAAAAACAATTCTACTTTCAGCTGATACAGAGAAATCAACTGATGCAAACAGCAAGATCTGAGAACTATTTTGGGAACTTTGGCTGTCCATGGTCTAAAAGCCACATTTATTTATAAAAGTGCAGATCTCTGTATCTTAGCTTGTTAATGACACCATCAGGCAACCAGATTTGAATGTCTGAGTTTGTGCTCAAATGAAAACTTCAATTGCTTGTGATCATAATACATGCTCATTTTTTAAAAAAAAAAACAATCAAAGCATTGAGAATTAGAAGGGATCTTAGAATGTGTAGTATTACAAAGAAGCCAGATTTTGGAGTCAGTATATTGACTGCCTTCTTCCAGTAGGTAGTTTCATAGCATTAGAAAGGAATTTTTATCTCCCTGGTTTTCTCCCTGGCAGGGATAATAACAATACTGGGTTGTTTTAAGGATTGTTGACATGTAAAGTACCTAGCACATAAAAGATGCTTACAAATTGGAGCTATAGTGTTTACTCTAGTCCCGAATTCCTAACTGGCCACGTGTTTGAAGAATGGATAGCAGCATAGGGAGCTAACACTTAGAAATAAGTGCCAGACATGTGACAAATTCAAGTTAAATAGCAGCAGCAACTTCCTTCATTGACCGCTGATCATGTCCCAGCAATTTACTAGGTGCTTTGATACATCATCTTATTTATTCCCCCTAATGTCCTGATGAGGTAGGAATCATCACCTCAGTTCTACAGAAGAGAGTCAGGGAGCCAGAGAGGTTATGTAATGTGCCCAACGTCACAGAGCTAACAAGCAATAGAGCCCAGACTAGCAAGAAGGGGAGAAAATATCACCAGTAGTAGCCCTTAACTATATACAAACAATGAGCTCAGAATCAACTAGAAGAAAGGTGCAATAGACAAATCTTCCCATGAGGAACTCCTTAAGAACTAGGGCCAGGGCTCATTAACCTATGTGAACTCAGAATCTGGGACTATTCCTAGAATACAGTGAGTGCTCAATAGATAGGTGTGTGTTATAATTAGTTGAAATGCAAATGGCAACTCGGGCAATGAGGAATCACATTCTCTCAAAGCGATCTTTGTGACGACAGTCAATACAAAAGAAAAGGTAGAAGAGTAGTGAGAATATTCATGCATAAAGAAAATAGTCACAGGTTAAAAATATCTTCATACATCTGCTATGTGATAATGACTACTGTGTTCATAGAGCTTTGCCCCCATTATATTATTATATAAAGATTTCAACCACTGCCAGTGGTATTACCTTAAAACATGAAGGATAATGAAGAGGATCACACACACACACACATGTATTAGGGGACGGCTTAAGCTTCAGTCAGTTGTATGTGGTATATGGGAAAAAAATCTTCATGAAAGAAAATTTTCCATGCAAGTGGCAAAAATGAATCAAAAGCCTAGTTCTCTTTTATTCAAATAATAACTATACTTTAAATCATGGCAAAATAAATTCACAATTATGTCAGATATGTGCAACAGCATTTATACAAGTGAAACCTCAGTAATTTGATAGCTTGCTCTTTTTTGGTGAGTGAAGTGGGACTATATGAAAGCAAAGAGAATCTTGGTCTCTCAGAATTTAAAAAAAATAACACTTTAGCCAAACCAAAATCCCCCACAGCAACAACCTGCATACAGCCACATCCAGTGACTAAACTGTGTTTATGTTTTTCTTAAGCAACAGAGTTCATTCTGACAATTCATCTACAAAGAATTGTGCCAGAAAACTGCCTATTCATTTTCTATATTCTGTTTGGCAAACAAAGCATGACATACAGCAATATAAAAGAAAAATATAATCCCGGGATGCATTCGCAATGATTGGAGACAAGTGTTCTAAATTGTCTTAGGCCTGTGGCGCTGGTTTTCAGAACAGTGTTCAAACACTGCCGCATGCTGTTCATCTGCGTGTCCTGCAGTCAGGAGGTACCGGGCCTGGCCTCAGCAGAAGGATAAATCACAGGCCAGATTTATGAAGCTGTTAACTCTTTAAAGGCAACAACCAGTCTTGTCAAACAGAAACATAACAATCTTGAGAATTAGTAATTCATTAGAATTGGTAATTTCTAGCACAGATTTGATAAAGCACACAATGTGGCCATGACAAAGTGGTCTCTATGAGCACACTGTTTCCTATGGAAAGAACAGAAACTCAACCAGGAACATTTTGTATGAAATGTATTGAGTTTACTAATGTGTTTGAATTTTATTTTACAAATGTCATAACATGCTCTCTTTATCAGTGCTAATATTATATGGTGCCATATATGAACCATGATCTCTAAATACAGGGTCTGGCACAAATAGTGCCGCTTTTTCATTATAAAATCTTTTGTTACAAAAAATCATAAGCATGTAATTCTGTAACATAACAACATGAAACTCGAGCACACCATATGACATTTTAGGTGGAATGTTCAAATTAAAACTATATATTATTAGACCTATATTTTCATCCTACCAACCACAGTCAAGCAGATGTTACTTCTGCTGGACCCTGAATATTAGTTTAAGTATATCTTTATATACTCTAAAGGAAAGTGTGTACACCTAAAAGTAGTGTAACATCCAGATGCCTATAATATACTTCAAGGTAGGAATTGTGTTATTTATATTCAGTTTTGTCCTTCCTGTAGCAGACAAAAGAGTAGATGCTGAGAAAATGCTTGTTAAAAGTGAATAAATGTATGATGGGATGATTAAGTATAGTTCAGAGTTTAAGAAATTTCTAGAGAATGACTACCACATCTTCAAAGAAACTACCATTTACTTTGCTTCTTTTTTTCTTTTTTTTCTTTGTTTCTTTTTTATGAAAATAATATATGTATCTAGGAAGAGATTCAAAACTAGCTATCATTTTTATATCCTCTTCCCATATTCCCATATTCAGAATCTACCAAAATAAAAGCACTAAAATCTTTGCTGATTTTAGTTACTTTTATTAGATAGTAAGGACTTCTTATCTGAAGCCCTTAATATTAACAAAATCAAGAATAAAACATTCCAATAAAAAGCATAAAAGTATTAAATTGAAAGGAATCTTAGGTCGCATGCAACATAAACTCAGTATTAACTCACATTATTCATTGGTTCAAATACTTAAAATTTCTAATGTGCTTAGAGAAAATCAAGCACTGGAGGAAAAGAATATTGGCTTATCTGATTTTAAACTCAGAATCACTAACTTCAGGTGAGTCTTAGGGTTGCCTAGCCAACCGATGTTCTACTCAATGCACTTCCCTACATGACTGTATCACACTTCTCCTTTTCCTTTAAGCCTTCAAAATCTCCTGCCCTCCTGAATCTCAGCTGATGATCTTCCTTCTTGTTTCACTGAGAAAGCAAATCAATGGGAAGAGGATTTCCATGAGCTCTCAACTCCGAAGATATCATCCTATTTGCACCTGTGCCCACTGCTATGGCTTCTCTCCTATTATTTTGGGGGAACTGTCTGGTCCCCATCTGAGGGCCCATCCTTTGTCTTCTACTTGGGACCATGACTCCTGTAACTGTTCAATCTTATTGTGTATCATCAGTTTTCCCCTTTCTACTAGATTCGTTCCATTGGCACACAAGCATGTTATAATACATCCCAACTTGAAAATACAAAACAATAAAAATGATCCAACCTCCTCCTCTGCCTACCAGCCCAATTCTTCTCACCCTTTCACAGGAAAACTCCTTCTAAAGAATTGTCTAAATCATTCCGTTCTCAATAGAGGTGATATTACCCTCAAAAGGCAAAATTTGACTCTTCCCAGATGAAAAAGTCGTATTCTTTTTATAGATAAAGCACATATACATATAATATGTAACAAATATAAAGTATGCCTGTGATATTAGAATTTCTTGGGGTAGGGGAGAAATGAGGGGAAAATGTCTTAAAAAGCTCCTTAGGGAGGTGTTAATGATAAAAGGTTGAGAAACACTAGTCTAATCTCAATGTCCTCTCTTCCTATTTTTTCATTCCCAGCACCCACAGAAAATACTGTTGTCAGTGTTACCTGTGCCCTCCACGTTGCTAAATTTAATAGCCAATTCTTTTTAAAAAATTTTAATTATATCTTATTATTTATGCTATTTCAACTGCCCCAATATTTCCCCCAATGCCCCCCTCCACCCAGACCTTCTCCACTCCCTCAGGCAATCCCCACACTGCTGTCCACGTCCATGGGTCATGCATATATGAGTACATTCTTTGTCTACTATATTGCCCATGCTGTCCTTTACATTCCCATGACGATTCTGTAATAACCAATTTGTACTTCTTTTTTTTAAAGATTTTATTTATTTATTTTTAGATAGGGAAGGGGGGGAGAAAGAGAGAGAGAGAGAGAGAGAAAGAAACATCAATGTGCAGTTTCTGGGGGCCATGGCCTTCAACCCAGGCATGTGCCCTGACTGGGAATTGAACATGCAATGCTTTGGTTCATAGCCCTCGCTCAATCCACTGAGCTACGCCAGCCTGGGCCAATTTGTACTTCTTAATCCCTTCACCTTTTTGCCCATCTCCCGACATCCCTCCCACCTAGAAACCATCGAAACATTCTTTGTATCTATGATTCTTTATCTGTTCTGCTTGTTTATTTTGTTTTTTTAAATTCAATTATTGATAGATATGTATTTATTGTCATTTTCTTGTTCATATAATATTTGTCATATATTGTTCATATAATGTTTGAGCTTCTTCTGAAAGAAGACCCTTTAACATGCACAAACTAGAGGAGGAATTTAGCATCCTCATCACTTCTTTCTTCCGGCACTTTCTTAGCATCACTAATGCTTGGGTTCTCCTAACTATCTGAACTCTTGAGAGCTGATGTCAAGAACAGAACTGAGTCAAGCAACCAGGAGTTCTTGTATCAGCATCTGAATTGCAACCACTCTTTAACACGCCACCACTACTGCTATACAGTCCAAGTCACCTTCATTTCTGGCCAGTGTTTTTTTATAACATTAATCCATTTCACGAGCTCAGCTGTTTTCCAGTCTAACTTCCACACAAGAACAGCATGACAACACCACCTCAGATCTGTCAGATCTTGTCATTCCTTCCATATCATTCCACCTCATGGGGAGTAAAAGCCAGGGTCTTTGTCATATATAAGCTTTGATACTTAGGCCTCCTGCTTCTTCTCTGCTTTCATCTCTTACCCCTGCCCCTGCCCACGCACTGTACACCAGTCACATTGGTCTCCTTGTGAAACTGCTCACACTTTCGGGCTTTTCAACTTGAAGCTACTGTACTTCTGCTTGGATATCCCTCCAGATATTCCAACGGTTCACACTTTCACTGCCTTCAGGTCTCTGCTGCTCAGAATCACTTTGTCACAGACCTGCTCACACCATATACAAAATTACTCCTTTTCATGTTTTATCCTCTTTATCTTGCTTCACTTTCTTTCCCAATACTTCCTGTCATCTCACATAGATATTTGCTTATTTCTCCTCCTCCCGCTAGAAAAGAAGTACTTTGGAGCTTTTATTGTTTGGTTCACTGCTGTATTCAGGGTGCCTAGAACAATTCTGAGCACACTGTAGGTGTTTGATAAACACTTAAAATGAAAAAAAATGAATCCAACATCTGAATAAAAGATTTAAATTATCATTTAAAAATAAAAGTGGATTTAATTTCTCTTCTGGGAATAAAATGTCATGATTTTATATGCCCATGGCAAGTAAAATTATAAGACACTAAAAATATCTAACAAGTCACAGAAATGGAAAGGAAGCTCTGCTTTGGGGACAGTGATTTTGAGGAGGCTAATTCATGGAAGAAATTTTAGGAGAGACCAATATTTAAACAGCTTCCTCAAACCAATAGAAATTTCTACATTGGTAAACATAATATTTTGTGCTAGCTACTCAAGTACTTTTTTAGATTCTCATTCTTTTCTAAGAATGAACATTCAAATCAGAACGAGAAAATGTCATACTTGAAACAGTACTTCAGAAGAATGATGGATGATCAGAACCTCTGGTCAGCATATAGCCATGTCTCATAAATATGATGTATTTGTGAAAACAAAAATTGGAAGAAGGCTTGTCCAATGCAGAATGCTGGTATTACCTTATACTTCCCTTCCTTTCTTTTAATCTTTTAAAGAAAAATATTTTATTTGTTTATTTTTAGACACGGGGAAGGAAGGCAAAAGAGAGGGAGAGAAACATCAATGTGTGGCTGCCTCTCGTGTACTTCCCACCCAGGGAGCTGGCCTGAAACCCAGGCATGTGCTCTGACTGGGAATCGAACTGGTGACCCTTTGGTTCCCAGGCCGGCACTCAATCCACTGAGCCACACCAGCCAGGGACTTTCTTTTAATCTTAATGTTTAAACTTCTCCACTTTAACATTACTATTTCATTGTGGTAATACTTTCTTATTTGTGTTCAGCACATTTCATTTGAATCTTCAGAGATTTATGCCAGAAAGTTAAAATTCTTAGTTCTCAAATTTCTTCTCTTTCAAATGCTTTTACCAGCTCAGAGGGGGAGAAGTTTAATTTAAGTCAGTTGGTGACTCAGTTGGTGATAATGACGCAATTCATAAATTATAGCTCTCTGCTCTTTCATCTCACCCCATCTCTAGCTTTGACACTTCTTTGTAAAGCTTTCTGATATTGAAGAACTCTGAATAAAAATAAAGTTCTGAGTTGTGAAGGCAGAATTAAGAAAGGATCTTCTGTTAGAGGTGCAACCTGGTGGCCTAGTTTCAAACATGTACCTACTGACAGCATGTGTACAAAAACAAAAAAGTCAAAAGCAAGACATCATTGATGCATTTATATCAAGTATAGTGAGATCACACATATTA
Source organism: Phyllostomus discolor (assembly GCF_004126475.2). Lineage (NCBI taxonomy): Eukaryota > Metazoa > Chordata > Mammalia > Chiroptera > Phyllostomidae > Phyllostomus > Phyllostomus discolor. Next base: position 143,472,194 of record NC_040907.2, read on the forward strand.
ATGTTGGGTACAGGCACAAAAAGGTACAATGTTCCACTTAGAACAATGTTCCACTGGAGCCTGGAGAAGATCCAGATTCCAGATCTGCCACTCAATAGTTATGTGACCTCAGACAAGTTAATTTAATTTCTCTGCTTCTCACTTTCCTCTTCTATAAAATGGGAAGAACTACTTCTCATAAAGTGGTTGTAAAGAATAAATGATATAATGTAGGTAAAGTGCTTAGTACGTATTCCCAAAATGCTCTTCGATGTTGGCTATCATCATCATCATCTGATTATCCCTGTTACTCCTTTTTTCCCTCCACACAGCAATTAGCTCCCCAGAGGGGTACAGGTAGGGAAAGTGTCTCTGTCCGGCCAAGACTTAGAGTGGGTAGTCAGCATGCATAAGAGCACTGCCACATCACTCTCAGCTCCAAGATGGATGGGAGTCTCCTTCATTTCCGCTGACTCCTGAGTTTCCGGAGGGTGGTAGAGAGGCAAACACTAGCTTGGGTTCCCTCTCAGGCACTTAGAGAAAGAATGGAAGATTGAGCAGAACCAACTCTCAGCTCATAAACTTGCAGCCAGACTAATAGAGCAGATAATATCTGAGGAAGTTTAGAAACTGAATTATTTTCCCTCCTGTGGGGATGGCCTGCTGGAAAAAGCAATGAAGCATGTTACTCATCAAAATCTTTTCTGCAAAATGTCAAACAAAAATGAAGAATTTAAGCTTCTTTTAGTAAAAAGAATTGGTTTTCATTTTTCCATCAACAATGATGGGAGATTCTAGAAGTTGTGGAAAGGAGGTTGAAGGTGTTCATTATGAGCAATATGTTACCATTATATTCTATAGTGCATAATAAGTTCTAAGATGAAGCATTTTTGTAGTATAGCTTACAAAGTTCCAAGTGTCTAAGGATAGCACATACAATAATATTAAAAGCCTATTAATGCTGTTCCCCCAAGTGCTGCAAATGTTTTCTTCCTCTCAATACAATTAGGTAAAGTTATTTACCATCTCAATGTATCCAGGCAGGTTGAAAATGCAGATTCAATGTTTCAGATGAATTACACCTCTGTTGTTTGTTCAACAGATGTTCACATCCAAGGCTTAATACATTCTGCCCCAAATCCACATTTCCAGCTTTATTTCTCTGAACTCCTCACCACAAAGCTTTTGTTCCAAGTCAGTCTATTTTCAGTTCCCAAGATATAAAATAAGCATTTATATTTCCAACATTTTGCTAAGACCCTTTTTCCCTTCCAAAGCATTCCCTCCTTTACTCTGCCTGTCTTTGAGACATATTTCAGATTGTGTCATTCATTCACTTATTCATTCATTCATTCAGTAGAGACTGAGGGTCTACCGTGTATGAGACACTTACAGGGAATCCTGGGCAAAATGGGACATGTAAGTCAAAGCCAGTTCCTGTCTTCCTGTACTTTATATTCTACCAGGAAAGACACACACTACACAATGGATTAAGCCATTAATTAATTACAATCGTGATATGTGTTAAAAATATGAGGGACAAGAAATTAGTATAACATGTATTAAGAGCAATGGCCTGGTCTTGGAGGTCAAGAAGGCATTCTTAAGGAAGTATTTTGAATTGAGTTTGAAGGATGAGCAGCAGGCTAAAGTGGGGCAAAGGACACTTGACAAACTTTCTTGATGAGGGCATGGTAATTATTAAATTGGTTATTAATAAAGACATATTAAGGAAAGTCTTGCCTTCAGACATTAAAACTGGCATGGTATTTTTCCCTATTATCCTGGACCTTTGTAAAGTTGCGGACAAAAAGCAATAATGATCCTGCATTTGAAGTTCAAGAAACTACCAGGAAGAGAACCTAGCCAACTGCCCTCAGAATTCTGAGAAGTTGCCAGCAAGAGCTGGCCTTACTGCTCTGAGCCCCACGTGCTGCCTGGTCAATATAGGAGGAAGAATCAAAGGTATGTGAAAGCTCAGCTTTGGTGGGAATATCACATTCCTGGAGAGAAGCTCTCTCCTCTAAATCCTGTGAGTAGGGGAGGGGGGGGGTACCATAATGCTCCTTCCTAAGAGACCTCTAGGGGATGATTCAGAAGCAAACCCTCAGGAGAAACTTCCAAGAAGGGGTGACTGAGACGTTGTTTGCTACCTAGGTGGTTGCTGAACTGCAGAACCCACAGGGGCTAGGGCAAAGCTTTGCTAGTAGGCTGTCTACAAGAAACATTTCTGCCTCTAGGCCAGGTGAAGGCCTTGTTAACAGCCCCAGAGAGGTTCAGTGAGAAGCTGAAATCTGTTCACTAAGCCAAGAAAATACATGACTGACTACATGTAAAACCATCACCAAGCATCAGATAACAGGAATGAACAATAGGGAGGCCAAAGCCACCAAAAAGAAGCCATTAACAGGAGCAATCAATGTCTCCAAGGGAATGTAGTTTGAAGGGAGGAGTGAGTAGATATTCAAAGGGTGTCTAAGGGGTGTGTCTATAAAAACAGACCCCATAATCCACTCTGCCCACAGCCTCTGATACTACAGACAGATTTACCTGGCATTAGGTGGAAGGAATGAGCTCTGAATTCAGACTGGAGTTGAAAAATAAACATGACTAAGTTTTAAAAAGCAAAATGAGACTATTCCAACAGTCAAATGTGACTAGAACCTTGTAGCAAACAACAAGATGTTATTAAGGTACTCACTCTCTAGAAAAACATGGAGTTCAACACAGGAAAGTTTGAGGGCAGTTCCAGGAAAAAAATAAAGATTTCTCATGTGTCCATTCCATATTGTTCCCTTAAAAATGAGTTATAACCACAAAGTGACTATAAAGGCAATAGTGATGGTATCAGCACGGGAATAAATAAATGAAACAGAACAGATACCCAGCAACAGATGCAAGTATATATGGAATTTAACATATGGCGAATGAGGAATTTTAATTTAGTGGGAAAAGAATCTCTTATTAGATAAATGATGCTGATAACATTGGTATCACTGTGGGGGGAAACACCCCGAGGAGCTAGATCCTTATCTCATACTTTATAAAACACATGTTACAGATAGGATAAAGATTTAAAAGTATAAGAATTAAAATATACTTAAATCTATATACACTATAAAATACAAGTAGAATATTTATATGACTGTAGAGTGAGGGAAATAAAGAGTCCTTGGCAAGTCAGGAAATCCAGCATCTGTAAAAGTAAACATAGACCTAATTGACTGAAAACATTTTTTAAAGAAACGATGGCAAACAACGTAAATGAAAGCAAAAGACAAATAAATAGTTGTCTGGGAAATAGCTGTAATGCAATATACAAAAAGTAGTATCTCACATGTAAAACGCTCCTAACACACACAGTGCCCACTGGAGAAGCAGCCATGGGAGTGACTTGGATATTCACAAAGAAGAAATCTAAATGGCCAATAAACGTATGAAAACAGACTCAGTCTCACTTTCAGTCTAGGGAAGTGCAAATTAAAGCAAGATCAATGCACCTGTTTTCATTGATCACTTTAGCAGAAATCTTAAAAGATTAATAAAATCTTAAAAACATCTAGTGCTATTGAATATACAATATCAAAAAAAGGTATTCTCAAAAATTAAGAATGAAAATCATCACAAAATTTTTGGAAACTAATATGACAACATCTATTAAAACATACAAGCCTTTTTATCTAAAAATTTCAATTTTGGTACTTTATCACCCAATATAGCAATAAATAGGAATAAATAAGAAAAAAACTGGAGGGCACACAACTGTCCATCAATAAATAATAAGAGATATAAAACTAAATTCTGTTACTTCCAAATTAGAAAAATTATGGAGCTGTTAAATATAAATAAATTATATATATATTTACCTGGAGAAATGTCAATGTAAAAAGCAAACTTCAAAACAACACGTTTAGAAGACATCCTTATGCTTGGAGCAACATGTGGAAGAGCACTCGCTAATTACCTCACTAATTAACATAAATTACCTCTGAGGGGCAGAGAAGGACAACGGGACATGGAATGCATGATTAATTAAACTTCAGATTGTTTCATTTGCTAAAAGATTACTAATCACATTTGTCATTTAAAGTAATGAAGAAAATATTTTGGGAGAGGAGGAGAGGACTACTTAAGATTTTTTGACTTGCCCAACAACATCTAGCATGGTAGGCATTTAAAAAAATTTGTGGTATGATGTGGGGAGGGATAAGGGAGTGGATGAAACAGGTTTAAATGTGGGATTTTTTAAAAGATTTTATTTTATTTATTTTGGGAGGGGAAGGAAGAGACAAAGAGAGGGAGAGAAACATCAGTGTGTGGTTGCATCTCACATGCCCTCTACCGGGGACCTGGCCTGCAACCCAGACATGTGCCCTGACTGAGAATCGAACTTGGTGACCCCTTGCTTTGCAGGTTGGCACTCAATCCTCTGAGTCACACCAGCCAGGGCTAAATATGTTTTAATAAATAAGAAGATAACCATTAATGGAGTGCCAAAGAACTGTAGATCTTATAAGTATATGAAGAAGAAAATAAAAGAAACTTGATACAATTAGCAAATATAAGAAAACAGTCAAAAAGTGGGGGGAATGAAGCAAAATAAATAATAGACATCAATGGAAATGTTAGAAACAAAATAGTTGTTTTTTCAGTAACTGTAAAATGATTAAATTATCCTATCAAAACATAGAAGATTTTCTTGTTGAATTTAAAAACTCCTATACAGGACTATAGGAGCTATAAAGGACACACGGACAAAACCAAAGGGGGTAGGATCGAGGGAGGGAGGTGGGCATGGCTGGGGTGGGGGGGGAAGTGGGGAGAAATGGAGACAACTGTACTTGAACAATAAAAAAAAAAGAAAAAATATATTTTAAAAAAACAGCTACATGGTATTCTCTGGAAACACCTAAGTAAACATAAGATAACATAGGAGGTATTATTCAAAATCTCCACAAATATCATAAAAGAGTTCATAATAAATCCAATAAAAATATGTAATATCTTTAGATAAAAGGTATACAATTTTACTGAAGGACATAAAAATACCTAAATAAATGAACTATTTCATTTCCTTGGATGGGAAGGTGTACTATGGTATAGACATTAAATCTCCCTATGTTAATGCTTAAATTAAATGTAATTCAAATCAATACTTCAACAGGAGTTTTTAATGAAACCTGACTCTAAAGCATGCAGAGAAAAACTAAAAGACAGATTAGCCGAGAAGGCTTAAAACAAAAACCATCGAGAGGACCTGATTCTACTCTATAGTAAAATAACTGGCCATGAGGAAAGGGGTTTAGAAGAGAAAATCTGTTTCAGCTTTGCAGTGTCAAAGCAATACTTTATAAAACTAGAAACCTAAAATGTCCATAGAACCATTTTAATACATTAACGTAAATCCAAAAATAGAACACTATGTAGTAAAAATAATGACACCCATGAGCATTCATTAGCATTGGGAAGATATTCCTAAAATGTTATAAAGTTTGAAAACAGAAAATATATTTTTATTTCTACCTTAAAAAAATATCTGAAATGTGTATTCACTGGGTTAGTATTTATGGGGCTAGAATTATGAGTGGAGTTTATTTTATTTTTACTTTCAAATTTTTCATCAATAAACTCCACTAAATGAAATAAAAGTAAAATTGAAAAAATAAATAATATTAGAAGAAAGGAGGAACTGGACAATTTTACATATCTTAAGGACAGCAATTAAGCTGCACATTGGGAGGTAGGATATCTGAAGCCAGAGTATGAAGCCAGATGTTAGAAAGGATGGCAGATGAGGGGAAGCGTGAGGAGCTTTGTTTTGCTTGCTCCAGCACTGACGTGAGGACAGCCGAGGCATGGTACATAAGTAACTACTGAGAAAGTGGTTATTTACTAGGGCATCTTTAGAAATTTAGAAGTATACCCCCCCTGAATCTTTCATTGTTCATTAAAAACCCACCAACTGTGAATTTACTGAAACTTTTAAACTATTCATGATCTCCACAAATATCAAATATCACACAGTATCGTGGATACAAATACACAGTGGACAAGGATTTCTGAAGAAAGGAGACCAAACCCGATCACTCTTTTTGCCTCTCTCAGCTTCCTTTTAGAGACTCTTCTGATCTGTGGCCACACGATCGGCATAGACCTGACTATGGCTCTCATTCATATTCCTGCCAAAGGCCTTTGATCTAAGGTTAGTAGAGTAGGGACAGGGTGGCAGGGCATAAGGCAGAGTATAACTGGCCCATTTTTCCCCTGGAGCTATACTGACATCTTTTTGCTCAGATGAATAACGTTCTCACCTCTATTAATTCATCTGGTAGAAACGAGAGTGCACCTGAGCCTACACAGGGACAGGAGTGGCACTCACAGGGAGAGGCAGGCACCAGACCTAGTTTCTCTCTTCCTTTCTTTATGAGAAAAAAAAAAAAAACAGCACTCTTGTTTTAAGGGTATGAGAAAGCATACCCAACTGTAAAGGAAACATATTAGCTAGGAGACCTTTAAAATATGCATTCCTTTAATCTAAGGGTGTGTGGGAGAAAACCTGAGGATCTCTGGGTGGGAGGCAGTCTGGTACAGGGAAAGAGACCTTCCAGGCACCTCATTACTCGAGATCACCGACCATATGCCACCAGTTTTATTTTGCAATATTCGCTCCACATCCTCTCTACTAACTCCGTTACTGTGCTAGCAGGAAATGGAAGAATTGTGGCAGGGAAGTCAGCTGTGTGGATTTCAGGCCCAGACCTTCCCTTGCAGCCTGATGAAGAGCTCATGTGAGAAATATGAAATCAAGACAATAATATTTGAAATATGCCTTTTCTCTTGACCATACTCTCTCCTCTATGGCCCCTAATAAATAGTGTGACTATGTATAAAGCAGATCATGTCTTAAATTCCTCATCTCTAATATTAGAGTGGAAAAAGCAATGAGCCCCAAGGTTCCTTGTAGTCCTAAATTCTATGATCCATCCAAGGTTCACCTTTTTACCCTAGCATTGTGAACCATGCATCAAGCCAGGACTGGCAGAGTCTATGATTATCTGACCTCAAGGAGCATATAATCAAATTGGTAAATAAAACAAAACAGATGCTCATTCATTCAGCAGATATTAATTGAAAAATACTAGTAATGCATGGATCTGGCTGTGACACGGTACTTGATTCTGGGTGGGGACAAAATGGCTTATAAGGTCCCTTTTCTCATGGATTTTATGACTTAGTGGGGAAGCCACTTACTAAAAAATAAGCATCACAATAAAATCTGATGAGTGTTATTACAGGGCAGAATGTCTCAAACAGGCTTAACTGGGGAAGAGATCATTCCCATGGGCTCCGTGTTAACAGTACAAGATTCCTGGGCCCTACCAAAGCCTACGAATCAAAGTCTTCTCAAAAGTGACCCTTACATGTTTTTAACTAGTAGTTTTTATTAGGCATGTTTCGTGATCAAGAGTTAGTAGGACAAATACCCAGAGGTGGGATTACTGGGTCATTTGGTAGTTCTAATTTAATTTAATTTAGAGGAATCTAGGTATCATTTTTCACAGTGGCTGTGCCCATTTGTAATCCCACCAACAGTACACTAGCATTCCCCTTTCTCCACATCTTCGGCAATACTTGTTTGTTGATTTATTTTTTTTGTTGTTGCTTTATTGATGATAGCCATTTTGACAGGTATGAGGTGATACCTTGTTGTGATTTTAATTTGTGTTTCCTTGATGATTAGCAACATTGAACATCTTTTCACGTGTCTATTGGCCATCTGTATATCCTCTTTTGAGAGATGCCCATTCAGGTCCTTTGCTCACTAATCAAATTGTTTTGGGATGTTAAATTGTATGCGTTCTTGATATATTTTGGATATCAACCTCTTATCAGATGTATCAATAGCAAATATCTTCTTGCATCTAGCAGGTTGTCTTTGTTTCGTTAATGGTTTCCTTTGCTGTGTAAAAACATTTTAGTTTGATGTAGTCCCATTTGTTTATTTTTTCTTTTGTTTCCCTTGCTCAAGGAGACATATCAAAAAAAATTACTAAGAGTAATGCCCATGAGTTTACTGTCCATGTTTTCTTTTAGAAGTTTTATGGTTTGGGGTCTTACATGTAAGTCTTTAATCCATTTTGAGTTTATTCTTGTGTATGGTATAAGAAAAAAATACATGCATCCCTATGTTCATTGCAGAATTATTTACAATAACCAAAATATGAAAGCAACCTCAGTGTCCATTGATAGGTGAATGAATAAAGAAAATGTGGTATCTATATACAATGAAATATTAGCCATAAAAAAGAACGATTTTTACCATTTGAAACAACATGGATGGACTTGGAAGGTATTATACTAAGTAAAATAAATGAGACAGAGAAATACAAATACCATACGATTTTCCTCATATGTGAAATCCATAAAACAAAATAAATGAACACACAAAACAGAAACAAAGTCATAGGTACAGAGAACAAACTGACGGTTGCCAGATGGGAGCAGGGTTAAGGGGCTAAGTAAAAGAGGTGAAGAGATTAAGAAGTATAAATTGGTAGTTACAAAACAATCACAGGATGTAAATAGAGCATAGGGAATATAACTATGTATGGTGTTGGGTGAGGATTAAATGAGATGACTTTTGTAAGGTTAATATGTAGAAGAAGAGCACCGTTATAGAACCAGAAGGTGAACTGTGAATTATAAGAGATTCACTATATGGTCCATAAAGCTTCCCTGGTCTTCCAACTTGGAGAAGGTAATAAAAGTAACAAGTAATTGCACCCCCTCTCCAAAAAAGTAGTTTTGTTTCTTCCACAGAAAACAAAATAGGGAGAAGGAAGAGTTAGGAGGAAATCCAGACCACAGTGCCGTAACCGAAAGGGAAGTCTTTCAATTAAGAGATGGTACATACGTAGATCCTAAAAGCTGGACATGATTTAGAAAAAGAGATAGATATAGAATGAAAAGAAAAGTACAAAAAAAGCCAAAGACATGGGACTGCTCAGAGTATGTATGAATATAAGACTTGTAACAAAGCCCCAGTTCTGTCTCTACCTAGCTATGCACTTTTGGGTAAATTAATTAGAATAGGCCTAAATTTATTTCCCTGTGATATTATGGGATTTTGTGAATTATATTATAGTTATAGCTTTATATATGTTCTGTGTTTTAATCACCTTCACATTCCCTTCTAGTTTAAAAATTCAGGCAGATGAAGTTCCAGTTGCTTGTTTTTTTCTTTTGTTTCCCTTACTTAAGGAAATATATCAGACAAAAAATATGGCTACAAGCAACATCCAAGATTTTACTGCCTATGTTTTCTTCTAGGATTTTTATGGTTTAGGGTCTAACATTTAAGTCTTTAATCCAGTTTGAATTTATTCTTCTTTGGGGTATAAGAAGATGGTCTAGTCTCATTTTTCTGCATGTATCTAATTTTCCTAACTCTATTTATTGAATAAACTATCTTCAGCCCATTGTACATGCTTGCTTCCTCTGTCAAATAAAGGTATGGGTTTATTTCTGGGCTCTCCATTCTGTTCCATTGATCAATATGTCTATTTTTATGCCAGTACCATGATGTTTTGATTACCATGGCCTGATAGTACAGTTTGATATCAGGTAGCATGATTCCTCAAACTTTGTTCTTCTTTCTCAAGATGGCTATTGCTATTTGGGGTCTTTTGTGGTTTCATATAAGTTTTTTAAATATTTGTTCTAGTCCTGTGAAATACATCATTGGTATATTGATAGGAATTGCACTGAATCTACAGATTGCTTTTCTCATAGCAAAGGAAACCATCAACAAAATACAAAGACAAACCACTAAATAGGAGAACATACTTGCTGATACATCTGATAAAGGTTTAATATCCGAAATTTAAATGAACTTATGAAACTCATACCAAAAAACCCAAACAATCCAATTAAAAAATGGGCAAAGGATCTAAATAGATACTTCTACAAAGAGGACATACAAGTGGCTAATATACATATGAAAAGATGCTCAACATCACTAATCATCAGAGAAATGCGAATTAAAACCACAATGAGATAATCACCTCACACCCGTCAGAATGGTTACCATCAATAAATCAACAAACAATAAGTGCTGGCGAGGACGTGGAAAAAGAGAAACCCTTTGTACTGTTGATGGAAATACAGATTGGTGTTGCCACTGTGGAAAGTAGTATGGAGTTACCTCAAAAAATTAATTGCTGCCTTAAAACCCAGTGATTCCACTTCTGAGAATTTATCCAAAGAAACCTGAAAAACTAATTCAAAAGAATATAAGCACCCCTATATTCATTGCAGTGTTATTCACAACCCAAGATGTGGAAGCAGCCCAAGTGACCATCAGTAGATGAATGGATAAAACAACAATGGTATATTTACATAATGAAATACTACTCAGCTGTAAAAATGAAGAAAAGTTTACCCTTTGTGACAGCATGGGTGGACCTGAAGACCATTATGCTAAGTGAAATGAGCCAGTCAGAGAAAGACAAATACCATATGTGGAATCTAATGAACAAACTAAACTAACAAGCAAAATAGAGGCAGAGTCACATATAAAGAGCAGGCTGACAGCAGTGGGGGTAGAAGGTAGAAGATGAGGGATCAAAAAAACACAAAAAAACTCTTGGACATGTATTGAACACGTACAACAATGTGATGATTGAGGGGAGAAGATGGGTGGGTGGAAGTGGATAAGGTACAAGGGGGATAAATGGTAATGAAAAATACAATAAAAATAAACTATTACAATTTTAAAAATAAACAAAAATAAAAATTCAGAAGGGAACTGCAATATATACTGGGATCCACTAGATGGCAATGAATGGCTTTATAAACAGATATCTCTTCACAGAAATTCAAACTGTCTAAAATCAAACAAGAGTATAAGAGTATATTATAAACTCTCCAGAAACAAAGAGAGAAGGGGTTAACTTATTCTTCATACTTAAGTCATTACTGAAACTTATAAGGTAAAGAGAAAGCAGATCTTCTTAACTCCTTTCTTTTCTACCCATAGGCATTGTGTCATCTTTGTTAGGACATTCTGTTAACTGTTTACTGCCAGAGTGGGTTATTTCATAACAAGAAAGCAAACAGAATTGTTTGCATGGGGTCCAATTCTGAATTGAGATAATTCAACACCCGAAACACCCTAACCATCAATCAATTGTACCAAGTCAATGATTCTTAAACTTTTTCATCACGAAGAGCCTACATATTCTGTGATATTATTGCTCCACTAAAAAAGAAAAAAATCTATTTCTTTTCCAGCATGATATATTTTTTCAGATTACATCAACATTATCCTTTTTAATAGTAAGACTAAACTATCTTTATTTTTAAAGTTATGACTATTCAAAAAATTGTAAGGAAAAATATAAAAATCATCTTTAAGCAATAAAAAATGTTGAAGTGTTTCTGTCAAAATTTAGTTGAAAAATATTTTTCAACCCAAACTGAAAAAATATAGATGCATCTTTTTATTTTTCAGTTTAAAATATTTTGAAATCTTTTCCTGTTAATAACTATATTATTACATTAATAATCACTAGCATTCAATTGTTCACAGGTAAGTATTTGCAAAATTTATACAGAAAGTGTTCTGAGGGAACATATTTTAACTGAAATGTCTGGCTTTCCAGACAACACTATTCTTCACAAAATTGACAGAAATAGCCCCATTTAAAGATGACTAATGATAAGAGAGGGACCTATGCAGAGAAAAGGAGAAAGACAACGAAACATAACAGAACCTAAAAAATGAGCTGATGAGAAATGCACATCGAAAAATTTTTCAGGAAGCAGAGTAGTTCAACAAACACTTAGGCAATGACCTGAAAACAGTGAAGAATTATACGACCTCTTTAAGAAAGTATCTCAATGAAGACAGCAAAAAGAACACTTTTGAAAACTGCATGGGTGACATGGAGAGAAGGCTTTTTAGAGGAAGTCAAAAAGTAATGCAAAGACCAAAGTTGAAAGTGAGTTCACACAAAATGCCAGTTATGGGAGGGAGATATTCTGTGTTTTTTAAGATACACTGAGATCATAATAAATGTGCCAGAAATAATTCTTCAAGTATCAGAAGAAAACTTAGTTGAAAATAAAGGGAAAGCCAAATTTTTAAGTAAAATAATGGATGACGTGCTCCATGCAAAACTGACACACAACTATTACACATCTTTATGAAATTACTGGAGTCAAAGATGAACAAATTTTAAAAAAAGGTGTCTTCCAAAATAAAGCATCTCTGAAAGACTTAAAGTAAAAAAGGATGTGGCAGATAAATTTAATGAAGATATATTATGAATCAAATAAAATGGTATCAAAAATCATGAAGCAGAAATTGCCCCCAAAACTCTGGAAAGATATAAAGAAATACAATTACAGTAAGAGAATTAAGTTATCTCTCTCAGTCCAATATAGTTCAAGTACTCAAAAAAAAGGATATGGAAGATCCAAATAAAATTATTATTTGGAAGGCCCTTAAACACGTACGAGGTGTTATGTTTCATACGTCGCTAATACAAATACTGATAAGTACTTTCAAATTGCAATGCTGAAGGATCTCTCCTTACATACAAAAAAACTATTGTAGCTTTTTAAAACTGGAATATGTAACTAACAGCACAACTGAATACATTGACCAATAACTGTGTTTTAGTAAAATGTTCCAGCATATTATTTGACAGTCTCCAAATTTATCCAATTATTGCAGACACCATGACAATAAATCATCCTACTTTTAAGTGACTTTGGCAACAGACTAGAAGTAGGCTCATGACAGAGATCGTTGAAATTACTTTTCTAATTTGCCCATAGCTATATAATAAATATTCCAATCACTTCTATATCATTACCGCACACTGCACTAGCAAAGAAGGTACCGATATATTGTTACTGTCCGGTAGAACTGGTATTTAAAGAAAAGCTAATTACTTTCAAGATCTAACAAACAGCTATTTTCTTCCTCAGAGAACAATTTCTATTACAGTTCTAAATCTATGATAGATACACCACACTTATTACCAGTTTTCTTTCTAATAGTGGCATCAAAGGCCATTTTTCAACCAAATCCATTGTCAATTTTAGTCAGGCAACAAAGTCAAAAGCTCCAGGCACATCATATCCACTGCCCTTCCCACATGACCCAAAGTCTTGCCCACCATCACCAGGCTCTGCTTTATTGTAACTCATGGGCTTCAAGGCAAGATGAGGTGCCCTCTAGAAGTCAATGACTTTGATATGTCAGGCTCAGTCAGACAGAATGAAAGACAGGAGAAAAATCAGTGAAACCTAGCATAGGTAGAGGCAAAGCAGATCCACAGAAAAGCTTTTCTTAGGAATCCCGGTAATAGGGAAATCTAGAGACAGAAAGTGGGTGACAGTTCATTTAGGGTTAGAGGACAGAGGGATGGAGACAAGGGCTTTAGGATATGGATTTTCTTTTGGGGTTATTAAAATAGCCCAAAACTGAGAGTGGGAATGGTTGCATATATTGGTGAATATATTAAATATCACTGAAATGTATATATTTTTTAAAGATTTATTTTTATTTATTTTTAGAGGGGGAATGGAGGGAGAAAGAGAGAGAGAGAGAAACATCAATGTGTGGTTGCTGGGGGTCATGGCCTGCAACCCAGGCATGTACCCTGACTGGGAATCGAACCTGTGACACTTTGGTATGCAGCCCGCGCTCAATCCACTGAGCTACGCCAGCCAGGGAGAAATGTATATTTTAAATGAATGAATTATATGGTATGAGAATTACATCTTAAAGCTGTTTTTGAAAAAAGGCAGGGGAGAAGCCAGGTAAAAGGTGAGCCAACAGATCCCAAGCAGGGAAGAACATGAGACTCTTACTCAAGAGCAATCAGACATGAGGTTTGCCAGGGGTTCACATAATTAATGCTGTCATAAAAACCATCTTTTCTCCAGGTTGCCCACAAGAAGACTGCTAATCTTGCAGGCCAAACTACTGCATATCCATCAAAATTATTTACATCTTAAAGGCAAGATCAATAAGAAAATTATTCAACTTTTAACTGGTTAAGGGTTTCAGTCTGACAAAGGCTAATACCATAAACCAGGCCATCTTATGTTTGTAAAAATTCAAATCAATAGGATCCATACTATTAGACCCTTTGCTAAGAGAGTTAAGCTGAATTCATGCTTCCAAAGAAATCTCATCCCCAGAAGTAAACAGCACAGGCTGAGACTCACCATTTGCAATGTCACCTTGAAGCTGCAGAATCTGAGGAACTGGCATCGTGAGGACAACAATATCAAACTGCTCAGGGGAGCCTGTTTCCTTGGAGACTTCCCACTTGTCATTTCTCAGGTTGATCTGGGTCACACATTGTCTGAAACAGATATCAGCACCTGTTCCAAAAGCAAAATCATGTTCACATAAGCAGAATTTTTCTTGTGAATAAAGGGGGAGAGAAGAGTCACCAACTGTGTCCGCCTGGGTGAATAGATGGTACAATTTGTCCTCTACGTCCCCTGGGGTTCACTTTCTTTACTTTTTTTCCCATTTAGTGGGAATTCCTCTCCTTCTGGCACTCCTGGACCTACCTATCAATGCCTGGTCTGGGGAAAAATATGGTTACAATTAATAATAATAGCTATTTTTTATTAAGCATCAGCTACGTGATGAGACTACACAAAGCACTTGATACACATTATACCAATCAATTTCACAGGTAAGGAAACAGATTCGGAAATGCCATGCCATAATTTAAAGCTACATCTGACTTTGAACTCATTATCATTATAAAGCAAGTATACATTTTAGTAAAGGTGTTAATTCTTTTCTGTAGTAACAGCAAGAAAGAGCAATATCCCCTATTAAAGGAATTATTATTCTCTATTAAACCTGAAAAAAGTCTCTGTAAGAGAAATCCGAGTCCTTATCAATGGATCAACTACCTTAATTAAGAAGAAATTAACAGAAACACAATCTAGAATATCCTCTTACTGCATTTTTCGTCTTTGCACTTAGCCCAAAGGTATTGTAGTAATTATTTGAATAGGTATTTGATTAATATTTTCTTCCCTTCTACTCTGTAATTAAGTCTGTTTTGTTTCTGTATATAGCATATAGCCTCTACAGTACAGTCCCTGCCACATACCAGGTATATAATCAATGCTCATTTAAGGCAGCAATTTACAGCCTTTTTCATCTCATGGCACACACATACTAATTACTAAAATTCTGCAGCACACCAAATAATATATCCTATGTTTTGCCAATCCAACAAAAATATAGGTATAATTTTGATTCATTCACACTGGAAGGCTATTGTTGTGTTGGCTGTTGTCATTTTTTATTTGACAATCTAATATTCAGAGACTTCCCACCGCACATAAGACAAAATATAAAATCTTTAATATTGCTTACAAAGCCCCTTATGATCTGGCCCCTGTCTTAGCCTTGAACTTCATCTAATCACTTTCTTCCTCATTCGCTACTCTCCAGTCACAATGACCTTCTCTAGTTCCTCGAGTGTACCAACTTGATCCTAACATCAGAACAGTTCCAATTTCATGCGTCTACTGTATGGAATTATCACCACTCATATCTTGGCCTAGTTTCTTCTTGCTTACCTTTCAGGTACTCATGAAAACAGCAGTTGATCAGTGACACTTTCTTTGACCCATCTCCCCCTCTCATACCTCTGCAACCAGTTAGATCTTCTTACATGTTCTCTCATAAGGCTCTCATTCCTTCTTAGCATTTATTAAGTGCCTTTATGTATATACATAATTAGTCTTTCCTCTCTGTTAACAAAGGTAGGAACCACATCTCTTATTTACCACTGTTTCTCCAGCACATAATGTTTAATAAAAAATTTTAAAATATGTAAATAGCCATAAAGATGGCTATCAACAACTCCCCCGCAATTCCTCGTCCTGCTTCCCCCAACCTGCCATGCCCTTGCAACCAACACTGAATTGGAGATGGCCTTGGGAGTGCAAGTGGCTGACGAAGTATGTTGCATTTTTATGACATGAAAGATAGGAAGTCTTCCACACTAGAAGAAATCAAGAAAAGAAAGAAGCCTGTCATTTTTTGTCTCAGTGCAGACAAAAAGTGCACCACTGAGGAAGGCAAAGAGAACTTGATTCTTGGTTGGAGATGTTGGTATAGCTATTACCATTCCTTTTAAACATTTTGTGGGAATGCTTCCTGAGGAAGCTTCTCACTATGCTTTCCTTGATCCAAGCTTTGAAATCAAGGAGCCCAGAAAAGAGGAAAAGCCATTTTTATTTGTTTGTCTGCTTTTTTGCAGGCACCAGAACTAGCACCACCTCCAAAAAATAAAATTGATGCAAGCTCCAAGGATGCAATCCAAAAGGACTTTCAAGGCATAAAACATGAATGTCAAGCAAATAGGCCAGAAGACCTGGGCCTGTATTGCTGAAAGGCTAAATGGATCCTTAATTGTAGCTTTTGAAGGATGCCCTGTGTAGATCATTGTTCAACGACGCAAATCAAAAGGTTTCGTGTTTAATGTTATCCTCTTGCTCTATGAGTAAAGAAAATATATTTAGGCCAGGGCCTCAATGAGAGGCAGCTATCTTGTCATCTGTTAAACTAAATATTCTACAAATACATGCAAACAGCCCTAAATAAATCTAAAATCTAAAGTTTAAAAAAAGGATAAATATAAACATATATGAATAGATAAATAGAGACAGCCATGTAGATTAATAGATAGACGCATAAACACTTTTCTGGAAGCATACATTGTAAACTGTTATTAATGATTAGGGGAAGAAAACTAGCTATTGAATATTGAATAGGAAAATATCTATTTTATAATTTTATTTACAGTATTAATATTTAATTATGTGTATAATTTTTATTTTAAAATGCTAATTTTAAAAGAAGGTAGAGAAAATCCTATTCCCACCTGATTCTTTCAAGTAATGTTTAATAATTGAAGAAATTCCTTGAGGGGCCACAAAGTTCTGGTCTCCGTCCTTCACCACCATTCCTTCAATAGGAGAGGTCAGAGGCTTCAAAATGCCAACAGCTAACAGTTCATCATAAAAACTGAAATAAATCAATATATATAACATAATTATATGCTATAATTAGCTCTAACATACCATATTCTCTGACAAGAATTCTTAGAGATTATAATATTAAATAATAACCAGAAGTTGTCATATGATCAACTCGATGCATGTTTTGTGCTAATAAAACATAATTTGGGGGAAGAACAGAAATGTTTTGAGAATCCATAAATCTTCTGCTGACATTAATCGAAGGCCAATTTTCTTGTACATTACCAAATAAATAAATAAGTCGATGAAGATGAACCGAAAGTTATTCAGTACACCAGTTTTATTTAAGTTGGTTAGCATTTACTTCCAACCCAGCTATTTCATCTTCTTCCTCGGCACCAACAGAGCGATTCATATTTACTGGGCCATTACTCTGTTCCATCTAACATCTCATCTGACCTTCACAACAACACTCCGAGGCATGTATTACAGTTTTCTCACTTTACTAGGTAAACCTTTTAATGCTGAAACCGTCACAAATAATATCAAAATAATTTCACTATATTACAAGAAGCAAAGTTTAACCCTGTGAAGTATGGATAGTTTATTTTTACATCATACCGCTAGTAAGACTGATTCCACCCCTCACCTAACTCACCTGTGGTGTTTTTTGGCATAGTGAGGAGTGCGCGTGATGTACTGGGCACCCAAGTCGATCGTGCTCTGTGGGTTCTGAGGGCTGCTGGTGGTGGTCATTCTTCCCCCTTGAATTAATAATCCACAGCAAATGTCTCTGCATTAGAATACCCTTTTGCAATCGATGCCACTCACCCCATCTTACCCCACATGGGTGACCTTACATCTATATTAGAAAACATTGTTTTTTGAAGTTGAAGTTTTTGTCATCCAACATTGGTAGAAAACAGTTAAAAGACAGTTTGGTCACTGTGTGATGTTTTAAAGAATGACACATGAATAACACAGCAGTGTTCAGTACTGTGGTGCGTACAGCTACTAATTTGAATGAAAGGAATGAATGAATAAAATAATGAATGAAATGTCAGAATGAATCAATCAGTGAATGCTTTCACTCTCTGAGTCAGGATTCATGGGAATAGCTGGATCCTGTAAACTACATCTTCATTAGGTCTTGGTCAATGAGTTTTTTGGGATCCACATAATTTGGAGAAAACTGCAAAGGCACAGGCAGGCCAAGATGAAAATCTATTTGTCAGCGACTGCGGAAGGCCCAAGCTCGGCAAACTCGGGTCAGGATCACTTCCAAGCCGCTGGGGCCTGGTGCTTAAGGGCAAACCACCGCCAACCCAGCCAGGGTCGCGGCCCCCACCCTCCGCCCCGCTCGGTCTCCGATCACGTGACCAGGCGCGCACTGCGCAGGCCGGACCGCGCCGGGGCTGAACCAGCTGCGTTTTCCCCGGACCTTTCAGGGTGAGGCCCATGCTACCTCAGAAACCGGCCTCCGCGCTGGTTTCCTTTCCCGCGTTTGGCCACTAGTCGACCCACCTGAGTCCCCAGCTTTGTCCCACACAACAAGATGTAAGGGACCGGCCGCCTCCTTCCTTAGCAGCGCAGCGCACAAACTTCCCGTTAGCCCCGCGCCCACGATCAGCACCCGCGCCATGGCCCGCTGTCTTGCGGCGACCCTGCACGGCCTGCAGTTTCTGACCGGGCGGCTGAGACCGAGGTAGCACTGTCCCCTGAGCAGTCCCGCCGGCCGGCCTGCAGGGGGCAGAGAGGAGGCGACCGGAGCTGAGAGGCAGGTCTGCCCAGTACCGAGCTGCAAACTTGCGATTTCCCTTCGGTTGGAGGGCCGGGAGCCGGCGTGTAAAACCCCGCTGGCGCCGGTGGATTAAGCTGCAAACTCCCGCCCGGCCCTGGCTTAGAAAAGCCTGGAAATCGTATAGGTTAGTGTGACAGTCCGCCTCTACACTGAGCTGGTGCTGACCACCGCGGAGACCCAGCCTAAACTGCCTGCAGGGTAACTGTCACTGCTTGATAGGGCCTTTGCTCTCAATATTCTGTCTGAAAGTGGGGATCCGAGGGGACATTCCAGCGAGCCGCCCTCCAGGGCCTTAATGACCGCTGTTCACATCATAGAAAAAGATTTTGAAATCAAGGAAATTTTTTTCTTAAACTAGTCCTTGGGCTTTGTGTTTATGTATTTTTTTGAATTTCAGTTTCTCCATCTGTGAAATGGGAATGATAACGTCTACATTTCAGATTTATGAAAATGAAAGATACTTGATTAACCGAAACACTTTAGATCACTCAGCTCTTCAGTAAATAATGTTTTATGTCATAACACATTATAAATGCTCTAAGGGATATAAAGATTACCACTGTTCCCCTACCCCAACATGGTCCTGGAAATTCTCAGTGAAACAACAAAAAGCAATGAGAAGTCTGAACTATTAAAAAAATAATTAAGTTGCACTGAATTGTAGATTAAAAAGTTTACCTAGTAAACTCTAGGGAAACAATAGCTATAAGAACTAAGAAAGTTGACAATGGTAGCCACATATAATGAAAACATTTACAAATTATAAATTCTACTTTTTGTCCACATCATGAAGAAATCACCATGCATTAAACTGGTGATGGATTAATATTACCTATATCCAATAAAAGAACTAGGAGAAAATACAGGTGAACATATATAGTCTAAGAAGACATTTATAAGCATAAAAATAAAAGGTAGAACTGAGAAGAAAAACGGAATGCACAAACATTACAACTTGTATGTTAAAAACAATATAAAATCACAATAGTGAACAAATTTTTAACACCTATGAAAGATGAAAGTTTGATAATTTTATTATATAAAGTCTTTAAGACATAATTAAATGATAATCCAAAGAGAAAATATTCCCAGACTTAATAGAATCCTTGAACAGAAATATAGCAGTCCAATAAACATATAAAATGTTTATATGTTTATATAAAACATAAACTTAATATTTATATAAAACATATAAAATAATGTTTAACTCTTCCACATTCAAATACAAATTAAAATGAGATGGCACTCTATTTGTTGGGAACTGCTTTTTTAAAATGTTAAATGTCTACACTTGGCACGAGTGTAACCAAGCACACTTTAATGTTATTATTGGTAGAAATGTAATAGGTTTACTGGAATCGAGTTTGAAAATATATCAAATTAAAACTATGCCCTTTAAAAGAGATATTCCAGGTCTAGACATTTATCTTAGGTTATCTAACCTATAACCTAAGATATAGGTTAAAATGTGTTTACCTCAATGTTATTAAAAACAGTGATGTATACAACAGAGGATTGAGGAGATTATAGCTATTCATACACCTATATAAAACTTCTTTAAAAACATGGTTTTGAATATATAAAAACATGGGGAATTACATATGCTGCAATGCTGAGAAAAAGGGCTACAAACTAGTAAAATCCCAGATTCTTGTAAATACGCAGATAGATACAAACACATGCAGTTACAGAGAAATATGAAAGGAAGCACACTATTAATTTCAAATGTTTTATAAGGACCCAGATTTTTCTAACCATTTATTTATTTGTTAGTTAAGCTAATATGCCAAACATAATAAGATAATATGTCCCTGCCTTATTAGTTGTTTATAGTTTAAGACATTTCTCTGAAATTGAAAACTTCAATAATACGATTCACAACAACATTCTAAAATCGCAGAATTGTCTAGCTAGAAAGGGTATTTAAAATAGTCTATTTCAAGGCTCTCTGCCACCACCATTTTAGATTCATAAATATAGACATTGAGTGAGCTTTTCCAAGATTACAAAGTATTTGTATGATGAGGCCAGGGCAGATCCTCATAGTCTTTTGAAAGTATTCTGCTCTTGTCCATCATCTCTTGTTTTCTCATTTCTGTTAATTGTTTGATCATCTTGCGCAATCAGGTCTAAAACCTCATAATCATCTTCAATAGCTTCTCTTTTCTCATCCTTCATATCTATCAGTCCTCTGGTCTTTTTGACATCCTCTTTGTAATTCAACCCCATGCGATTGTACACCAGAAAACTCTGATTCCCACTTCCACCAGAAATGTACTAAAATGCCTATTTTATCTCATTCTTATCAACTGTGGGCATTTAGCATTCTGAAAGGTAATCACCAACAGGTTAACCATTACCTAAGTTCAGGCAATCATTAGTTCTTAACTGAATTATTATTATTAATTGTTTTAATGGTTTTCTAACTGGTTTCCCCACTCCTCGTCTGTGTTCTGCACCAAGCTTTGAGATCAGTCACACCACCATCCTCAAAAAGCTTTTAGTAACTCTCAGATTCATACAAAATTGAATTTAACTGTTTGACATAAAAAGTATTCAGTGACATTTCCCCAACCTGTTTATAACTTACACTGATAACCTTCATATGCCCCATGTTATTGCTAAATTGAATTATATTGTCTTCACTGAGAACATGCTCAGATTTTCCACTTATTTGTGGAAGTGGTAAACCTTTGCTTATGCTCAAGAACTGTTGACATGTGTTTCCTGGAGTTGTGAATTTGTATTAACTCTTCACTCTCTTTTTCTTTTCTCCTCTGATCATCAATATGCTCTTTATAAAGTTAGCCAGAATTTGGGATTCTTGTGACCATTGAATAGAGCTAGTCATGGTGGCTATGATTTCTCATTACTTTAATCTTTAGGGATTAGTATAATCATCCACCCCATTTCCCATCCCCAATCTCCGGAAGAGGTTACATTAGTCCAGAACTATAACTATAGATTTGTTGGTCCATGGTTGGCTACTGGCACACATGTATCTTTCAGGGAGAGTTGGGAATAGCTAGATGACCTATATAAAGTAGGATTGCAAAATAGCTGGGACAGATGTACTTGTATTTACTCTTCCTAGTTACTTTGACCTTTCCCATTACCTTCTTTCCTAGTTTTGATTTTGCAAGGCTGACTCTTTCTGTTAATCAATTCAAGCTTACAAGTCACTTAAAGGGGCCTTCTCTCTGATCACTGGACCTAAAACACCCACCCAGTGACTCTATTCCATTAACCTGTTTTGTTTTCTTCATGACAATCACTTTTAGAAGTTATTTTGTTTTTATGCCCATCTACTTATTTACTGTTTACTTATTGTCTTTCTCCTGCTAGAATTTAAGAACCAAGAGGGCAAAGACATTTTTATATTAAATGCTAGTATCCCTGGTGACTAGAATCAAAATTAGAATTCTCAGAAACTGAGAATTCACTAACTTTTGGCCTAGAAGTTATACCAGCCTTTTGAAGATAATACTTAAAGTAAGATACAGTGAATAGCTATTCAGTTGAATGATTACAATATCAAATATCTTTTTTCATAGAGTGTTTTAATGCTATGACTGTAATAATATATCATGCCAGTCAGCAGACAATATCTACTAGTGTAATGTACAATTCTATCTTCACTTAACTGTGTTATTGGTAATTTAGATAATTTTTGATGGCACATATAACAGTTTTAGATCATGTAAAAACAAGATGAATAGTTCCATAGGGCTATATTATAATAGGATTTTAAGTATTTTTTAAAGATTTTATTTATTTATTTTTAGAGGGGGGAGGGAGGGAGAGAGAGAGAGAGAGAAACATCAATGTGCGGTTTCTGGGGGTCATAGCCTGCAACCCAGGCATGTACCCTGACTGGGAATCGAACCTGCGACACCTTGGTTCGTAGCCCGAGCTCAATCCACTGAGCTATGCCAGCCAGGGCAGGATTTTAAGTATTTTAATGGGCAGTCACTGAAACAAATTTAACCAAAGGAAAATTGGACAAGGATGTTGCAACTGTTAACCCTTGTACCTAAAAACTAATTTTACTGAATCAAGGAAAGAGGCTTAGAATTTTGGTTGACCCTGATCACTATGCATTAAAAGTGTAATAGATATGTCAAGACAAAAATTAAATATAAGAATGTGCCATGATTAATGAATTATAATATGCAGAACAAGAGAGGTGATAATCCCACACTGTAGACTAGCGAGACCACACTAGAATACTAAACTCAGTGCTGGATCCCAGATTTAAGAGGATCACGCAGAAAGTGGTACCATTCCAACACAAACTGACCAGGATGGTAAACAGGCCTGAAGTTACCTTATTTGAACAGGTAGAGGATAGAGATTTCTAGCCTAGAGAAGTCTTCAGGAGAACATGATACCTATCTTCAAATACGTGAAAGGGCTTAAGGAGAGAAAAGTAATTAAACGTTTTCAGTATCCTGAAGCAATCAATGAAAGCTACAAGAAAGTAGGTTCTGCCTTAACTCAATATGTTTAAGGAATAATTTTAGGTACATCTAAAACAGACTCCTGGTCAAGATGGAGGCATAGGTAGATATGCTTCACCTCCTCATGCAACCACAGAGAGAATTACAGCTATATCTCAAAACAAGTAACCACACCTGTCAGAAAATCGAGCTGCAAGGAAATCTGACAACCAAGGATATAAAGAAGCCACATTCGTCCATACAGGTAGAAGGGGTGGAGTTGCAGAAATGGGTGGAAAGGTGCAGGGATATAGTGTGGCATGGAGAGGTGGCAGTGTCATGGAACAGGCAGTTGCACATTCACTGTGTTTCTGATAAAAATCAGGAGGAATACCTTAGAACCTTGCAATCCCAACCCCAGGCCAGAATGCAAAGCCCAGAGTTCCAGTACTGGGAAGATGAATCCCCATAACTTCTGGCTGTAAATACCAGTGGCGGTTGGGGCAGCAGGAAAAACTGCTGGATTTTCAGGATACCATTGAAAGGGCCCAAAGAGACTTAGAATGTATGCAAACCCACCCATGTTGGGATTTACCACCAGGGCAACAACTAAAAGGGTGCAGTAGCATACAGGAAGTGGGTAAAGTGACTGGGAACAGGGTAGGTGTTAAGCAAACCTCCGGAAGCCAAGCAGTAGTATTGTCCCCTCTCCAAGACCTCGCCCCACACAGAGCCTGGTGAAGTGGGTTGCCCTGCCCTGGCGATTACCTATATATGCAGGCATCAGTCATTTATTGTTTCTTTAGTACAAACATATTCAAAATGAAAGCTGAAAGAATACTTTTCACCTGAAACAATTAAACTAGATTCTGCTAGTATATAATGCTTAACACATTACAGCAATAGAGATAGTAATCCATTGTCTTCTAATTAGACCTACAAAAGCCAAGATTGTTGCAATAGTGTCATAAGGATAGAATATTACCATAAAAAAACAGCAAATTACAGTAATAGTAGATGAATATTTTTACTGTGGTTCACTGGAAAGGGGACAAATATTAAAAGTGAACAGTATGGCTGGTTAACAATCACCATATAACTTTGTCCATGGATGTTTTAATGTTTTATTCATGGAATGTTAAAACTGAAGCTGAATGTCACTTTGCTCTAACTTTCTATTTCATTTAACCATGTGCCATTTTTGGGATGCCACAACAGTTTTTGTGAGTGTCAGGGCATAACATGGATTAGAACTTTTAGATATATTAAATAGAAAAAAGAAATAAAAGACTAAAGGAAAGACATTCTATAAAAAACACTGCCAATAAACCACTCATTTAAAAACAGTTAGATAAAGGCTTCAAAACTCAAAATTAATTTCTGATAGTAACTTCAAGTACTATATGTCAGAATGTAAAAAATGTTTTAAACAGGACAAAGAAGTATTCGGACAAAGAAGTATCTTTAAATCCCCCAAAATGAGAATGATTACATATCTGTGTCCACAAAATATATGTAATAGGGCAAGACTTTTCCTCAAACATGGAAGACCTGGTTCAAAGGGGAACGAAAGATAGATTTAACTTATATTACCCAGTACATGAAACACAAAATGTGTCCATCATTTGCTAGCTTTCATGACTCAAAACTAGTTTGCTACTATGTCAAGTGCATTTTTGTTTTTACCAAAACCAAATAGAGACATATTCCATGCTAATAAGCAGCTTTAATGGTCACACTTATTTATCCCACTCCTAGCTGGAAACATAAGAAACTGATATGTACTGAATGCTTCAAGTATAAAATTGAATGTCCTTTGCCATACTACAGTTTACTGGAACTTGTAATAAAGGCAGACAATATTTCAGCAGCTATAAACTTTGTTCACAGAATTGTTTAGAGATTCATGCAAAAATAAAAGATGTCATCCCAGACTTATTGGCTGCAGACATCAGTTGAGGAATTGTGCTAAATTAATGACATATCTCTGCCCCCCAAATAGAGAAGACAAACATTTAAAACCTGCTGTTCTTTTCTCTGAAAATTGCAATATTCTTACTACTGGTTTACTTGCTATTTTTGGAATCTGACTGCTTTTAAATATCACTATTCATGTACATCAAGTTGATAGACTTTTCCGAGCACCTCTCAAGTGATCTGCTTCCATGTTCACATCCATGCTAAGAGAACAGTCAACAAGAGACTTACTCAAATAACTGCTTCTTTCCCTCTCCCTCCCAAACACATCAGACTCCATCCCACGGAGAACACAAAGCTGTTAACTAAATAACAGTTTTCACTAATTTTAGTTGTTACCTAAAGTCAATTTTACTAATTTTAAAGATATTGCAGTTTTTATACACTTCACTAATTTTTTAACATTTTGCAATTGTTCCACTTTGCAGCACAGCAATTCATACATTCTACTATACAAAATTACTGGCAAGACTGGAATGATGTATTAATGGAAGGCAACATCATGCTTATTACATTACCAGAGAACAAAAATACAGTGAAGATAACTTTCACTATACCTAGTTTAAAGAAAGAAAGGAGAGGAGGAGGTTGTTGAGCAGCCAACCACCCCTGTACTGAAGAGGGGAAGATAGAAAACTGTTATATACTAATCTGGTCTAGTATTGAAGATCATAGTATTTAAAGTTTTGATTTTTGTTATTTAGTTCAAACTAAATGATTTCCTTTCAGAATATACTTGTAGATATGTTAAGGTTTATGTTTAAACACACTGGTCACAACAAGCAGATAAAATGCCCTCATCATTTCTCAAACTATTCTCTACTGGAAAAAAGGATAAGGGAATTTTCCCCCTGCTGCCTCTCATTGCAAATTTCAATGTTAATGAGTTCAGAGTACACATTAGGGCATTTTGGTGTGTGCATAACAAGTTCCTGCTGGTTTGTATTTTGGGGGGTGAAGGAAGCCAATAAAAAAGCAAGAATTTCCAGTGGCACTATTTATGTTCCCAACATTAATAGGCAGAAACAGTAACATTTAAACAAAATGTGAAGCAGAGGATTGTTTTTGACTCAAAGGACCTGAATTCAGTTGGGCATGTCCTTTTAAAAACTTTCTTTTGTTGTAGATAGTTTAAAATATAGTCATTCCTCAATCCTTAATTCTGCAAGTCTAGATTTGTATATTAACAATGTTAATCTTGTCATGAAATTGGGGAAATAATGTTCACCTCAAAACCAAAGGATACTTTTCACACCAAAGAAATGATCAAAAAGCTGTGTTACATTCCAAAGCCAAAAACATTAGTAAAAATGCAAACACCATGAAGACTTTGCCAATAGTGGGGCCTCACTGACACTGTCCTGTGAAGTGGCCTTCCATCTGCCCAGTTTCACTTCCAGAGTCAAGTTCCTGTGCCTTGCCATCTCTTGGAGGAGTTCCTCATCTAACCTGGTCATCCGTCATTCCATCACCCACTATTCCATGTGGACCACCAGGGCCTCAATAATTGCACCTGATATCCCTGCGATCATCACCACCACATCTGGTTTCTTGCTCCCTAGCAGTGCTTGTTCTTCCTCTTCCACATTTAAATGCAGTTCCCCTCAGAGCATAATTGGTTTTGCAACTAAAATACTCTGAACTGGCTTAGAGTAACCAAAAACTATAAAACCAAAATTTGGAAGCTTTCCTCCAACACCTTTGTTATTGATGTGAAGTTCTACAACATCATCAAAACTCATGAAAACCTCCTTCCATTCATTTTTTAATCAATATTGTGTGGCAAGTTACAAACAGAAAGTTGAGGCTGTCTGGATAGCAAATTATTTTACAGCTTTCAGATTCATTCTGTTTAATATCCCTTCTGCCTGGTCTTGGTCTTTTAGGAGGTCATTGTTTATTCCCTAGGTCATTGTTCACACACACGAGGTGGCTAAGACTAAGCTTCTGGTTTGTTCTCTAGGTCATTGTTTATTCACTAGGTCATTGTTCACACACACGAGGTGGCTAAGACTGAGCTTCTGGTTTGTTTTCTAGATCATTGTTCTTTAGGTCATTGTTCACACAAAAATTAGCACACTGCTTTGCTAATCCTTTCTTTTGCTTGGTCTAGCCTACTGTTGAACCCCTCTATTAATATTTCAGTTCAGTTACTGTATGTTTCACCTCTGTGATTTCTGTTTGATACTTTTCAAGATTTTCCATCTCCATTCGAAATCCTCACATTGTTCATTCATTTTTTTCCTGATCTTTGGGAGTATATATATGACTATTATTTTGAACTCTCTGTCAGGTTAATCACTTATGTTGATTTCACTAACATCTGTTTCTAGAGTTTTATCTTGTTCTTGTGTTTGAAATTCTTGTTTTTTCATTTTTCTTGACTTTCCATGTTGGCTTCTGTGCATTAGCTAAAATAGTCATCTCTGCTAGTCTGGACAGAGTGGTCTCAGGTAAGTGATTAACCTTATGAGTCAGACTGGCCCATACTCGATTTTTCTGACATTTGTGACTACCCAAACCACCATTTTTGTTCTTAGTGGCTCCCAGTAGTTGAGACCATGCCAAGCCCATCAGTGGCCCAAAGGGGAGGATAACAGTAAGTACCCAGATACTTGCTGAATCAAATGCCTGATCCTCAGTCCGCAGTTTTGGAAGTTTGCAAAATATAGACCCTGTTTAGGGAAAGATGAGGAGATGGGCGTTTTTTTTTTCCAGCTCCCTATACACTGAACCTTGGGGTAATGTATGCACTGGGTGCTCATGACCACTAATAACTGCTTGTTTGTTTGCTATAGCCTTGTGTGTCTTGAGGGTGCAGGTGTGGTTGGCTTTCAGACCTAGGTGTTTGGGAGAGGAGGTCCATTGCCAGAGTGAATGACTTAAAAGTTGGGGCCATGGATGTGGTGCTGAATCCCTTTTCCCTCAGGAATAAGCTGGGAGGTTGGGAATCCCTCCAAATTGTATGGTATTGTGCAGAGAGGGATTTATGGTGTGAGCATGTTTCATCCTTTTCTACCCATTTTGAAGTGGATATTTTCCTATTTGCCTGATGTATAGAAGTTGCTAAGGTAGTTTCTGGGTTTCTTGCAGAGGGACTTGCTCCATGTGTATCTAGCTGTTTATTTAGTATGTCTATGTGTAACAGGGTGCAGCCAAGAGGGTAGCCTCAAATAGGGATCTGTAATAAGATCCAGAAGAGCCTGGAGATAATTGGCTCCACACCACAGGGCCACACCTGCCCAGAATCTGGCAGCTGTAGCCAATTATGAGAGTGTAACAGGGTGCAGCCAAGAGGGGAGCCTCAAACAGGGATCTGTAATAAGACCCAGAAGAGCCTGGAGATAATTGGCTCCACACCACAGGGCCACACCTGCCCAGAATCTGGCAGCTGTAGCCAATTGTGAGAGTGTAACAGGGTGCAGCCAAGAGGGGAGCCTCAAATAGGGATCTGTAATAAGACCCAGAAGAGCCTGGAGATAATTGGCTCCACACCACAGGGCCACACCTGCCCAGAATCTGGCAGCTGTAGCCAATTGTGAGAGGAGCCGGAAATGGGGCTTCAGAGGAAGACTGGCGCCGGGATTTAAACCGAGACGCAGCAGCCATGGGGGGGGGAGAGGCATGCGCAGCCCTGCAAGAGAGAACCCCACAGCTTTGGCAGAGTGAAGACTCCCTTGGCCCTGAGAGGAGAAGGAGAAGCACGCGGACTTGACGGAGTGTAGACTCCTGCAGCCCTGAGAAGAGAACCACGCGGCCTGGCAGAGTGAGGCCCCCACAGCTTTAGAAGGGGGAACCACCACCTGGTTTTAGCAGAGATCCCGGTGACTCAGCCGAGGGTGCCGGGAACCCAGGGAGGTCTCCCAGTTGAGAGGGAGTACTAACTGAGAAGAACCAGAGGACTGGCTGAGCCATGGACTTCTATTTCCTTCCCTGAGATACGGTACTCTGGACTGGGCAAAGGGGGAAGGAAGGAAGGACTGTGTGTTTGTGGGTGTTTTTAGGGACTTTAGGATTTTTGATAAAGACATTAGGTCACTACTTTAAGTTTGTATATAGCATTAAATAAACGTCTTCTTTCCTTTTCACAAATCTCTGGCATTGAGAGATGTCTTTCCTCTGGCGGCGGACATAACGGACCCGGGGCCTTCTTTCAATAATAGTATATCATCCCAGGCCCCCCTTGTTGTGTGTTCTGTAACATATGGGAGTATGGCATGCAGGAGCCTCCTTTGTCACTTCTTTAAATATTGCTCAAGTCATTATACTTTTAACATGTAACTCACGATCTTGCAAAATTAACTGATGTTATTCAACAGAAGTTCTTCTATTCATATCTACTTATTATTATGTGAACAAGGTATCTTAGCAGTTACAAACTTTCCTTAAGCCCTATTTCAATTAAATCCAACATATCAAGAAACAGTATGCTGTCTTAATCCATTGGTCACAAATATTCTCTAATATATCTTGGTTTATCTTTCTGGACCCCTGGTTATTCATATGTTCATAAGTATACTATTTGCAGTTTAAATATTTGAGGTTTCTCTACATTTTCTTGATATTTTCTTCTAATTTAGTTCTGTTGTGGTCCAAAAACATACTTTGCAATATTTTAATATTTTTGAAATTTCTTAATACTTATTTCATGACCAACATATGGTCTTTCTGAGTGAATGTTCTTCATCTACTAAAAAAAAAGTTGTGGCATGATATTTCATAAAACTAATGTGATCAAGGTTTTGGCTCATCTTGCTCAGATTTTCTATATCAACATTGATACATTATTAATTTAATTAACTTTCAATGTATGATAAAGCTCTTGGAGTTGGGCTAAATAATACTATAATGGACACTTCAAAGAAGGAGTCTCTGCTACGAACATGGCAGCTGGAAAAGCATGGCAGTTGGAAATACGGGTTTTGAAATGAAGCGGGCCTGAACCTGAACCTTGACCATTATATATCGTGTATCTTTAGACAAGTTATTTAATTTTTAAGAACCTCAGTGTTCTTACCTGAAAAAGGTAATATTTTCTACTTCATGGAATTATTTAAAGAGTCAAAGATATTATTTGCTGCAATTTTAATAGTATTGACATCTGCTTTTATATGTAGATCCCAAATGTGGTACCTCTTCAAAGTGATATCTTTTATATTAAATCTTGGAACTACTCATGGTGCTCTTCAATATCGAAGATCTGTGAACCCTGAAGCAAATATGAATATTGTAAGTTGTTAGAAAATAAATGTTAAGTTGATAAAATAACAGTGAATGTTACCCAATTTTTTAATTTAATAGATCTATAGTCAAATTTTCATTTCTGTACTCATATATTTTTATATAGGTCAACTAATTTGAGGTCTGTCCAGAAAAAGTTCAGCCATTGCTAATATAATGAGAAGAGTTAGATATATACATAGTCATGTAAACATTGATAGACAAATATTTTTAAATTATATAAGGTTAAGTAGGTAAAAATCTAAGTTATTAGTACTTAGAAAAAGAATAATGGATTAGTTCTGAGGTATCTCCTTGGAGACAGGGGTTTATGTTTTTTATTTTTCCAAGAATTCCTATTGTAGAAGGTTGGTGCTTAGTAGGTGTCTACAAATACTTATTACTGAGTAAATCAGGAAATTGATAAAAAAAGGCCTGAGGTTAAAAGAGAATATGAAAGTTTATTATTATATTAATAAGTTAATTAATTTATATTAATTGTCTTGCAATCTATTCTGAAAGGTTTGCCTTTTTTTTTTTTTTTTGTCTAGAGTCAAATTATTTCTTATTGGGGATATCCAGATGAAGAGTATGATATTGTAACTGAAGATGGTTATATTCTTGGTCTTTATAGAATTCCTTATGGAAAGATAAAAAATGATAACAAAGCAGGTATTATTCAATTCAAGATAAATTGTTGACTCTCTAGGGCCAGAATTTCTTAACTTTTTTTATTTCTTCTCAGTGAGTTTAGGACAAGAAAAGGAACTGAATGGCAAGTGAACAGTTTACTTCCTCATACATCTCTCTACGTGCCCCAAGAAGAGTTTGATTCTCCAGTGGCTTACTGTTCACAGAGTGGTTTTAAAGTATGGTGGAACACAAGTTGTTTCTCCCAAATTTTCTTTGTGGATCACTTTACTCATACATGTCGATTCTCTGGGATTTGTTTAATTAGGGGTTAGAAAAACTCTGAACCATAATAACATTATTCCGTAGGAATGAAGAATGGCTGGGAAAATTTTTTCATAATTATGACTCTTTCCTTCTGTAATAGCAGAGATCAGGTGGGTAGCAGCTTCATGGCTCTTTATTGCAGCAATAAGTGTATCACTAGCAGCAGAGTGAGGTGGAAAAATGCATGCACTAGCATTCATCACTAGAGTTATAATCCTCTATCTACACTTATCAGCAGAATATGTAATGGGTTACTTTGTTTATTCATCTAGTTGCTCAAATAAAAGCCAGTTTTTTCTCTTTAGATTTTCTCCTAGTAAAGAATTTTTCTCATATCATAAGATACCACCTCAAGTTCTCATTTTGAATATTAAGTATATTTCAGAGAAGACACATTAATTTAAAACAACCCCAATCAATGTAATTTTGTATTCTAATAAAGGTGACATCTACTAGTCAGAAAGTATTAACATAGATTTAACATAATTATAATAGTCATTCCTTAAGGTAAGACTTAAGTTTGCAAATCTTGTAATAAAATATTTAAAGATGATTTAAAAATACAGTACATGCCTTAGAATTCTCTGTAAGCAGGGCAAGAGACAAGAATTCAAGTGAATATTATTTATGGATGGAATGCTGTCAAGAGAAAGTAATGTGGAAATCAGGGTAGACCAGGCAAAGGAACTAAAGAAGGATGTGACTCAGCTACGTCTAGCTGCAATATGATCTCAGAGGAGCTCAAGGATTTATGAATTGTGCTACAGAGGTGGACCCAGTTGTAGTTAGAGAACTAGTTTTTGTGTCCCCATATCTGTCAGTGCCTGAGGCTACCTATAGAAAAAGATGTAATCTCCTGGGTGAGGCAATTCCCATTTGCTTGGGGACAGGTCTACAGAGAAGGGGGCAGTGGTGAACCCTTCAAAAGCAGTTTATAACAGCTAGGAGAATGGCCTACCTGCTTAGGAAAGGAATCCTAGGTGGGGCACCTAACTAACCTAATGGAATGCATCCCTTGCACTACTCGGATCCACCTGTTTTTCATATTAAATTTATTTCATTCAGGAACAGCTTTTCTAGAATTGTGGTTGGTCATAATTCCTGGGAAAACTTATGAGAACGGGTTAGTGGGGGCAAATTCCTACATCTGCTGTTGTAGCTGATTTTAATGCCATAACTGGTACTCATAAATTCCCATCTCCACTACCTATCATAGATTTTCCTCCCTCCCAGTTATTTTTCCTGAAGAGGTAAGCCAGGCCCTCATCTCTATGGAAGGACTACTACATTCCTAACAGTTCATAGTTGCTGACTTGTACTTTTACAGCTAAAACAAGGCATGGGAATAACAAAAGATGCCCCAGAGAATCATCTGAATAACAAATATAATTTCTCTGTCTTCAGCAGCCCTACCTCTTCATGATGATTAAGGCCAATTACTCCTGCCATTACGGTAATGCTTTCCTTTGCCTCCCAGTCTTCTAGCGGGAGGAGCCCAAAGTGAACAGGCAGTAGTCATAGCTTTAGGTTTCTTAGGATGTTTACTCTGTGCACTGCTATAAACATTTGCTCTCTGGAAACCAGGACCTCTAGATCAATAGGGCCTAAAATTGTGAAGACAGAAAGTGTAAGTCTCTAAAAGAGTTACTAGGAGTGATAATGATCCTTAATGCTGCTCCTTTTTTTCCCCTTGAAACTTATGTATTCTACTAACTAGGGGAATCAGCACTGTATTATGATTGTGATATCCTGAAAGACAGTACCCATACTTCCAGGATATCATATCCCAGCTGCCATCTCCCCTGAACCCTCAATTTTTTGTTTCATTGTTTTACAAGGCTGGCAGACTCTTGATTATAGTTGAGCTGGGAGTGGGTTGGGGAGGGGGACAGTGTCCCATGTAGGTAGAGCAGACACGCTGTGAACTCTTGAAGAGCGGTGCTGGCTATGGTCCTGTGTGGCGTGAAAGGCAAATCATAGCAGAAATGTGTATCAGACCTACTGGTAATGAATTGCCCTTTCCATGGAGAAAAAGGGACTGAAGTATCTAAATTGTCTCCAAGTTTCTTATTCATCTCATTGAGGGTAGGTATCACATAAGATCTCTTTTACTGACAGGTCAGACATACTGCCCCGGCAGTAGCTAGGTCTGCCTTGGTAAGTAGGCCAGTGTTTAGCCTACATCTCCACAATCATGACTTTCC
Organism: Phyllostomus discolor; assembly: GCF_004126475.2. Lineage (NCBI taxonomy): Eukaryota > Metazoa > Chordata > Mammalia > Chiroptera > Phyllostomidae > Phyllostomus > Phyllostomus discolor. Next base: position 143,505,808 of record NC_040907.2, read on the forward strand.
CTTTTTGAGTATGTTGCATAGCAATGGGGTTGCTAAAAACAGTATCTGGCTGACATAAATTGGTTGAGTCTTCCAAAGCACTTGCTTGGTTAGTGTGCTCTGTGTAGTGTTGGTTGCTCTTCCTGTCCCTTTCCTAACGACTCTCCCCACCCCCGCAACACACAAGTTAAATGTTGTTCTACAAGGCTGATGGGTGTAGGGTTAGAGGAGAGTTTCTTGCTCCTTCTGAATAACTGCTATTTCCTCTCACAGGTCTGCACCACAATAAAGACTTTTTCCAGTCTTTTCTGTGTTTCATGTAGGCTCCATGGGAAAAGAGCTTGCAGGAGGGTACAGAATTTCCCAGTACCTACTGCACTGAGAAGCTTCACCTGTACCTGATTCACTAATTACTTATTCTACCTGAACTCTTCTGATTGTGTCTCCCTTGTAGGGAGGACATATGACTCTTCTCACCCTGCAAGCACCTGTTTCTCTTCAGATTTTGGTCCAGATTTGTGCTTTGTGACATCACTTTTTTATGAGTTTTTAAAAGTTATGAATTCAAACCTAGTTTTTTCTAAAAGTGTGAGTGATTCTTCTTCCAGTTATCTTAAAATGAAAGCAGAAATTCTCCACTTCTGAGCTTTTAAATTCTGTTGCTGTTCTCACCAGTACATTTTTTTAAAAAAACTTGGAGGATAGAACATCCTCCAAAATCTCCCAAGGCACTTTTATCAGTTGGTGGGTATTCTGGTCTTATTTAATAGATTTAGCATAACTACATCTAAACCCTTTTCTCCTTTCCTTCACAATTTGCTGCTGCAATTGTGAAATTTTCTAAGCTTACAAGAACCCTTAACTGACTTTAGGAAACATTGTCAGTTTCACTTCAGTAGATGATAATAAGGTGGATTGTGTGTGAATAACAACTTGTGGGGGGGAAACCAAGTTACTAGTGAACATATCTTACACTATTGAAGAGATGGTATTTCTCAAAAACCTTGGATGTATAAAGTAGGGCTCTGGGAATTCTGTTAGATGAGTAACACACAGTTGTAATGATGGCACCTATATTAAATATGGCTGATAAATGTGATAATTGTTTCATGAAATGACAAGTGGGAAATCATATAAATATTAGATATATACACACAAACACACACACACCAAAATTACTATTATATACAGTGCTACCTCAGTACTCGTTAATCCGTTCCGATGAGTGGCAAGCAGTGATGAGTGATGAAGCATTGTCTCTTGTGGGGTGGCGTCATGGCTCATACAAGTTTTAGCAAGTGCAATGAGTGTCAAGCAAGCACCAAGTGCTGAAATATTTTTTCTCATCAAAATGGGACAAGTACCAGGTTTGACGAGTTCTGAAGCCAAGTACTGAGGTACCACTGTATTTGATTATTCTATATCCTTAAAGTTTATATGTTTAAGTGGGACATGACCTGATTGCTCACTTGGTTATTTGAAAGAAATTCAGCACTGAACTTTGTTAAATGATTCTGACATAGAAAGGGATTAAACATTATTAACAGCCTATTTATATCACTTTTGAAAAATGTTTAAACTATAATGTATTAAAAGATTGAATTTCAGATGAGATATTCATGTAGAATTACAAAATTTTTAAAAAATTGCATTTATTCTAGCTCAGAAGTCTGTTGTATACTTGCAACATGGTTTGCTTACATCTGCCAGCAGCTGGATTTCCAACCTTCCCAACAACAGCCTGGGCTTCATTCTGGCAGATGCTGGTTATGATGTTTGGATGGGGAACAGCAGAGGGACCACCTGGTCCAGAAAACACTTGTACCTAAAGACAAATTCCAAAGAATTCTGGGCTTTCAGGTACAAATAAAATCAAGAAATGTTTCATTTTACTTTATAAGTGTATTAAACATTTTTTTCCTTTTAAATGAAATTTAAAAAGTCTCCTTTCTCAACTGAGGGCTTTTAATTGACCTTATAATCAAGAGTGCTTGATTTTAAATTTGCTTCTCATTTTTCAGTGGTAAGCTTTACTGACTACCGATTTCCTTTAACTACTCTTTCACCCTGTAACCTACATTTTAGTCTAATCCACTATCCTTGGAACATTCAAATACCCTCTTTGTCAGATTACTTTGGGGCAATTTCATTTCCTGGACTTAGTGCTCTCACAGAAGTCTTTATTCGGTAGATGCATTATACCATGTGACTTCTTGATCATACCCAGCAAGAGCTGAAATCCTCTTTACTCATCTACCTATTTATTACATTCAAATGTTAATGTAACATTACTACAAGTTGCGTTTTTCTTTTTCTTTTGTAGTTTTGATGAAATGGCTAAGTATGACCTTCCAGCCTCCATTGATTTCATTGTGAAGCAAACTGGACAAAAGGAAATATTTTATGTAGGCCACTCACAGGGTACAACTATTGGTATGGCCAGAAAGATTGGTGCCAGTATTCCTTAGTTACATCTTAAAAATTTCTACATATGCTTCTTAAGGATGTAGATAAGCTTTCAGACCTGTAAGTGAGACAAGGCAGAATTGAGGCAAGCATTGCACAGCAATGCCCTAGGAGTTTGTGTCCTGCTTCGATTCCACATAGCCTTCTCTGGTCACAAAGAATTGATTGTACAAACAAGATTGTTTGTTGCTTTGTTTCCAGTTGTATAAAAATTGGATATCCATTTTCAGTCAAAGTGATACCATAACTATCACCTGTTTCACAAACGGAAATTTCATAATTTTTTAAAACTATAGCCTAAGGCTTTATGGGTAAGAGACTTGAAAGGTTGTTTATATTTTGGCATTTAGAACAGATTGAATTTAAGAAATATTGTATACAAAAATGAGAAAAACCTCCCTCTACTTAAACACATCTAGAAAAGAACTCTCATCTCCTTACAACACTAGTGCTTCTGTCTAATGTGTAACAACTTACCTAAAGAAAGTGTTTCCTAACATAATTTCTTACATGGTATTGTAAACCTGCTTATTTAAAGTTACTCTTTCTACTTTGGAATTAGACAACTTTATTATATAATAGAAGCTAATATTAAATGAGTTTTTTTGGCTGAAAGTATCACTTTCTTATGGAGATTATCTTCCTACTAGAAAAAGTATCTTGAATAATAATCTATTCCCAATTTTCACAGATATTCTCTCTGACATTTATTAACCATGTGTATGACTTTTAGTCCAGATTTTCATCAGCTCTTCAGTTCTGTGAAACTAAGAATCTTAGAAAATTATTAAATTAAAAAAAGTGTGATAGGTCACCCAGAGCTTCTTGACTCATAATATAATATATAATTTTTTGGTTATTTGGCTTCTTAGAACCCAGGGAGAAAAAAACAATACAAGTAGATATCTGCAAGCTGATCACTACAAGGGAACAACCTCTATTTGCTATAATAATGACTTAAAATTATCAGCACAATATAAAGTAGTGTTTAGTATTTTCTGTACTAGAAGGCAAGAGAGTTTTAAAATTATTAACAGTAAACATTAAAACAATTTGACATTTATTGAATTTTTCACCTAAAGTGTAAGATTCATTTACCTGAAAAATTCACTAACCACATTTTTGCCATTGTCATTTATACAAATATTCAATATTTTCTGTTTTTTAAATTATGATGTTACAAGACTGATTTATCAATGAACTCTCATCATTTATGGTCTGTACATATTTTTAATCCTAATAATTAGCATTATGTTGTGACCAATATGTATCTCTCATACTGGATTATCAGGAAATATTTGATAAGTAAATTAAAAAATTAATAAATTAATTGTTTATTTCAATATTTAAATGAATAGTTCATTTGTATCTTTTTTTCAGGTTTCATAACATTTTCCACAATACCAAAGATAGCTGAAAGAATCAAAATATTTTTTGCCCTAGCACCAGTTTTTTCCATTAAATACATAAAAAGCCCTTTAATTAAAATGGCATACAAGTGGAAGTCAGTGATCAAGGTATGTTACTTATTTCCTTTATGTTGTTGCTCACCCCAAAAGACAATGATTCTTACTTTCAAAACATAAAGTCTTAATTAACTATGCTTACACAGAGCCACATGCATGAACTGATTTTTTTTGTTTGTTTCATTCACACTGGATTCTTGCCTTTGTTTTTAGAAAAGAATCTGTGGTACTAAAGTACCACTAACTGTGGTACTTTAGAACATCTTAGTGTAAATGAAAATCTAGCAGTCAAATCATATCTAAATTCTGCTTCTCAGTTTTGTCCTTAATTTAAATGCTTTAACCTACTGTGAGATGCTGCATTAAGTTATAAACATAGTGAACTCACCAAATCATTTCTTGATACATTATTTTCCTCTTCTAAATATGAATAAAGTAAATTTATTTTACAGGTATTTTGGGGCAACAGAGACTTCTTACCTCATACCTCATTTAAAAGAATTATTGGTTCAAAGCTATGTCTACTAAAGATTTTTGGTAAGATTTGCCATGATATCTTGTTCATGATGTATGGACATGACCTGAAGAACTTAAATATGGTAAGAACAAGTTGTATGTATTTAAAACACATTTTGTCAATTTTTAGAAAGCAGCTCTTAGTAGAGTTTATTTTATGCTTTGTGTGTCATTTTATGATTTATCCATATGTTCTAGTAGTTAGATTCCTTGCTCTTCTGATTCTGGGTTCATGCCAATATTGTGACACTAAGTTGATTTGCATATTGGGATTGTTTTGCTTCCATATTTGTAAAGAACAGAAAGCAGCTGTTGTGTTGGGCATCTTCATTAACCTTTGCTATTAAGTGTTAGTTTCCTATGGTTTATTGAATTTAGGTTGCCTTCTATTTACTTGTTTCCCATTTCTCCTCCTCTTATATCCTGGTTCCAAACATGGTATCTTCCTTGTTGATCCTTTTGTAATTAGAAGTGGTGCCTGTCAGTTACTTACATGCTTCTGGCATTCATCAAAATTCTAGAGTGGGAAACTGTTCATTATTCAAGCTACTATTACCAAGTCCACTTGGATTGATTGTCTGTAGATTCTCTTAAAGATGTAGGTATTCATTCTAAAATTTTTCATTAAATAAAAAATCCAGACTTCCAGCAAGATGGAGGCATAGGTGGACGCACTGTGTCTCCACACACAACCAAGATTAGAACAACAACAATTTAGAGGCAGAATAACACCTAGAACTGACAGAGAATTTATCTGAATGGAAGTCGGACAGCCAAGAAGTTGAAATAGACCCATTCATCCAGACCGGTAGGAGGGGTGGAGAGGAGCAGCTGGGTGCAGGGTCTCAGCATGGGGAGAACAGGGAAAACTGAGCACTTAAGGCAACCAGGAGTGCATACGGCATCTGAGGCGCACAAGATCGCAGTGGGTGGATCCTGAGTACACCAGCAGCAGCTGGCGGACCCAGTGAGGTGGCGACTGTGGACCAGGGCAGAGCACGCAACCCAGGATCCCAGAAAAGGAACTGAGGTCCTGGGAGAAGGGAGCTACCGCCATTGTTCCCTCCTGCCCCCGCCCCCACATACAACGTCACAATCTAGCGACTGGGGTGCCCAGCCCCGGTGAACACCTAAGGCTCCGCCCCTCACTGTAACAGGAGCAACCAGACCAAAAAAAAAAAAAAAAGAGAGGGAGAGAGAGAGAGACAGGTCTCAAACAGAAGAACAGATCAATGCCCCAGGACTCATCCTTTTGAGCGACTAAGAGATAGCCAATCTATCAGATGCACAGTTCAAAACACTGGTGATCAGGAAGTTCACAGAATTGGTTGATTTGGGGCACAAATTACATGAAAAAATGCAGGTTACCATAAGAGAGATGAAGGAAGATGCATGGAGAACCAATAGTGATGGGAAGGAAACTGAGACTCAAAACAATAGAGAGGACCAGAAGGAAGAAAAAAACAACCAAACAGGAAAGAATGAAGAAGTAAGAATTCAAAAAAACGAGGAGAAGCTTGGGAACCTTCAGGACACCTTTAAACGTTCCAACATCCGAATTATAGGGGTACCAGAAAGGGAAGAGGAAAAGCAACAGATTGAGCATGTATTTGAACAAATAATAAAGGAGAACTTCCCCATTCTGGCAAAGGAAATAGACTTCCAGGAAATCCAGAAAGCTCAGAGAGCCCCAATGAAGTTGGACCCAAGAAGAAACACACCAAGGCACATCATAATTACATTAGCCAAGGTAAAAATGAGGGAGAGAATCCTAGAAGCAGCAAGAGATAAGGGGACAGTAACCTACAAAGGAGTTCCCATTAGACTGTCAGCCGATTTCTCAAAAGAGACCTTGCAGGCAAGAAGGGGCTGGAAAGAAGTATTCCAAGTCATGAAAGACAAGGACCTATATCCCAGATTACTCTATCCAGCAAAGCTTTCATTTAGAATGGACAGGCAGATAAAGTGCTTCTCAGATAAGGTCAAGTTAAGGGAGTTTATCATCACCAAGCCCTTATTTTATGAAATGTTAAAGGGACTTATCTAAGAAAAGAAGATAAAGAAAAAACATATATAGTCAAAGGACAGCAAACTCACAATTATTAACAACCACACCTAAAGCAAAACCAAAAGAAACTAAGCAAACAACTAGAACAGGAACAGAACCACAGAAATGGAGATCACATGGAGGGTTAGCAACAGGGGAGTGGGAGGAGGAGAGAGGGGAAAAAGGTACAGAGAATAAGTAGCATAGATTGTAGGTTGAAAATAGATAGGGGGAGGGTAAAAATAATATGGGAAATGTAGAAGCTAAAGAACTTATAAGTATGACACATGGACATGACTAAAGGGGGGAAGTGGGTGGGAGAGGGTGTACATGGTGGAGAGGAGTGAAGGGGGAAAATGGGACAACTGTAATAGCATAATCAATAAAATACATTTTAAAAAATGATGGTATCAAACTAAAAAAAAAATCCAGAGCTGGCAGAAGCAATTGTGGCATTTGGACTACTGATTTGTCCATGTACCTGGACCTTTTAAGCACTTTTCAGTGAAAACCAATTTGTTCATTCAACGAGAGAGTTCATTGTGAGAGGGGAGAAAGAGAGAGAGAGAGAGAGAGATAGGGATAGAGATAAATAGAGATAGAGATTTTCTTTTAATTTCCAAATACATTTTCATATCACAAAAAAAGCTGGTTTTATTCAACCTCAAAGTCTTATTCCAGGCCAAGAGAACTATATATACAATAGCATAAATTTGAAAGAAATACTTCATAATAGAAGAAATGAACTCATTTCTCTCGGTTTTGCACCTAAAAGTGTGAGCAGTATAACTAAGGCATAGGAGTTTTTAAAAAGACTGTTTTCATATCCTCCCTTTTGCATATTATTGTGTCCATGTAGTATTATATACCCACTGTGGACTGACTGAAAGAATACCATCTTTCAGTCATGAAAATAATATAATCATAGATTTAATCTGAAGTTTTGCCTGCCTCATTTATTCATTCTGTGTTTTGGGTAGTATATTTAGCATTGCTATATTTTCTGTAATTATACTGTGGTTTCTTGGAAAACTTTTTTTTTGTGAACTATAAAGGAAGCTTCTACTTTGGTTTCTTAGCCTTCAACTTTGTGGGTCTCCCTTCTGGGACAAAAGTCGACAGTACATAGGTTGTAACATGGTTTGTGTCCTGAGTTATCCAGCGCTGGGAATGTTTAAAGCAGAACAATTTCACACAGACTGTATATGGGAACAGAAAGAGTGATAGTGTAGTTCAGTTTGATTCAGTCTTCTTGAGCCTACCAACATCTATGGGGGAAGATAGGGTCTGACATGGAATGTCTTTCCTGTAGTCAGCATGAATAACTGACAAGAATCTAGCAGTGTGTAACAAGGCAGTGAATGGAATCAGGCCAATGTCACTCGGGAATAGAAAACAAAATAAGAAAACTGAAGCAAGCTGTCGTGCAAGGAAGAACAAGTGGCAAAAGCTCTCACCAAAGTAACCAGGAAAATGTATCTCCAAACAATTCAGAATTTTGACTTTGTTCAAGTCCATGATTCTTCAGTGATGGCTTACAAAAGTAAATTCTAACACTTATAAACAGCCCGAGATATCTGAGTACAGTAATTTATGGTTTGTGGCTATGATTTGAGTCCCTTTAAGGAATAGATTTATTCTGACCTGTCTATTAAAGTTAATGTAGAGACTTTGTAAACATTTCAGATTACTCATGGATACAGATTAATGAACATTTATAAAAGCTACTTATAATCTTCTTTTCCCAGGACAGTGAATGAGACAAGGTGTTTTTGGTTGAGTAAATCTTCAGCCCACACCAGGGTAAATAATGGTGACCATGAATGTTAGTATATCCAGAGTATGCCATCCAAGACAAACATTATATTGGAGCTTATTTCAGGCACAAGAAAAAATATGATTACAGGATACAACAAATACCTAAGAGTAAAGTAGAGAATGATTATGTTAAAAAGCTTTACACAGGTCATTTTAAACAGTTTTATCAGAACTTTATTCTTGCCAGTTCCAACTCCCTTGAGTTGCAATGAAAACAAATTTTAAGTGCTCCAGGAAGCCAAATGGCAAAAATTTTTAAAGAGGTGACATAACAAAAATACATACAGACTTTTACTTCTGGCTATGAGTGAATAGCCGAGTCTAGAATTATCCTCTGAGCATAAATAACTAGATAATTTGGAACAAATTTAGAAGAAAATATAGACCAAAATATCTCAAGTATGCAAGTCTGGGTCAACATTCAAAAATTAATGTGTCCATCACATCAATGGGTTTACAGGGGAAAAAGATCACATGATTATATAAATAGAGGTAGAAAAAGCATTTGACAAAATACAACACTTATTCATGTTAAAAAAAAATAAGAAAGCCCCTCAGTAAACTAGGAATAGAGGGACACTGCCTCAACTTGATAAAGACCTACAAAAAAACTACAACTTACATTATACTTAGTGGTGAAAAACTTGAAGCTTTTCCACTAAGAACAGGTACACAGCAAGGATTTCTCCTCACGACTTCTCTTCAGCATCATACAGGATGTCCTTGCTAATGTGGTAAGGCACGCAAGGAAATAAAAAGGTCTACAGATTGGGAAGGAAAACATAAAATTGTCTTTGTTTTCAGATAATAGGACATCTGTGTAGAATAGCTGAAGAGCTGACTAAAAAGCTCCTGGGAACTAATGAGCAATTATGGAAAAGGTTGCAGGATATAAGGTTAATACTCAAGAGTCAGGATGCTTTCTCTACAGTTTAGTCGTAATTCCAGGTTGGCTGTGGGAGGAGGCTAGTGCAGCTTCTACTTACCGCTCCACCCTTGGAGGTCTCTCTTTTTAAAAATATGTTCTTCCTTTCTTTCTCTTTCTATCCTTTCTTGCTTTCTTTTGAATTAAAAATTATTCATTTTTTCTTTCTGCATTTTAAGTTAGATATTGTATTATTTTCAATAAAATAAATGAAATAAAAAAATAAAATATGCATAATTTTAAAGTATAAAGTTAATCAATATTTTTATGCTCCTCTTAGATAATTTGAGTATCTTGGGCCACTTTAGCTCCTATATATCTTCTTTCTGATTTTTGTTGTTTAACTTTAATTTTATCCTATTTTTAAACATCACCACTTATTATTATTTATTAGATGTTCTCTTACTCCCAGATATTTACTGTTTTGTTTTCATTCCTTCTTCCTGAGGTTCATCCTTGAGAATTTTCATTAATGAGGGTCTATTATGGCTAATTCAGTCATATTTTGCTTATCTAGAAATAATAGATTTCATAGGGAATAGCTAGAAAGTATTATATACTAATTCATTAAATGATAAATTATAATGCTTTTTAAAAATAAGCTGAATCTAAACTAATTATTACTTTAGAAGCAATGAGTATGAAAGAATAGCTATTGCAATTTTAATTCAAAATCAGATAAAAATCAAAACTATCAGTCACTAGTTTGTTCTAATTCAGAGTATCCAAACATGCCACAGATGTAATTTCAGCTTTATTCATATAGCATGAAAGTATGTTAATAAAGATTTTCTGTTGCTGTTAACTGTTAATATGTTTATCAATAAATGACAAATATTAGCAACCAAGATCAAATCTGATTTTATTAAATTTGACCTTTATATTTTACCTCTGGCTTTCAAATGAGCAAACCACATCAGGTATGAAATTTAGCTAAGGTAGAACAGTATGAAAGAAAAGCATAAACTTTGAGGTAGACAGACTTGGATTCTAAAAGTTTAAGACTTTTGTTATACTCATACAATTTTTACCAACTGCTTATTAACTCCTCCTTTACACTAATTATTACATATTTTATTTTCCCAAATAAAATAAATAATTTTAGGGTCAATATTAGGACTTTTATTTCTTATATACCAAACACAGAGCTATACATGTTTTAAATACAGTATTTTTAAAAATATCTTATTCATTGATTGATGTTCCCAAAGACTGTAGGCAAACCTAGATTACAGATTGACATGAGGCCGCTATGTTTTTTTTATTAGCTTCACTTTCAGTTGTGTAAAACATTGGGCCCCAAGTTTATCATGGAAAAGGTTTCTTTTAAAATCTCTAACTGCCTTGGGAGGCCCTCAGCTGATTTATATTTTCCTCAACTAGCTAAGACCTCAAAATGAAACTTCAAATTCTCTAAAATAACATTAAGGAAAAAGTGACTGTAGTACTTTGCTATTCTCCTTGGGTTCTCAGTTATTTTTTTTTTTAATTTGTACTGGTAATTTCTTTCTATCTTTTCTGCTCTTTAGTGTTTTCACTAAAAGGTGTGTCTGTGTGTGTCCCATCACTTTTGATTGTTTTCAGTGTTGGATAATAAACCACATAACTTAGAAAATAATAGCTTCTACCTTAATGCAGAAATTCTAAAATTAATAAGTATACTTATATATTTATTTTAAATATAGTTTTATATGTATTTATTTTTTTCTGAAATTATTTAGTTCAATAAATATCAAAGATTACACTTTCTGTGGTTGGACTAAGAATAAAAATAATTTTTTCTTCCCTCAGAGTCGTATGGATATTTATATGTCACAAAACCCAGCAGGAACCTCTGTTCAAAATATACTCCACTGGACTCAGGTATAACTTTTAAAGTACAATTCAGTGCAAGTTTATTTATACTATCCATGGGTTATCATATCATTCTAGGATTCATGCCACTGCTATAAACTGACAAATTTGGAATGATAGAAATAATTATTACATATTTGTAAAAAATTATAGTTTATAATGTATTAATATAATTTATTAGACCCAATAATGCTAAGAAATAATAAGAACAAAATAATTATTTTCAGTTTCACAGCTGAGAAAATGTTAATTCAGAACAGTAGAATAGGGACCATCTAAGGCATGTCCATTTTTTGACTTGAAGATTCAAAGCCATTTCTTTAAGAAACCAAACAAAATTAAGACTAGTTTTGACAAGATTACATTTTCTCCTCCATTAAATTGTGAACTCCATGAGGACCATTAGCAAGTTTTATTCATTTTTTTTCATATTTTCAAGGCCAAGAGTTCTTGGAAAAAAGTAGATACTAAAAATATTTGTTGAATAAATATTGATGAAGAAAAAATATTCAGTGTGACTATCATATTAATGCTGAGAATCAGGATAATATCACAAAAAGAACACTATTCTCGAGATCACAATAGCAAGCACTGAATCTTTTCTCTGAACCTTACTGTCAATAGTATTGAGTTAATCTCCTTCAATCTTATGAATTTAAAAAGAAGAACTAATAATAATTTTCTGACCTAACAAAAATATTATGAGATTAAATAGGATGATAATTATGAGTGTTCTTTAAATTTAATAAACACTAGGTAAATTTAAAGTGGCATTGAGATTTTGGTTAAGGATTCCTTATTAAAAATGTTTAAATCTATTAAGTTATTGTTTAAGAATAAATTATTAAAATTATTATTTTTATTAGTTATCCTTAAGTTTAGTTTATACCTAGTTATAGCTAGACCAGGAAAATCTGAGCAGCCTTTGCATTTATTCATTCGATGAAACTATATTTATTGAGTACTTACTATGCATCCTGTACTGTTCTATGCTCATGGTATAAATCAGTGAACAAAAATAAATTCATGTCTTCCTTAAGCTTAAATCCTGGTAGTAGATATATAGACAGTAAACAATAAAAATAACAAATAACTAAATTATTAAAATGTTAGAAGGGACTAAAAGCTATGGAAAAATGAGAGGAAACTGGGCGGGGGGGAGATTAGGCATGCTAGGTAGTAGGTTGTACTTTTCAGTAGAAATGTTAGGCCAAGCCACAATGAGATGGTGACATTGGAGAAAAGACTTGAAGGAGATGAGGAAGTTAGCAAGTTAGCAATGTGAAAACCTGGGTAAGAGCATTCTAGATAAAGGAAATAGCTAATGCCAAGCCCTGAGTCACGAGCCTTTCTGAAAGGCACAAATAAAAGGTCTGTACAACTAATGTGAGCAATTTAAGAGAGTGAGTCACAAGAAAAGTCAGAAACGCAATGGGGCAACAGAAAGGAACTCATATGCCATTGCAGGGACTTGGGCATTCAGTATGATGTGGGTAACCACTGCAGGTTTTTGAGCAGGAAGGTGACGTGACAGGATTTACATTTTTTAAAGAATACTTTAGCTGCTACTTGAGTAGACTGTAGTGGGGCAAGGGTAAGGGCAGTGATCAATTTCTGAGATTATTGTAGAAACCCAAACAGTAATTAATAATGGCTTGCACTGATGTGTTCCTACTAGAGTTGGTGAAAATGGTTAATTTCTGAATATGTATATATTGTAAACATGGAGTCAACAAAATTTAATGATGGATTATGTAAGATGTGTGAAGAAAGAGTCTTGGATAACTCCACAGTTTTTGACCTAGGCAATGAAAAGATAAAATTGCCATTAAAGGAGAAAGAGAGGTCTGATGGTAGAGTGGGCTTGGCAGGGAGCTAAGATGTTTTCTCCTGGGGTTGTTAAGTATTAGACATCCAAGTGATGAATTTGAATAACTTGAATAAGCAGTTTTTTATGAGTCCATAATTTAGAAGAAACTTATAAAAGGAGATAAACATTTGGAATATGAATGACATTTAAAACCAAGAAACTGGATGAGAACACAAATAGAATGAACACAGAGAAAAGAAGCAAGGATTGATTGCTAACATATGAAAAGATTATGAGGTCAGAAAGAAAAGTATAACATAGAAAACTAAAAAGAAACACTGAATGAAAATGAAGACCAAGAAATAACGCTGTTCTAGAAGGTAACTAAAGGAAAGAGCTCAAGGATGAGTGAATGAACAGTTGTGTCAAGTACTGCTCATATATGAGAAACTATCTCAGAATTGACCAAAGTTTTAAAAATATCTAGGTCATAATTAACCTTGGCCAGTTTGGGTAGAAACAAAGAGCTACAAAAAAAGTGTCCTCAGGGAAAATCAGATGTTCAACAGAGCAAGAAGATACAGAGGCCTATTAGATAAGAGTTTTAAGATCTAGACTGATGAAGGAATTCCAGATGACATTGAGAGTTTTTGTAGTTGGGGACAATTGGAAAGAGATAAAATGGGTGTGGGGGGCATGGTGGTATGGAGACTTACAAGGTTTATAGTATTAGAGAAGATGGGAACCTGAGACTCTACATTTTCTTGTAATGAAAACATAATCAAGGAAGAAAGTGGACATAACCATATTGGGCCAAATAAGCTTGGAACACATAGTGGTAGTGGGAATCTGAGTGTTAAGGGTGAAGCAAGCATATTTAGGGAAGTATCATGTTAATCTTAGATCCCTTAGTGTTAGAGACTCACTTTTGCCATCTGTGAATGAAGCTAATGATTTCTGGCGAAGCCTAATGTTACCCTAAACACACAGGCCCCCTCTTTAATAAGATAAAAGGCTTTGGAGTGATGTGCATTTAAATGAAGAAGAAAGATTCATATTCTGTAGAGTCCTCTGGCCCCCAACTCCTACCTCCTCCACCCATAATCCTATGCAAAGGAAGGGAGGAGCAATGAAGGTCACCTGCACATATACCAACAAACCCAGTAAAAAAAAGGCCACATGTACAATGCATTCCTAATTTGTCTCTACTGCCACTGTGATGAAAAAAATGAATATAGTCTTGCTTTTTTTTTTTCTTCCAGCTTTTCAATTCTAGTTACTTGAAAGCTTTTGACTGGGGCAGTCCTGTTCTGAACTTGGTTCATTTTAATCAGGTACATAATTATATGTAAACTAAAAACTCTGTCCATGATCAATTCAGAATATCTTGCTATAGATAAAGGCTCATCTGTAAAGCCCAAGAGTACAACAACACAGTAAGAAGGGGCAGTAGATAAAGATCATTTTGCTTTTGATTCATATTGTCACATCCAGTCAAAGTGGCATTTCCATGTTTTCTTTTTTTACATATTATTTTATTTTTTAATTGAAAAAAATTTTTATTGTCATCCAATCATAGTTGTCCCCATTCTCCCCCTCATTACTCTCCCCTGCCCTACCTGCTCCCACCTCCCACATTCAATCTCCCCCGCCCCACACCATTGTCTATGTCCATTGGGTCCTTTTTACATGTTCCTTGACTTGCCCTTCTACTCCTTTTTCATTATTTCCCTCTCTTCTGGTCACTGTAAGTTTGTTCTTTATTTCAATGTCTCTGGTGGTATTTTGCTTGCTTGTTTGTCTTGTTGATTAGGTTCCACTTATAGGTGACATCATATGGTATTTGTCTTTCACCACTTGGCTTATTTCACTTAGCATAATGCTCTCCAGTTCCATCCATGCTGTCATGAAGAATAGGAGTTCCTTCTTTCTTTCTGCTGCATAATATTCCATTGTGTAAATGCACCACAGTTTTTTTTGATCCACTTATTTACTGATGGGCACTTAGGCTGTTTCCAGCACTTGGCTATTGTAAATAACACTGCTATGCTTTTCCATGTTTTCTACATATTTTAACAAATATCTTGTAGAAGCCTAGAGAAGTTGACAGGCAGTAGAATAATTGACCATCCTGCAAGAGGAAAAAATATTATGTTTGTAATAGACATAGCTCTATGTTTGCTTACATAAGAAAAGTGTAATATAGTTCTTGACCCTAAAACTAGTCTATTGAGGAAGCTAAAATAAATGCATATAATAATTAGGAAAATGTAGAAGTGAAAGCAAAGTTGGTAAAAAAAAAGTACTATGAGTATAATAACAGAAGTTCTGGACTATTAAAACCCAACTTTTTGTTTCAAAATGTATGGTTTTCCACTCTACTTTTATTCATTAGCTAAACTCCATGCTGGATGTAGTTTGCTTATGTAAAGTTTGAAATAACATAAACATCAAATTCAATAAAACCAGATTTGACCTTGACTACCAGTATTTATTATTTATTGATAAACATATTGACAGCCACAGAAAATTTTGATTAACACACTTTCATGCTGTGTAAGTAAAACTGAATTTACTTCTGTGGAATGTTTGGATACTCTGAATTAGAACCAACTATCTAGTTTTGATTTGTATCTGATTTATTTCTAAGTAAAAATTATAATAGCTATTCTTTCATATTCACTGCTTCCATAGTAGTAGTTATTTAAATTCAGGTTATTTTAAAACAGTTTTTTAATTTAACATTTAAAGAATCAGTAAATAACACTTTCTAAGTGTTATTCCTTGTGAAAACACTTACATTTACTCATTTATATTTAGACAACTGCTCCACTATACAATGTGACAAACATGAATGTGTCAACTGCAACTTGGAATGGTGAGAGTGACTTACTGGCTGATCCTGAAGATGTTAACATTTTACTTTCTGAAATCAGAAACCATATTTACCATAAAACTATTTCTTATTACAATCATATAGACTTTTTGTTTGGATTAGATGCATATCATCAAGTTTATCGTGAAATCATTGATATTATCCAAGGTAATCTATAAAGACCATGATGCTTGTTTTAAAGCATCTATATAATTTTTAATAAAAGCCAGTTATTTTTCCTTACTATGTATGTATTTCCAGTTATTTAAATAAAATCTGAAATTTTTCCCTATATTTTTTTCATTGCACTTAGGCCTTCCATTCATCAAATCAGTGGCATTTGTTACATCAGGGGAAATAACAGATAATAACTTAACCCAAAGAAATCTGTTGTGTTTCTAAATAGAATGTAAATAAGTAAAAAGAAAAGCAATAACCTTGAATATTTTTTTACTGCAAGAGATAGTTTTTTCAGAAAGATGTGTTTTCTTTAAAGAGTTTATTTACTTATTTTTAGAGAGAGTGGAAGGGAGAAAGAGGTAGAAAAACACATCAATGTGTGAGAGAAACATTGATGGGTTGCCTCTCAGCCCACAACCCAGGCATGTGCTCTGACTGGGAATTGAACCAGCAACCCTTTGGTTCACGGGCCAGTGCTCAATCCACTGAACCATACTAGCCAGGGTAAAGATGTGTCTTTTTAAAGAAATATGAGCATATGTGATATTATAAAAATACATTTAGGAAGAATACTTGCTGATATGAAAGCTAATTTTTCTCTATTCTGAATGAAGAGTAAAACACTTTCTGAGCCAGATTCAGGAGTTTGGGGAGAGGGAGAGAGTAAAGAGAGCCTTGATGCCAGTATAATATTGTTGCCAACTACCACATTTTAGGCTAAATTCTAGAGGTAGAGAAATAGTAGGAGCCATAGAGGGAGTGTGCCTCACTCCTTGGGTGTATAAACTGAGGAGACTGAATTTGCCTGTCCAGCTTAGTGTGTGTTAAAAGTAGTGGTAAGTGTATATTTCTATGTAAATAGATCTGAGGGTGGCTTCACAAAATATGGCCAGCAGCTTAGTGCATGAAAGATGCAAGAGCTTCTTACAGACCAGAAAAGCACAGACATGTTCAAAATATGTACAGCCAATGGGAAGATATGGGATGAAGGAATACTGTCAGTAATTCCAACATACATTAAAGGAGCCACAGGCTGTGGTAAGACAATGGGTATCTCCAGCAGGTACAGAGCACACTGCAGATTTATGCTTCAGGGGACACTAAACTTTTCTTCCTTCCAATTCCTAACTAATGTATAATTTCACAGGCCTTTGGTAATCCCTGGGGAGAGCAATATGGAAAAGGGGAATTCTAGAACTGAGTGTGAATTTACCACATAAAGACTGAGATAAGCAATCTACTATTTACTAAGTGGGAAAATTGAATTTTCTACCTTTGACAAAATGGAGATTGAAAGCCAAGTCAAGTTCAACTGGAAGCTGCAAAATTTGTATTTAACACATGGGTATGGACTTTAAAAATTGTCATACCAAAATAAATGGCATGTGGATAGATACTGAGAAAAAATAAAATACATGCATATATTATTATTAATATAGCCAAGAGAAGGCAAACAATAACTTTAAAGATAATAATGAAGGCTAAAGATAAGTTTTTTTTTTTTGGTAACCCTAACAAAGGGTTAAAACAGTAGAACACTGAGAGTAAATGTATATCTAGTGATCTCTTCAAGAATGTTAACATAGCATGTATTACTTAAAAGTTTTCAAGTGATCCTTCAAAAAAGGCTAATGTAGTAGGATACTTACTCAGAAGAATTATTCTTTAGACAATAAGTTGAAAATAAAAACACATATAACATACAAAGTGTTGTCCAAAACTAATAGAATATTAATACTTTTAATCTGTTTGACCTAGTTGGCATCACATGACACAGCCAAAGAAAATTGTTTTTCAGGCTGCTGTCATATATCAAATATTGATTTGAGGTGGCGGCAGTATCTGTCTATAAATTGTTAGAACACTCACAAGTTTTCTCCCCAAAATAGTTTTTAATAATTCTATCCCAATATCTGTATCCAAAACATCCACACCTCAGGTCTCTACTCGCCTCCATTGTGGTAGGGACTCATAAATTTGTTTTGCTCAAGTGGTGGTGAGAGAAGAGGAGAAGGAAGGACAAACCTCAGCAGGATTAGGGCTGGAACTTGTTGAATCTAAGAGTAAGATCAACACCCTTATCTCCAGACCTACGGATCAATTCAAGACCAACTGGCCAGGACAATAGCCAGCATCCAGACTGGTTTTGTCCAGAAATTTTAAACCACACCTGTCTTTGTTTCTTCAAAAGAGCCAACAAAGAAGACCCAGTTTCAACAATCTATTTTACTATTGCCTTAAATATTAGAAAACGCTATTGTCTCTATCCTAATCTCAATCTGTGTGTAAAAGGTCACCAAGCTTGCCAGGTATGTCAGACTACTGTCGTATGGACCTTTATATTTTACAAATGTGCAAGTGGTCTTTCTACGAGAAGCTATAGACTTTAAAGTCAACTCCCTTTCACCAATAATTATAGTATTAATAAAATACACATTCCCTTCTAGTAAAGTATGGTTTTACAAAGACCTAATGTTATTTTTAAGTGTAATTATTTGTGAAAATTCTTTGCTTTCTGTGTATCCAGTTAGCCTACTCCCTCACAGTACCAAGTGACTGACGGGCATACCCCAGTTACTCTGTAGATAGGAAAAGGTCTTACTGGATAACCCTAAGCATGCTAGCAACTTACCCTGTCAAATTCCTAACCTCACTCACCCTCTGTCTCTACCTTCTACAATCAATTGAATATGACCTGGGGACATGAAACACTTTGGGGCATTTACTATAAAATCATTGGCATGATAAAAAAAATCTTCCTACTAGACGCAAATCTTCCTCTGGGTGTCATTATCATTGAAATTGTTTTCCTTAACACTATGAATTTATCTTTCATATTACTGTCATAGTATTCCCTGAATTTTGCTCAAGAATCCAATGGTAGTAAAGGAGCTACTCACTTTAGAAATGCACAGACTTAAGTAGACACATGTTTACATGGACTCCAGGTTATGAACATCTGTCCTGTATAAGTGTCTGTGCTAACTATTCAGAGTGATCAGGGTGAGTCTAGGTTTCTAGGGGAGTAACAAGGACAATGTAATCTCTCCCAAGAGACAAAGAAACTTTGGAATTTTATGAAGACAATTGAATGGAGTCATTTCATGAGCACCAAGAATTTTCTTATTGAGTTTGTGAAATAATGCATTTCTCTTTCATATAGTCCTCTGTTTCTTCACAGCCCTTTTCACAGCATATGAAAACTTTTGGGGACAATGTTAAAAGTCCACAGTATGGCTGGTGACCAAGCACAATGTAAACTTGTCCATATGATGTTTTAAAGTTTTATTCATGGCATTTAAGCCTGTTTCTTCACAGCCCTTTTCACAGCATATGAAAACTTTTGGGGACAATGTTAAAAGTCCACAGTATGGCTGGTGACCAAGCACAATGTAAACTTGTCCATATGATGTTTTAAAGTTTTATTCATGGCATTTAAGCTGAATGACGCTTCGTTCTAATTTCCTACCACACTTAGCATCTGCTGTTACTTTTGGGGCCAGAACAGTTTCCATGAGAGGCATGGCAATATCCTGGATTGGAAATTTCAGATATACGGAATGGGAAGAAAGAAAGAAAAGAGTAGAGGGAAAATATACTATAAAAACTGACAATAAAGCGTTAATTTAAATGTAGTTTGATAAAGACTTCAAAACTCAGAATAAATTTTCTGGTAAGAACTTCAAGTACTATACATAGAAAATGTGAAATGTGCTTTGAACAGGACAAAGAAGAATCCTTAAGTCCCCCCCAAATGGTAATTATTATAGATGTGTTTCCTCAAAATATATGCAATAGGGCAAGACTTTCCCTTAAACATGGAAGACCTCATTCAAAGAAAACAAGGGAACAGATTTGATTTTACTTATTTTGTCCAGTACATGAAAAACAAAATATGTGCATCATTTGCTAGTTTACAAAATGGCAAACAGTTTTCATGATTCAAAACTAGTTTGCTACGATGTCAAATTCATTTTTGTTTTTACCAAGATAGAATGGAGACGTCTTCCATGCTAACAAGCAGCTTTAATGGTCACTCTTACTTACTCCACTCCTAGCTTGAAACGTCAGACACTGGTTATTTACTTCAAGCATAAATTAGATATCCTTTGACACTCTTGCTGTTTACTGGAACTTGCAATAAAGACAGACAATAATCCAGTAGCTGCAAAATTTGCTCAAATAAAAGATATGTCCCTGACTTAAATTCAGAACCACTTGGCTGGTGACATCAGTTCAAGAATTGTGCAAAATTCATGATATTTCTCTTCCCCCAAAATAAAAATGCAAACACTTAAGAACTGCTGTTTTTTCTCTGAAAAATGCAGTGTCCTTAGTTGGTCCAAAGGCTGTGGGTTATTGTTAAGCTGAAAGAACAGCTTACAATACAGTGTCCTCACTTTGGGTTTACTTGCCATTAATGGAATCTGACTGCTTTTAAATGTCACTATTAATGTACATCAACTTGACTGATTTTTCCAGGCACCTCTCAAGTCATCTGCTTCCATGTTCACATTCATGCTAAGAGAACAGTCAACAAGAGACTTATTCAAATAACTGCTTCCTCCCCTCTCCCTCCCAAACACACCCGACTCCATCCCACAGAGAACACAAAGCTGTTAACTAAAGAATAAGGTGAATAATATACTAGTTAACTTTACTAATTTTAAAGATACTGCAATTTTATACACCTCACTAATTATTCAACATTTTGCAGCTATTTGGCTTTGCAGCACAGCAATTCATACACTGTACTGTTCAAAATTACCAGCAAAGCTGGAATGATGTGTTAATAGAATGATGCATTAATAGAATCATGCTTGTTACACCATTAGAGAACAAAAATATGGTGAAGACAACTCTCACTGTGCACAGCTTAAAGGAAGGAAAAAGAGGAAGGGGAGTTTGTTGAGCACCAAGCCATCCCTGTAGTGAAGAGGGGCAGGTAGAAAAATCTGAGATATGGGGCCACTAAATCTGCTCTAGTTTTTAAGAGCAAAGCATTTGAAGTTCTGGACTATACTCGCAGCCTGGTCAAAGCAAGCAGATAAATTTCTCATTTCTCAAACTACCCTCTCCTGGAAAAAATGATAAAAGATTTTTTTGCCTGTTGCCTCCTATTGTAGATGTCAATGGTAATGTGTTCAGAGTACATACTAGAGCATTTTGATGCATGCATAACAAGTTTCCGTTGGTTTGTATTTTGGGGGGAGCTAAGAAAAAAGGCAAGATTTTCCTATTGCACTATTTGTGTCTCCAATGTTAACAGGCAGAAATAGTAACACTTAAATGGAATGTGCAGGACAGGATTTTTTTTTTTTTTTACTCAAAGGACCTGAAATCAGTTGGGCATGTCCTTTTAAGAAGTTCATTTTGTTGTAAATCATTTAAGATATCGTCATTCTTCAGTCCTTAATTCTCCAAGTCTAGATTTATAAATTAACAATTTGAGTCCTGCTTTGAAATTGGGGAAATAATGTCTACCTCAGTTTAACTCAAAACCAAGGATGCTTTTCACATCAAAAAAATGATGAAAAAGTCCGTGTCACATTTTTAACCTAAGCCCAAATAAATCAACAGGAATGCAAACAGCACAAAGAATGTACCACTGTTGCCAAGATTTTGCCAACAATAGGGCCTCAGCGACATTGTCCTGTGAAGTGACATTCCACCTGCTTGGTTCCTCTTCCAGAGCCAATTTTTTTTTTGCCATGCCACCTCTTGGAGGAGGTCCTCTTCCATCCTGGTCACACATCATCCTGCCACCCACTATTCCATGTGGACCACCAAGACCTCAGTTACTGTGCCCAAAGTCCCTCTGATCATCACCGCCATCTCTAGTTTCTCATTCTTGTGGCTCTATTTTTTTCTCTTCCACATTTAAATGCACTTCCCCTTTAAATATAATTGGTTTTGCACTTCAGAGTCTCTGAACTGGTTCAGAGTCATCAAAAACCACAAAGTCAAAATTTGGAAGCTTTGCTGAATACTCTTGGTATCGATGTGAAATTCCATAATGCTTCCAAAACTCATGAAGAATGCTTTCAGTTAATTTTCATCAGTATCATGTGGCAAATTACCAAAAAAGTTGATGACTGACTGGATAGCAAATTATTCTATGGCTGTTGTATTTATTCTGTTCCATTTCTACACTCCCTAGATTGGTTCTCTAGGAGGGAAACCAAGACATTCTCTAGTTCATTGTTCATGCTCATGAGGTGACCAAGACAGAACTATTAGTTCAACTCTCAGCTTTGGTGGTTCCTGAGGCAGAGAAACAGGTTTGGCTGTAGTAGAAGTAAACTTCTCTAACTCTTTTAAGTTCTTCTCCCTCACTGCTGATTTTAGCTCTTCTGTCTCAGTTTCAGAATCTGGGTCAGGTCCAGGTTCATGATAGGATGCTTCCAAAGGCTCCTCTATGCCATTAGTCAGAGGATGAGCTACATAGTATCCACTGTTAGTATTTTCTTGTACAGGTTCTGGAGGTGGTCACCTTTTTTCTTGTTCTTCTACTTCATCTTCTGATTCTTCATCAAGTTGTGGTTTAGATTCACCAAATACTTCTTCCTTATAACAAAGCATATAACTGGGAACGTAAAACTTGTTTGGAACATGTACCTCAGGAGCCAGACCAAGTTTTGCATAAACTTCTTCTCAGGCTATCCACCATTAGACAGCAAACTACTCCATCATTCAACGTTGTCTGAACATCCACATGGCAAATTTTGTCATGGCATTCACTGAAGTTTAGAGACAATACTTTGTGGCATATATCATTTTGGCCATAAACAACCCCTGGTGCTTTTCAATAGCATCTACTCCACCATGAACATAAGAAGAATTCCTGCCATAAAACCTGTGTAAATATTCTGGAGCTTTATTCAGCAAAGTATAATATTGCCTCACAAATCCCTCATCCTATAAGCAGTTGATTGGGCTTCTGCATAAATATTTCTTCCCTGCACAATGTCAAATGCTCCAGACAACAGCACAGTGGCTAGTCACATGAAGATCAGTAGGACAGTCTCATAAAATTCAATTCAGATTCTTTTTTTAAAAAATATATTTTATTGATTACTGTTATTACAGTTGTCCCAATTTTACCCCTTTGCCCCCTCTGCCCAGTACCTCCATTTCCTCCAGCACACTCCCCTTAGTTTATGTCCATGGGTCATGCATATAAGTTCTTTGGCTTCTCCATTTTCCATACTATTCTTAATATCCCCCTGTCTATTTTGTACCTACCAATTATGCTTCTTAATCCCTACACCCTTTCTCCCATTCCCCCACTTCTTCCTCCTAGTTGATAACCCTCCACATCATCTCCATATCTATGATTCTGTCCCTGTTCTGGTTGTTTGCTTAGTTTGCTTTTTTAGATTCAGTTGTCGATTGTCACTCACTGCCTTCTCCTTCAGATACATGTAGAGTCTTGGAAGCCAGAAAATCTCATTGCTCCCTCACAACCAGCTACTCCAGGGCACCAGGCACTGTGGTGAGCAATCAGGAACATAGACGTCCCCATATGTTTTCAAAGAGCAGGGTTGGGTTTTGTGTATTAACTAGACTATTATCTGTAAGGTTTGAGACCCTGGTCAAAGACAATGATAAAGAATCCTTGCTGATTACATGTATTTGCAGTTGGTTGTCTAACTATATAATCTAAACATTTTAAGCATTGTATTTATGCAAAAGATTTTTTTAAATTTTAGGTCTCTTTGTTTGAGCCATACTACATAATAACTTGCATTATACTTTTAGTTCAATGGTGTTATATGTTTAAGCCATCAAGAATCATTTTTAATGTTTTCTAAATCATTCTTAATCATCACAGCTTCTTTGGCCAATATTTGTGATTGTTAAAGTTAAAATTGACAACTCACCCTAGCTGGTGTGGCTCAGTGGTTTGAGTGCTGCCCTGTGAACCAAAAGGTCACCGGTTCAATTCTCAGTCAGGGCATATGCCTGGGTTGCAGGCCAAGTGCCCAATTGCAGGCATGTGAGAGGCAACTGATAGACATATCTCTCCCACACTGATGTTTTTCTACCTGTCTTTCTCCTTTCCCTTCTCTCTAAAAATAAATAAATAAAATCTGTTAAAACATTGACAACTCAATAGTATGTTAAATTGAATGTAGTATTTGATTTTTAGATGTTCATTTTACATCTTAATGATGTGAGGATATTAAAGACATTATATCAATTTAATCAGTAAATGAGTAATTCGGCCATTGTTGAAGTTTTTTTATATAAGAAGTAATAAAAGATTAATGACAATACTAAACTTTCAAAGAAACATAATCATATTTCTTAGGGAACCATGAGCATAATTTCTGCTGAACAAAATTGATATTTGAATTATTAGGTTCATTTTTTCTTTAACCCAACTGTGCATTTTTAAATGAAATATTTGTTGCATATTGATCTATATAAGTGTGTCTACTTGAATTAAGGCTTATTCTTCTGGGATTTGATGTATTTTTTCTTCTATTTTTATAACTACATAAAATTCTTAATTACTAGATGACAAATTTGTTTGTTTGGCATTTTTGTCATGGATGTCTAATAGGGAAGTGTTGTATCTTTTATTCTCTCTTTTGAGAAATAACACATCAGTCCTCTAGTGTCTCATGAACTGGCTGTATTGATATGTTACACTGAATAATTTAATTTCACACAAACTAACAGTTATTGAATTAACCTTTAAGAATACTCTTGTCAAACTTCATAGGCTACTAACATATATCTTCAAATTATAAACACCTCAAATAATGTTGGATCAAATTAAGTAACTCTCTCTGGGGCTATCCCAAGTAGTTCCTTATAGATGTTGGCCTACATTCATCCTGAAGAAACATTTATAGTGGAGAAGACATAGTCTTTAGAGATAGACTTCCTAGTGTCAAATATGAGCTCAGTTGCTTTCTATACACAGCTTGGGGAAGTCCTCTTTCAGCCTTGGCTTGCTCATCTATAAAATGAGGAGTATAATGCTACTTACCTCATAGAGTTAGACAGAGAATTTAATGAGATGACACTAATTATAACTGATATGTTACTGATTTACCCAGGGTTTACTAGATGCCTAATATGCTGTTAAGAACTTTACTTTTATTATCTTAATGAATTCTCATAATAACTTCAGGACATGCACTATTACTGGCCCTGTTTTATAGAAGAGGAAACCATCTTAGAGAAGGTAACTCGCTTGCACGTGTAACATGTTGAACACTGCCCAGCACACAGTGAGCTCTCTGAAAATACTAGTTATTGTTACTATCTTAGAACTTGTCATCCTTCCCTGAACATCTTTGAGCACATGTATATGACTGGGTTGTTGGAATGTTCGATAACTCAAACTACTGGTCAGATGCCCTCACTTCACAATAACAAATTACTTAGTGGAGTCAATAGATGTTATAAAATTATGCATTCCTGAAATATTGGATCAAAGTCTTCTGGTTTAAATGTTAAAACACTACTCATTGGTCTTTACATGTTAGTTTGTCCCTTCCTAAAATATGATTGTGAAGACATGGTTTAGTTTTTAAAAATCCATTTTAAAGAGATTCTGTTATATCTAATCATTTGCTAAATAAGAGACCAAACTATTAGGCCAGAGGGTCAGATTTAGGTCTTGAGGGTTCTAGTCTGGTTTTACTGTAAGTCAGGCACTATGCTAAGTACTCTATGTGAATTATGACAAATGGTTTTACGCCTCTGTTGAAATATCGTCAGCAACAGAGAACTCATCACTTTTCAAAGAATCTTACTTGAATCTGAAGATCTGGATCCTACCAGTCTTCACTATATCGAATTCAAATCTTTCTATGTGTGACCTTCAAGTATTGCTCCTACAATTCAATCATTTTTTTAATAAAATACATTGAATTATTTATTTCTGGCACACAGATGTGGACCCCGGCTCATGGGGTCTGGCACATTGTGGATGGGGGAGAGACATTCATACAGACTACCAAGTCCTGTGGAGGAAAAGGGCAAGTGGCTTCTCAAAAGGAGCAAAAAACCACAGCCTCCACCGTGAGAGGCCTTTATTTCTTTTTCTGGTCACATTACATGATGGAACTCATTTGCTATGCACAGGTTGGCTTTAGGTGGTTATTTTTTTTTACCGAAAACCAAGGAGCCATGCCACTAATCACATCACAGAAGAGGGATATTTGCAAATGAAAAGGCAAGAGTGGTTGAACAGGTTACACTCATCCTTGGAAGGTTTAGCCAGGATTTTAGGAAGTTACTTTGCTGTAAATGTTTGCTGCAAATCAGGGTGAGGCAGTTTTAGCAAAAGCAACGCTCAAACCAGCCTACGCACATTGCAGGCCTGATTCCCCATGGGAGAACCTATCCGTGGGCATGGGTTCTGTGCATCTCTGAGTGGGAGCTGGGCCCACACCACGCAGAACGGTCTCCTACAGCACACTAACAATGAACTGATATAAAACTGTTCTCCACATTGCATTCCTTCCAATATTTGAAGACAAATGTCCCTTCTACTTGAAGCCTTTTCCCCAGTTTAATATCTGAATATTCTTAAAATTGTTGTTTGTGATTATAGCATATAGGAAGTTTTGATGTTCTGGGTCTAATGTCAAATATTCTTTATGTGCTGAGAAACAAGGGATAATGGCCATCAGAAGAGCAAAATGGTAGAGTGTTGTCAAAATGATCATTTGGAAAAAGAAAATTTATAAATTGTAATTTTATTCAAAATGTAAAAGTTAAAAGAATTACTGAGGTCTACTGGTCTACTGAGTTTGAGTGTATGTGAAACCCCTAGTTATTGTTTCACAAAAAATGCTAACCAGTTGCTCCAAGGATCATGTTAAAAAGCAAGGCTACTAAATTTTAGGTTGGAAAACCCTGTTTAAGCTGGAACTTACTAGGTTTTTATGAGAGATTAGATCTAGTAAGTCAGCTCATCAGTTAAGCTACTTTCAATGCAAAACATTTTATGTTTTATAGCAAATACATTTTGTGACTGTCCTCTTGACTTGTATTGCTTTACAAGTACAAAAAAAAACTAACAATTTTGGTGATTTATTTTTACTTTTTAAATTACACATTTTCATTTTCATAAATGGTGCTCTATATACTATACTATATATGCTAAATACATTGAATTCTATGCCTTGCTATTATAATCCCTCTGGGACAACTTTTTATATAAGCACGCACAGATCTACCTTACTGTTTTCTTTTAAACAATATGCATGGCATTCTGTGGTTTAGTTGCAAAATAATTTATAAAATTATGTTCTTTACTGATAGGTATTGAATTTGTTACAAATCTCCCCTATTATAACCAATGCTTTAATGAACATGGTAATACATATATGTAGGCACATTTGTAATTACATTTGAGGCTAAATTTCTAAATGTGGATTGAAAAGGATATGTATTTTAAATGTTCGTACTTTATAAATTTTTGTAAGTATTGCCACATTCCTCTTAAAGATCTTTCAAATATTTATACCCTCATAAACAATATTTAAGTGTCTGTTTTATAACTTTGCCATTACTATAACTTATCAGACTTTATTAAATAGGTGAAAACTGTTGCAACATTATAGTTTTAATTTATATTATATTGATGAAAAATGAAATTGAGAATTTTTGCAAACATTTTTAAGTCTTAAGCTTTTAAGACACTTTTATTTCTATGAAATGTTTTTACATGTACTGTACCAATTTCAATTGCCATTGGTATTCTTTACTGATTTGTAAAAGCTAATTAAATATTGAAGAAATTAAGCTTTTGTAATAAGAGTAGCAGATATTTTTTGGAGTTTGACATATGTTTTCTGACTTTTTAAAATAGCTTGCCAAAGCCTGCCAATTTTGACAAAACAATTATGTGAAAGATTGATAACTGAAACAATAGCACTAAGTCAGTCAACTTGAAATTACCATTAAATTATCTAGGAAGTAGGTTGCTATTTCCTACCTGTAAAATATGAGGGGGTTGAATTGAGAAATTACTATAATCATTTTCAAATCATGATACTGACGTTCCTTTTAATTGCTAAACACTTGTGAAAAAAATTATCTTATCATCCAATGCACTATCAAGGTGTATATGTCAAAGCCTATCTAAGTACTTTCAATAGGTCATATCATAGCAAAAAATTTAAAGAACAAATATTTTCCTAATATTGTATTCACATTACTCTAGTTACAGTAGCATTTTGAGAAGGTAGAAGTAGCTTTTAAATCCACATAATTACCTCAAGTTGATAAATATTTTGGAGACTATTAATATTAAATAAGAATAAATAATATTAAAAACATCATGATAGCTTTGAATACATATTATATTGAGATTGAATCTATGAGAGTCAAATGCCCACACAATGCCTCACCACCCCCAACTTCGAACTCTCAAAACAGGTTGGCCAAAGCTTTAACATAAGGCATAATAAGAATATGATATTCTGCTAGAAAATTAGAATACTTTTTAATCAATTAAGTTTCTTTCAATATCACTTCAAAACCAAATGGAAAATGTTCTTAAGCAAAAGGAATCAAAAAGAATGAAAACATACTAAGCATTAAAATGCCTGTACTAGTACCCACATGTCCCAGGTTTGGGCTCAAAAGAATATAACAAAACCTAAGCATTTCCCTACTTAACCTGAAGATAAAATTAACAGAAAATAGGAGTGCTATGAAAATGTGATAGGTTAACCTTGGCAGAAATTATTCTTCTACTTCAGGTAGATGTGGTTATTACTAACAGTGGAAAATTTGATATCTGCACTTGGAACTACACATTATTTCTTTGGAGGATCAAATCCTGCAAGCCCTAAAAGGACTATGAATGCTGTAAGTACTGGAGGATTAAAACACCTATAAAACCAAGAGATTGTCATCATTTAGAATTATAGTAAATTTAAGCTATTACATGCTTAATTATATATAACAATATCTACTTACTAGAAACATTAAAGAAGTAAGCTAAAAAAGTTTTTGTTTTTCCTCGTCAGAGTCAGACGATTTCTTACTGGGGATACCCAAGTGAAGAATATGATGGCATGACTGAAGACAGTTATATTCTTGAGATCTACAGAATTTCTTATGGGAAGAAAAATTCAGAGAATAGAGGTATAGCCTTTTTCCCCCTTTCCTTTTTTTCCTTTCTATTTCTCTCTCTCTTTTCCTCCCTTCATTCCTTCCTTGTTCTTTTCCTTCACCCTTTTTCCTTAACTTTTTCCCCCCTGAACACTTAATGAGTCTTGCTCATTTTGGAAATGCAACACTGATGAAGTAGTAACTTCAGTCTTCAAAGAGATCACAAGGAGATATATAAATAAACAGATGAGTATAATCATATGTGATCAGAACAATGCTAGATTTATGCACAGGCTATAAAGCTAGAAGTCCTAACACAGGCACCTAATTAGAAGTCAAGGAAAGCTTGCTCTCTGTAAAAAAAAAAACAACTGAGCTCAGTCCTAGAGGATCAGGGGGAGTTAGCCTGGGTATGTGTTACAGAGGGGAGAATCGGGAGACAAATAAAAGCTCATTTTCTAAACAGATAAAAGTCATTTTTTTGCTAATACTATTAAAATTTTATCTTTTTCAGATTGTAGAAATATTGTGAAGTACAAAAAATATAAAAGTAAGTAAGACCACTTAAATTAACATCAAGCTGAATTTCTTTAGAATATTTTTTAACAGTTTTGGGAGGTATAATTGGCATACAATAAACTGCACATACTTAAAGTATACATTTTAATAAGTTCTATCATCTGAGAAACTATTACCATAATGAAAATAAGATATTCAAAAATAGTCAACTCAATGAAGCAAATCATTTAATTCTTGGGTAGTCCCATAGATGGGATGTGATGGAGTCTCTGGGGATTTCCAAGGTGGAGCAAACAGTTTTAGCCAGATTGATGGAGTCTCAGATATGGCACCAGTCTGTTGGCTTTTTGACTCTGTTGTGAGAAGGGACATTGGTCTCTGACTGCATTTATGTCTGGGAGAAAGCTATTTCCCAGCTCTCGCCTTCATGCCAGATGCTTCACTTTCTCCCTGTATGTCACTGGTGTCTTTCAAGCTGCTACCCCAGTGCTGGAACTCAGAGGGAGTGAGTCTGGATAAGTTAAGTTTGTGTGGGAGTTCTTTAAGAAGAACTACTTGGGGCTCCAGAAGTTTCTTTTACTGACTCAATCCCTGCTTGTTTTTGTAGACAGAAGATATGGGGACTTATCTCCTGGCACTGGAACCCTGGGTTGGAGGACCTGGAGTATGGCTGGGACTCCTCACTCATGAGATATTCCTCCTGAATTTTTACTCATTACATGTGGATGTTGGACTGGCCCGTTCCACATCTGTACCTCTCCTACCAGTCTGGATGGATGTGATTTCTTTAATTTTGTGATTGTCAGACTTCCATTCAACTTAATTTCTGATGGTTCTGAGTGATGGTGGTTCAATATTTTAGTTGCAATTTTGATGTGGTTGTGTGAGGAGGTGAGCTGTGTTTGCTTATGCCTCCATCCTGACCAGAAAAGTCTTCCCCACTTTTATTTCCAACAGTTCATTCTGGCTGAGTTGTGAAGAATACAATAGAGAGGGACATAGTTCACATTAAATGCAGTGTAACAGTGCATACAACTGATTATTAAATCAGACATTGTTTTAGGGATACAAATAATCACCAGCTACAGATATTGTTCCATTTTTATTAAATTGCAGCTTTAATGCTGTGCATCAGAAATGGTGTCAACTGATTGTAAGGAACCACCCCAGAAAGCACCTGGCAGTCACTAATGTTCTACAAGCAGCAACACTTAGAGAATCTAGTTTTCAGTTTCTCAAACAGACCCTTAGGTATAAATATGTTTGACTTTCAGAAATTATAACAAGAAACATGTTGTTTATTTTGTCCTTTTTTTCTTGCAGCTTTGATGAAATGGCTAAATATGACCTTCCTTCCACACTTGACTTCATGTTAAGGAAAACTGGACAGGAGAAGCTACATTACATTGGTCATTCCCAGGGCACCACCACTGGTAGGTAAAACTGGCTGAAGCAGATAGTTTAGTTGATGTAGACTTCTTTCTAGTGGTTATTCAGGCATGTTGGTCATCATGCTAATCATTTTCCACTCATATAATGTAATATCAACAACAATGCGAGGATATAGGAACAATTATTATTCTTATTGTACACATGGTGAAAGAAAACAGGGGGTAAATACTTTACGTAAGGTAACACAGTTATTACAGATAGTGTAGCTCAGATATAGCCCAGGCAGTCTGACTGCCCACCCATGCTCTGAAACGCTGTGTGCTCACAGCCTCTGGACTGAATTGATCTCACTCATTCAACCATATTAATGGAGCACCTAGTATGTGTCCTAGACTACAGCAATAAATAAAATAGACTAAAATCTTTGTCTTCCTACTATCAGTGTGATAGTAGGGATACACTAGTGGGAGGAGGCAGGGAAGATACTAAAGATTAAAAAGTAAAATACAAAGTCTGTTAGATAATGGTAGTGCTATGGGGAGAAAAGTAGATCAGGGAAAGATATTAAGGGGCATCAGAAGGATACACAACAATTTTACACAGGGAATAGCACCAGCCACTCTCTAAGTAACAATATGAAGGAGGCCAGGCAGTGAGTCATATACACGGTATATCTGGAAGACTGATGTTCCAGGAAGAGGGATTGGAAAGTGCAAAAGGTCTGAGGCTAAACTACACTTGCATGTTTAAGGAATGGAATTAAGGCCTATTTACTGTGCAGATGAATCAGATTAAGAATGAGAGACAGAGAGAGAAATGAGACTGGGAGAGAAGTTTAGGAGGGCACACTGCTCAGGGATTTTTGGCTGTTGTAAGGATTTCAGCTTTCACTTTACGTGAAAGAGAAAATTACAGAAGAGTTTTGAATAGAAGAGTCACATGATCTGACCTACTGATCCTCTACAGAATCAGGAGTAATGTGATGCTGTTAACAGGATCCTTCTCATTGCTGAAGGGGAACAGGGCTGGAGCAGAGAAACCAGTTACAGGGCTCTTAACTAACCCATTTGAGAGACAGTGGTGACCTAGATGGCAGGGTATGGGTACCTGGGGCGTTAATAATAAAGATTAGGCTCTCTGTTTATTTTAAATATATTTTGGAGGTGGGATCAGCAGGATTTGCTTATGTATGGGATATGGGTGTAAGGGAAAGAGAGAGTCAAAGATGATTGGCAAGATCTGTGGCCTGAGCACCTGGAGTAACGGGGATGTCATTATCCAAGATGAAGAAAACTATGAGAAAAGATGATGAGACAGGGGAGAGCAGGAGCTCAGTTTTGGACCTGCTGAATGTTAGGTGCCTAATGGAGATTCAAGTGGAGGGGTTGAACTGTCAATTATAATAAAAATTTGGAGTTCATGGGAGAGGACTGGACTGAAGATACAAAATGTGAGTCATCAGTACATGAGACAGCATGCAATAACCAAAGGAGAAGTGCAGACAGAAAAGAGGAGTCATCCGAGGACTAAGCCCTGGGCCACTCTTAGTGTAGAAGATGAGGAGGAAACAGGAAAAGAAACTAGGAAATAATAATGACTGGTATCAGGAAAACCAGGAGTTTCTGGTATTCTGGAAGTCAAGGGAGAGAAGTGTTTTAAGAAAGAGAATGTGACCAACTCTGGGTGGTGCTATTGTTAAGCCATGGGTAATGAAGTCTGAAATCTGACCATTGGACTGGGCAGCCTAAAGTTATAAAAGCTTTCATAATGGCACCTTTGAGGGAGTGGTTGAGGTGGAAGCAAGTGAGTTCAAAAGAGCATGAGACAAAGTTGTAAAGGAAAGAAGTAGGGTGGAAGCAGGAGCAAATGAGGCATCATATGGGAGAAATAAGAGCATGTTTTTATGTTGATCCTCACTCTTGGCTGATTACTTTATCTCCTACTATAATTCTGAGCTGTCAGAATGTTCATATATAGATACATATGCAGGAAACTGGATGAAATTGTTGGTGGGAGCCTGTGAAAGTTCTCTTCTTATTGCTGGTTTCTCCTAAAGTATAGATCTCATCTGTAGAATTTTATCCTATTTTTTTAAAGATTTTATTTATTTATTTTTAGAGAGAGAAGGGAAAGAGAAAGAAAGGGAAACATCAATGTGTGGTTGCCTCTCTCACACCCCCTACTGGGGACCTGGTCTGCACCCCAGGCATGTGTCCTGACTGGGAATTGAACCAGTGGCCCTTTGCTTTGCAGTGAAGCACTCAATCCACTGAGCCACACCAGCCCAGGCTCACCTGTAGAATTTTAGACAGAAGAAAAGATCAGTGAAACAGAGATTCCCAATGTCCTTATGATCATTTAATAGGTCATGTTCCCAAGGAGATGAAGATTAACACTCAGGATGTTATTTAAAAAAAACATTTTTAGGGGAAAAGGCAAAAGAGCAGATGAGGGCATGAGAAGCTGGGTTGGGATTCAGTAACAAAAAGGTGACTCAGCCAACTCTGTATGCGATAGCTCTTCTTGAGAGATGGGGCTTTTTTACCCATTTTGTGGACAAGTCATTAAATGTAGGCTGTCCCAGGAAGGAAGCATAACCTTGGGTTCTCATGGAGAAAAACAACATTAGAGAGGACTCACCACCTATCCTGCCACTAGAATCGAGTAAGTGCCTTAGACTTGAAGGGGGATCTGGGCCATGCAGCTCAGCAGCAATAACACATGGTCAGCAACCAACTCAAGATCCTTTGTGAAAAAGAGGGAAATTTTCTAGATGACTAAGATTTACTCCTTTAATTTCCACAACTACACAAAAATTAAACCATTCTGGATGGAACTATGCATGCACTTATGACACACTTTTTCTGCCTTTTTAAAAAGCACATATTGAATATTGTTTAACATCTTCTCAATGATCTAAGTTTATGAAACTATTGCATTGAGATGTAATAGAAAAGTTTCCTTAGGATTTCTTGAGATGAGTAAAACTGCTTCTCCTACACCAAATAACTTCAGTTATTTGGAGTTATTTGAATTTTGAACGTATCTATTCTTTCTCTTTTGTGGATAATTTGTCATTGTTTTCAACATCTTCATATATTACTGTAAGTAGATTCCATCTTCAAATGTATATATCCCCAACTTCTGTGCAGTGGGAAGTTAGATAGGTATCCTTGTTAGAACTGCACGTAAAATAAGATTAAGCTTATTTTGCACAAGCACAGAGAAGTCACCTGCCTCATATGTGATTCTTACTCTGGGTGATATGCTGGCTATAATGTGAAGAGTTAGGCAATGGAATAAAAAAATCCCTTAATAAACTTTGTGCTCCTGGAAAAAAAAATTTTTCCTCAAAGAGAATCAAGCTGTATATTATATAGGTGAGACTGTTGTATAAACCTGAAAGCTTTTTTTTTTCCAGGCCATTTCTGAGTCTCTTCTATATGCCATTATTAAGAATAAAAAATGATCACACAGTGTAGTTTGACAGTATGGAATTTAACTTAAAAACTGTTTGATTACATCCTAGCCTACTAATATGCTACTGTTTACAAAACCAATTAATTACAGTGTGAGCTGAATGTATTTACTACCTGTTGGTATTTGAATTATCTTGGCTACTCATTTGTCAAGCATTTACTTATTTGCCAAGTATCCTGGTAAATACTTTACATGAGTATTCACCTTGTATTGCTCCTATACGACTAATGAAGCACTCATTATTGTCTCCATATTTCAGTTGAGGAAACTGAGTCTCTCAGAGTTTAGGTGACTTGTCTGAGGTCACAATGTTACAGAACAAACAAGGGGGGGCCTGGGACGATATACTATTATTGAAAGAAGGCCCCGGGTCTGTTATGTCCGCCGCCCGAGGAAAGACGTCTCTCAATGCCAGAGATTCATGAAAAGGAAAGGAAATGTTTATTTAATGCTATACAAACTTCAAGTAGTGACCTAATGTCTTTATCAAAAATCCTAAAGTCCCTAAAAACACCCACAAACAGACACAGTCCTTCCTTCCTTCCCCCTTTGCCCAGTCCAGAGTACCATATCTCAGGAAAGGAAATAGAAGTCCATGGCTCAGGCAGTCCTCTGGTTCTTCCCAGTTAGTACTCCATCTCGACTGGGAGACCTCCCTGGGTTCCCAGCACCCTCTGCTGAGTCGCTGGGATCTCTGCTAAAACCAGGTGGTGGTTCCCCCTTCTAAAGCTGAGGGGGTCCCCACTCTGGCAATGGCATGTGGTCCTCTCTCCCAGGGCCACGGGAGTCCTCACTTTGCCAAAGCCACGTGGTTCTCTCTCAATGGCTGCTGTGTCTGGGTTTAAATCCCCCACACCAATCTTCTTCTGCAGCCCCATTTCCGACTCCTCCTACACTTGGGCACACTTGCCCTCAATCTGCTGTCTTCTCCAGCTTTTCTGGTCTCCATCGTGGGTCTGGGCAGGTGTCACCCCATATCATGGAGCCAATATTCTCCCAGCTCCCACGCAGGCGCTATAACTCAGGGGACCTGCCCCCCAGTCACATCTTGGGGGGAGGTCCCTTTCCATCCCCCTAGCCTTGAGCATGGTCATAGCTATTTAGCATATCTAAGTGACCAGCCAAAGGCTATAGGTATGCTAAATGACCATGCCATGGATTAGCTGCAAAGCTGCCCTGCATGTTCTTGCTCTGTGTGCCCCTTCCCCCAACTCACACCTGTGGGGGAAGGGGTGAAGACACCTTAAAATCTCCTGGACACCTTGAGTTCTGGACCCCATTTCAAATGCCTATTTGGGATCCCCCCTCTTGGCTGCACCCTGTAACAACAAGGCTTATAAACCACAGAGCCAGTTTCCTATTCAAATCCTATTTAGTCAGATTGTAAACTAATGCTTTTGACCTTTCTGCTTATGTAGTGTACTCACTTTAAAAGTTATCTCATTTGATGAAATGAATTTAAATACATCAAATTTTATGTCTAGTATAAAAACTTTTTGGTCCTAAAGTTGACCTATTTCTAAAGTCAGATAAAAGAGTTTTTTATAACTTTTTTAAACTTCTAAACTTTTATATACTTTATACTTTATTATATACTTTATAAACTTTATATACTTAAAACAGCAATTAAGTAGCACCTTACACTGGTCAGAATGGTTATCATTAATATATCAGTAAACAAGTGCTGGCAAGGATATAGAGAAAAGGGAACCTTAGTGCAATGTCGGTGGGAATACAGGCTGGTGCAGCCACTGTGGAAAACAGTATGGAATTTCCTCAGAAAACTAAAAATGGAACTGCCTTTTGACCCAGTGATTCCACTGCTGGTATTATACCCTAAGAATTCTGAATCACCAATTCAAAGAAACCATTTACCCAAATGTTCATAGTGGTGTTATTTATAATAGACAAGTGCTAGAAACTGCCTAAGTGCCTATCAGTAAATGAGTGGAAAAAAAACTTTGATACATTTACATAATGGAATACTATGAGCAGAAAGAAGGAAGAAACTCCTACTCTTTGTGACAGCATGGATGGATCTGGAGAGCATTATGCTAAATGAAATAAGCCAGGTGGTGAAAAACAAATACCATATGATCTAAATACCAAATACCTATAAGTGGAACCTAATGAACAAAACAAATGAACAAAATAGAATCAGAGGCGTGGAAATAAGGAACAGACTGACTGTGACCAGAGGAGACAGGGTGGGAGATAAGGGTGGAAAGAAGGGGAAGGGACTAGTTGAGGAACATGTATGAGTGACCCATGAATATGGACAAAAGGGTGGAGATTGACTGAGGGAGTGGGGAGTGGCCTGGGCAGAGAATAGCAAAGGGGGAAAATTGAGACCACTATAATAGAAAAACAATAAAATATTTCATTTAAAAATTTGAAGTAAAAATTGAGTTTAAAATGACCTATTTCAGATTGTACACAGGTCCATAAAACCATACCATTATTACAGAAATAGGTTTTGTGGCTATTTCAAAATTGCTACAAATCAAGCAGATTTTGTTTTTATAGCTCTAAAATTTACCTGTTCTATTAAATTATCAGTAGCTGAACAAATACATATAGCTTATGCTTTTTTAAAGGAGATTTTACTTATTTATTTTTAGACAGAGGTGAAGGGAGGGAGAAAGAGAGGGAGAGAAACATCAATATGCAGTTGCCTCCCTTGCACCCCACCCCAGCTAGGGACCTGGCCCAAAACACAGCCATGTGTCCTGACTGGAATGGAACCAGTGACCCTTTGGTTCACAGGCTGGGGCTCAATTCACTGAGCCACACTAGCCAGAGCATATAGCTTATTCTTATTAGAAAAACACATTGTTATTTAAAAAATTTATGTTCATATTCACAACTGATCTAAAAAAAATTTATAGACACTATACAGTTACCCAAATTTGCCACTAGAGGGTAGACTTGGAGATTTGCTTAAATGTTCCCTTTTAATCTAGGGTTTTTACCTACTCTATCAATAGATGTTGCTTGTGCTCATTTTACTTAGCATGTTAAGCCCTTCTATTAAAAATTGTGAAGATTTTATTTTAAAAAATGTAACTAAGTCTTAAGGAAGTTCACAAATGCTAAGTACTTTAATATGGCACCAAATTCCTACAAAAATACTACAAAATAGGTAACATTATAACATTTTTACAAAGAAAGGATATTTAAGATATACCGTGTGTACAGAATCTTGTGGCAAACATTGGAATCAGGATTTGAATTCAGGTCTGCCTGACTTCAAAATCCAACTTTGTCCACTCTTTCACACCAGCAAATTAAATCCTAATACCAATAAATCTTTTGCATGATCCCATGCTACATCATACATCTTTACCTTTGGTACCACTCTTGCCGCTTTGTTTTGTATAGTGCATACGTGTGATGTGTTTTCATCACTGCTCCTACATGTGTGAACTCTGTAAATTCAAGGAACGCATATTGCTCCTCGCATCGTCTCTATTGCGTGGTGCAGGCAGACTCCTATTTAATTATCAAAGCTTATTACTTGTGCCTCTACAGTTAATAGTTTTACTAATTTTTATCTTAAAACTAGTTTAATGACTATTTATTTTTGTTTATTTGGCTAATCTGTCCATTTCTTTACTGTGCCAGATTCTCTTACAATCACAGGTAAACAAGCATATTTAAGATTAGTTTAATGATTACAAAATATATTCTTAAACTTCATACAAAACTTATAATTCCCTGAGTTTGATTTGCTTACACAAATTATTAGTAATTTCTGCTTAAAACATTTATTTTTGATGTTTTCAAACAAAAAATTGAGCAAATAGAATAGCCCCCAAATATCTGACCTAAATAATGGTTAGTTTTGGGCCAGTTCTTTTACATCTATAGCCCACTACAGCCAGCACAAACTGTTTTAAAGCACATTTCTAGATATCATATCATTTCATCTAGAAATATTTTATATGTAGCTTTAAAACATAAGAAAATTAAAAATATGACCATAATGTAAATATCATGCCTAAAAACCAAACAAATAAAAATTCCTTAATGCTATAATATATCCAATAAATGTTTACTTTCCCATTATTGTCTCGTAAACAATGTTTAAATCAGGACATAAACACACCCATGCATTACATTAGGTTTATAGGTATCTTAAGTATCTGTCTATACCAGCCCTTTCTTCCTGTTTTCTTATTTCTTTTTTTGCCACTGTGTTTATAGATATTCTCCAATCTTGAGATAATGTAATTCATCTTTGAGAATATTATATATTGATTTTTTTGCCAAGTGCAATCTTTCTCTATTGTCATATGATATACCCAATTAATATCCCCATTTTAGCTTTTAATATTTATCTACTTTCTAATGTGGCCACATTAAACTCAACCTATACAAATAATATACTACTAATAAAATTTCACTCCTGAGTCCCTTTATCCCATCATCTCTCCCATACAACATAAATTTATAAGGCTCTGATCCTCAACATCACATTGCAGCTAAATCTCTAAACCTTAGTTTTGTGACTCCATAGTTCTTGAAACACTTTTTCCATCAGGATATGATGGACCTATAATATTAATAATCCTTAATCATAATAATGAATAATGATATTAATAATAATAAATTTCTACCCTCATGTCAAAGTATCAGGATATCCCTTTGAGAATGATTATTAAACAATGAGGAGATTTTTTCCTCCTGGACTTGTTTGGTTACCCTTTTTGTTTCTGTCAAGTTTTGATTTTATTTACATAACCTCCAGATGAGCTAACTTTACTTATTAACAATTAAAAGCTCTTTCTGGAATCTCTGTTATATCCTATGAATAAACAGCATGGTGGAATCAGAAAGACAAATCTGTCTGGAGGAGCTCTGATAATCAGAGACACAGTAAGGTAATTGTCACTTGTTTTATAAGAAAACACTCCCACAAGGTCACTCTTGTGTTTTTTCAAATTATTAAGGTACATGTCCTCCTTCCCACAAGAGTATCCACAGACACATGAAAAGATGCTCAGTATTGCTAGCTAGCTATCAGAGAGATGCAAATTAAAACCACAATGAGATACCACTTCACACCAGTCAGAATGGCCATCATAAGCAAAGCAACAAGCAACAAGTGTTGGAGAGGTTGTGGAGAAAAGGGAACCCTAGTACACTGTTGGTGGGATTGCAGACTGGTACAACCACTATGGAAAACAGTATGGAATTTTCTCAGAAAACTAAAAATGGATCTGCCTTTTGACCCAGCAATTCCACTGCTGGGATTATACCCTAAGAACCCTGAAACACCAATCCAAAAGAACCTATGCACCCCAATGTTCATAGCAGCACAATTTACAATAGCCAAGTGCTGGAAGCAACCTAGGTGTCCATCAGTAAATAAATGGATCAAAGAACTATGGTACATTCACACAATGGAATTCTATGCAGCAGAAAGAAAGAAGGAGCTCCTACCCTTTGTGACAGCATGGATGGAACTGGAAAGCATTACGCTAAGCAAAATAATCCAGGAGGTGAAAGATAAATACCATATGATCTCACCTTTAACAGAAACCTAAACAACAAAACAAACAAATAAGCAAAATATAACCTAAGACACTGAAATAGAGAACAGGCTGACAGTGACCAGAGGGGAGGTGGGAGGGAATTTCAGGGGAAATGAGGAAGGGTTTACAGGAACAAGTATAAAGGACACATGGACAAAAACTAGGGGGGGTGGAAATAAGAGGGAGGTGGGGAGGGATGGGTGGGTGGGCTGGGATGGGAGTGAAGGAGAGAAGACTGTATTTGAACAATGATTAAAATAAAATAAAAAAAAAGGTACATGTCCTCCTTCCAAAGTATCTCTTGGGCCCTTGTTGCAAATGATCCACAATATTACTCTCCCTGTATTTGAAAGCTGAACTCAATGCAAGCACAATTAGGGAATATATTTTGGCTGAATACTGGGCAATTAATTTAGAAAACTGTGCTTTCAATATGAAGTGGTCAAGATGGTAAAAAATAAGAAATAGCATAGCCAAACATGAGCTTTTAATAAAAGAATCTTGACCCTTAAGATAGTTTAAAATACTCATTGATCTTCTAATCTGGGTTAGTCTATACAGGAAATATAAGCATGGGCTGATGTGGAGATTTTTTTTTTCTTACTGGTTATTTCTTACCTTTCTTTTTTTCTTCATGACAAGGGAGAATAGTGGAACATAAACTTGGAGCTGAGTCTGAATCTAGATTCTGATTCAATATCAATGGTGTTGATTTTGGGTAAGTTTTCTATCATCTAAATATTTGAGAATGTTTTGTACTGATTCTTTCCTGCTATGTGAAATGCTTTTACTCTAAGATCACAGTCCAATCCAATTTATTTTCCCATTTTAGTACTTTAATATTTGTCTTTTTAAATTTAGGATATTATCTTTATAATACATTTACATTATATATCATCTTTTGCTACTTTACAATTGTTTTGGCCTATCTGTTCTATTTTGTAGATCTGTGGTCAATCCTTGTACTATGCCATGCTTTTTAATTTTTAATAACCTTAAAACTCACTTTAAATTATAGTTGGGTATGTCTCTTCTTATCACTCTGACTTGAATATTCTTAAGTAAATTGTCTTTCCCTTTTTATTCTTAGTAAAAAATTTACATTTTCTGTAAGTTTTCACTGAGATTTTCATTAAAATTGCCTTAAACCTATTCAATAATTCAAATGATTTTTCAAGCAGAATCTCCTTATTCTAAATGTTATATGTTTGGACTTTTACTCAAGTTACCTTTGATGTACCTGAATATAATTGCATAGTTTCCTATGTTTAAGTCACTCTCACTTTTTATACAAGTTATTTATAAAAATTTTATGATATTGTTGCTAGACTGTATTCTGGTATACACACACACACACGCGCACACACACACACACATATATATATATAACTATTTATTGCTGGTATATCAGCTAAAGAGTTAGAAAATCACTTGTGGGTTTTTTTTTCCAATGTATATTGTATATTTTTTTCCAATGTATATTCACTTCATCCTCCGGGATTCTGATACATAGTCTAGCGCCCCCTCCAACATTACTTACGATTATGTATGTCATTCCTCAAGACTGGAGATGGGAGCAATGGTAAGTGGCCCTGAAGTAAAACAAAACTATTTGGTTTGTTGTGGGGGTTTTCTTCCTTGTTTGGTTTTTCATAAATCACTCTGTTATTTTTCTTATGACTTCTCTGAGTTTTTCTTTTTGCATTGAGCCATTTGTTTTCTAAAATAAAGCCCAAACATTCCCTTTAAGTCAAAAAGAAAAGTGCCTCTATTAATCACTCAGCAGTGAATCTAATATGTGCAAAAAACCATCCTGGGTGCTTTGGGAATACACAGCCCTGAAGATCTAAACTTGACCTTTGGTCAGTCTGGTTTGAGTAGGAAGTGGCATGTGATAGTCAGTAAATCAAAAACAGAGAAACAGCAATAAAAATGTGTATTCATTAATCTTATGCATGGTCTGTCTTTCTGAATATAGGCATCATGTAGTGAAAATATGATTGTTGAGGTAGAGTGTTGAAGCAGGTATTAACCTAAATTCTGAAAAAAAAACAGTCAGACTCCAGCATTTCTGCACATCTCTACCCTTTTCTGTCTTCACAAATCAAGTGCATATGGAAATCTTATGTTGACCTGGGATGTACAGGTAAATCATTGTCCTGAGGTTGGAAGAGGTGGAGAGAGGAGCTTTATTATCTGATCTGCTCCTTGGAGACAGTGTCAATAAACTTCTTCCTAAAAAAAAAAAAACAGAGGGTTGTATCTTCTCATTTTCATAAAGCCAGTAGTGCCAACACTTAATAATAGGTTATCTCTGAATGCTAATTTCTAAATTGTTTATTAGAAACTTGCAACACATTTTCCTATGAAAAGGATGTTTTACATCAGATCTTCTCAGACCTTAGTATATAGTACAAATCTCCTGGAAATCTTGGTAAAGCAGACCCAAGTCCAGAAATGCTGGTCATTATGTCTGGAATGGGGTCCATTGAAATTGTATTTTTAATAAGATGGTGATCTTGGTCCATAGGAGCAGTCCAGTTTGAATAATCCCCAATGAATAGAAATGCAAACACACTCATACACTGCCACCTGAAGCCTCTCCTCCCCTCCACGGAGCCTCAGGCAACCACCAAGAGAAGTGGCCGAGACCCTGGCAGTGGAGTTGCTGTTAGTCAGACCAAATAAGGTTTTGGCAATGGGAAAGGATTAAGCAATACAGATTAGGTGGAGGATGTGTCAGCAGTTGCCCTACTGAAGGACTAGGTAGGAGAGGGAAGGCTGTGCCATTTGGCACCTCTTGGCAACTACTTTCATCATGGTCTATGAGAATATATCCAGCCATTACAGTGACTTCTGGGCAAATGGAGTGAATCCCATGGAAAGGAAAAGATGGGATTTAAAAGCATTCACTTCCCAGAATGGTTCTTTCCCAATTCTTGTCAACTCATGGTGATATCACCTTTTCCAACCATAGTTAAACATGTAATCTAGACCCTTACTAAAGAGGAAAAAGGACTGACATTTATTTGACACCTACAAAATATCAAGCACAATCCTAGGCATATTGCATGCATCGTCACATTTACTTTTTGTCCTCATTTTACAAGTAGGAGCCTAGTTAAAAAGAAGAAGCACATAGCTCCCACCTCTGCCTGGATTAGTGGCTTTAAATAAAATGTTTCACCTCTCCAAGCAATATTTTTAAATCTATAAATGAAAGCAATCATTCATACTTTGTAGGATTATGGTGAGGATTAAAATATATAGGTCAAAAACTTATCCCATAGTTGATGTTCAATAAATAGTAACTACATCATCATAATTACCACTATTGTCCTCATTATGCAAAAATTTTAAGAAATCACTAGAGGAGCTTATTTATGCATTCATTAGTTGATTCTTATATGTTCCCTGACCAGAGGTTGAACCCATTACTTTGGCATATCAGGATGATGCTCTAATCAACTGAGATACCCAACCAGGTCTTTCTTAAGACTTTTAGATTTTCTATACATAAAATTTTGTCACCTGCACATGGAGACAATTATATTCTTCTTTTCCAATTCTGATGCCTTTTTTCATGTCTGATTACTCTGGGTAGTACTTCCAGTATTATGTTGAACAGGGGTGGTGAGAGTGGGCACCCTAGTCTTATTCCTGATGGTAAAGGAAGAGATTTCAAACTTTCTCCATTGAATATGATGTTAGGTGTCCTATAGTTTTCTAGAAGTGTCCTTTTCTGGCTTTCGTCCTCAGTAATGCTGTCCTCCTATAAAAATATTAATTCTGAAGTTGTTTATACAGGCAGGCAATATGGCCAATTGGTCTATAGAGGAAAAATATTTCTTGTAGAGAAGGAATTTTATTTTTGTTTCTTTTCATTTCATAGAATGAATAGACTTGTATCTTTCAGTATGTGTAGCTTAGTGAATAATAAATAAACAGATAAATATTGACTTAGAAACCTCATTTGAAATGAACTATAAACTATATTTTTGGAACACATAGACTGTGTCTACAGATGACATTTGAACTATTAGACTTACAACAAAATACCAAATATCTACATAGTAGGATAATTAGGCATTTGGTGCTATATGAATTAAATGTCTTAATGAGAGGCTAAATGTCATGATATTTATCTCTCACCAGCTAGTTCTTTATACACATTATATCTTCTCTGAACATCAGTTTCCTAAGCTGTAAAATGGGCTTTATATTATCTTTACTAAGCAGAGTTTTGGAGACAATTAGAGTTAATAGGCTATCAGTCTCAGGACCCTTTTCCTAATACTGCGGTCTCTTAAAGCCCCTACAAAATTTTAAAAAGAGATTTTTGGGGCTTGCAAAATTCTAGGTGATTTCACTTCATCATAAGCCAAAACATGTGAGTGTTTTAACCCATATATAAATCTGAATCATTGAGCAAATTCTGATAAAGA
The DNA here is from genome assembly GCF_004126475.2 of Phyllostomus discolor. Classification (NCBI taxonomy): domain Eukaryota; kingdom Metazoa; phylum Chordata; class Mammalia; order Chiroptera; family Phyllostomidae; genus Phyllostomus; species Phyllostomus discolor. Next base: position 143,550,206 of record NC_040907.2, read on the forward strand.
TCCTGTGGTCCCTTCACTGGGGACCACATAGCAAACTGTATTTCACTAATTTCAAAATGTGTTTTTTACATTTTTATATCTCTTATATATACTTCTTATAGCTGATGATGTCTTATAAATATGATTGACATTGTTTTCTCTTTCTAGGAATATATATTGTAATGAAGAAGACATTTTATAAACGGGACATCTTAGATTCAATAAAATACTGTAAGAGCTTCAGGGTTTGTTTTTTTTTTTTTAAGTTAAACACCCAGTCCCTAGGAAAATTACATGCCTCAATAAATTGCTACTTTCATTAGCAGGGGGAATAAGTTTTGATGTTTGTTTTGTCCATGGGTATAGCACAGGAGCTCTAAACCCAAACCAGGGAACTGCTTAAGTGTTCACGATATTTGCAAAAAACCACACAGTGCACTAGCCAACATGGACATGCCGTTTATTACTCACGTTGCAGGGGAGTGCACTGGCGGCAGGTGCAAGCCTGCTCCATTCTGAGGCTCTAATTAGGGGTCCCAGACAAAGGAGGAGCATGTTCTGCACGTGACTCTAAACTACACTGCCTACGTGTGTACAAGGGTCAAGAAGCAGTCACAGGGCAAGAAGCTACTCCCAAAAAGAGATAAAGAGGGAGTTACAATCCATTCCCAAAACAATGCATCCTTTCTGGCCAGTGGCCATCTGACCAACCCTCAGTCATGGTAAGAGGAAGGGCCATGTCCATTGACCCCACAGTGAGCCTTGTTTTCCCCTGGCTCACGATCTCCAGTGTACTCCAGGCAGTCAAGATACCAGACACATAGACACACAGGCACACACAAAAGGTCTTCAGTGCACAGCACTGGAGGGTTACAGTCCTTAAAATCGAGACCTTAAACCTCATGCTAGCCTAGTTCCTTACCAACAGGCCCATAAGAATACAAACTTCAGAGGACAGTACACCAAAGTAATACATCAAAACAAAAGAAGTCATTATGCAAACATCAAGGCATTGCACCTCCTTGATGAAACAATGCCAAATTCCTAGTTCAGACCTAAAGACACAGATTTTTATAAAGACTTACATTTTTACAGTGGTTTTATGTTCACAGCAAGATGGGAGGAAGGTACAGAAAATTCCCATATACTCCCTGTTCCCAGACATGCATACCCCCCCCCATTATCAACAACCCCCACCAGAGTGGTACATCTGTCACAATGGATGAACCTTCATTGACACATCGTAATCACCCAAAACCCCTAGTTTTTATTAGGGTTCATGCTTGGTGCTGCATGTTCTTTAGGTTTGGACAAATGTATAATGACATACACCTATCTTTATAGTATCATACAGAGTATTTTCCTTACTCTATAAATCCTCAGAAGGCATAGATTTTACTTTATTTTTAAATTTTTATTTATTGATTTTATAGAGAAGGAGAAAGAGAAACATTGATTTGTTGTTCCACTTATTTATGTATTCATTGCTTGATTCTTGTATGTGCCCTGACCAGGGATCAAACCCACAACCTTGGCATATTAGGACAACACTCTCAAGCAACTGAGCTACAGGACCAGAGCTGAGGGCATAAATTCTAAAATGTATCCAGATTGTGACCCAGTTGCACTTCATCCTATTCCCTTTAAGACCTCTCTGGCATTAGTCATCAGTATCAGTATCAGCCAACAACTTGAGTCAAACAGGAATTACTTTGTTCTTTCCCATGCTCGGCCCTACTACCCTGGAGATCTTGGAAATTCTGATGAAAGAGGAAGAGGATGTGCTCCTGAAAGAACCTTCTCCTCCAGCATTGTAAGGCAAGGAGGAGAAGCAAAGGAGCCAAAGAGGCCTCATCCTTCAAGGGCTGTAGAGTCACTACTAATTTAGGGAAATAAAAAGCATCTTTGCCCGCTATTTTGCCATCTTGGGTTTGAAAACTAAGTTTCAAGAAGAACACAAAGGCACAAATAAGAATGTAAAAGTAAAACTTCGAACAGAAAATGGATTCTGTTCAATTAGTTAAATCATAGATGAGATAAATTTTTAAATGAAAGATTGACTGACATACTTACATCACAATTAGCACAATAAACAGAGAAGTGGGTACTCTCAGCACTGTCGACGAGAGTATATAACCTATTTCAGAACAATCTGTCAACATAGAATAAAACTGAGCAGCTGTATAACCTATGACCTAAAGGTCTTGCTCCTAAAAATGTGTCTCAAAGAAATTCTCACATTATTAATGGAAAGTGTAAATGTTGATGTTTGTAAGGGCAAGGAATTTGAGGAAATCAAAGTATCTGTCCCTGAGGGATGGGATACTTAAAAAAATGGGTATTGTGGAATTCGATCAGACGGCAAGAAAAAAACAAACCACCTGTGCATACGTGCTGTGTTCTCCCAAATGGGGCTGACTCGGACGTGTGACACAGGCAGTAGCACAGGGCACCACACTTCGTTAGATACTTTGCTATTGTCATCGTGAAGTTCTTAACAGTTGCTAATAAGGGGCTCTGAATTTTCATTTTGCACTGGCCTGCACATTTTAAGTAGCCAGTCTTGTTCATAAGCCTAGTGTACAGTAAGACAAGTAGGAAACAGGATGATATTTATCGTAAAATACTATACACTTTACAATGATGTGTTACAATTATTTTTTAGGGAGAAGTGGAGGTTGCATGTATATGGTGGGGGTCAGGGACACAGGCTAAGATTAAATAAGATAAGAATAAACACAATAGTAGAGAGTCTGTGAATGAGTTACTGATTCCCTATAAGAGTAGGCAAAGTATAAGGATTTGGATTTTGGGAGGGTGAATGATGTATTACAAAGAACTTTTGGTAAAATAGTTCAATAGATCAACCATGCAATACTTGAAAAATCTACCTTTCCATTTCTTTTGCTCAAGAATATCTCATTTTCTAGCCTAGGCTAGTTTCCAGTTGTTTAAATATTGCCAACACACGAACTATTTTTCCAGTTGGTTTTGTCTCTCTTTAGAGATTCAAAATGTGTGCTAGGACAATGTATTACTTTGTAAGTGGAATTGTCTATTACAAATATAGGTACGTGTGGACGAAAAGGGGTCACATACTAAACCTGACAAATTCAAGGGTGGCCTGCATGGCAGCCTTAGTAACTCAGAGACCTAAAAGATGGTCTGAAATTGTAACTTACTAAAAGCAGTTTATGGCAGATAGTCACATCCTAGCCTAGAATTTTCCCTGACAAAAGTCAACCTTCACCTTAATTAAATCTATTGTCTTTTTGCATCTATGATAAAATACCTTTGCAATGTCAAAGTAATTTCTTTTTCCTTGACCCCTCAAAGCAGATACCACACCAGAGCACCAGAGTGGAGACCACAAACCCCTCATTATTATTGAGTTAATTATTGGCTGTCAACTGTCCTGTACCCTCCTACGTAAAAGTAGTATGTGTCTATTATTTTACTTCTTATCCAGTTCCAGAAGTTTCCCAGCTTTGCTTTCTCCTGCCTTTCTCATCTGTCACCAGTGGATTTTATGTAACCCACTTCCATCCTCTTTTGATTGTAATGTGTGAAGCAGGGTGCAGAGCTGCCATTCTCTGGAGCATTTTCTCAGTTCATTGAGATTTTGCTTTCCGGCAATGGTCAGTTTGGCTCAAATAGACTCACAGAAATTCTCCACAGGTTTGACTGTTTCTTACATTGACGTTATATAAAATGCTTCTCATAAAGCAAATAAATCTGTATAAAATTTTAATTAAACTGCTGAAACTATTATAGCATTAAAAAGAAAACCACAGACTCAAAACGGTGCCACCTGTGCTAAAGCATTTGCTACTTAAAGTAGATTTTATACCTGACCTAACTGTAGCTTCAACATTCATCAGAAATGTGATCCTGATCAGTCTAGAATTTTCTGGTTAAGTACGTGGGTCCTTCCTACTCACCCACCCCTCAAAGGAAAAAGACAATCTGCATGATAAAACCCTTGCTGGTCCCTTTCCCCCCAAAAAGGTGGCATAAATATAATATATTTTGCTAAAGCTCCCTTGCCCCACCTTCTTTCAAATAAAAGTTTTTCATTGTGTACACCACTCCTCCCCACCCCAGAATGCCTTTCTATTCATTAGATGGGATGATGTCTGATTCATGAATCACTTCTATTTCCAACTACAAATTAAAGCCAATTCCACCTACAATTTTGAATCAAATTACCTTAAATGTATTTAAGAATTGACATGATGCAAAGACGTGAAGAAATGTAAATCAGGCACATGCCACTAAGTCCTGGCCACCTGACTAAGTAATGCAAGTTGTGAAAAAGTGCATTTGTGGCCATCTCCTAGGCTCCGAGGGGACATCGCCATGACATGCCTATGCCAACGGTGAAAATTCAGAAATTCATTCAAGAATACTCTCTCTCTTCTTTAGATGACTTTTGGGCATGTAAAATGTTAGTTTTAAAATCATACTAGAAGTTTGGTTGGGTGAATTTAGCCAAATTAGATTTGCAGCCTCATAATTATAATGAAAATAGAAACATAAAAATCTATATAGTTCTAAAATTCCTTACAGCTTATCTAACACCAAACCTCCACCCAGTGCAGATGCAGGAACTACTTGTGTGGTTGGGAAAGACCGGTTACGAAAATAAAAAAGTCTGACAGGTTTTTTTTCTTTTTTTTTTAGTTTGTTTGTTTGCCTTTAGCTAGTTAGAAATTTTGAATGAGAGACACTGTCTTTCTAGGCTTCAGGTAAAAAAAATTGGGTACCTTTTTTTCATTTTCTGCCAGTCTGAATACCCAATTTACATAACAAGGTAGAGGAAATTAGGAAAACCAAATTAATGAGAGCATTAATTAGTAGTGAATAGCATTATAGGTGTTGTGCTTGGACAATGCAAAGTGATTTGGCAGTTTACAGAGATGCTTATATGACTGACTCATTGCATCCAACTTTAAGTGAAAATTATTTTCTGAACTGAGACTCTGTATTCTACTCAGGATCTTCCAATTCATCTCACCCTTGAGGCACAAGGAGCCAAGCAGGATTGGCTTGGCATGAGCAGGGATTTTAGTTCCTTACAACTGTTTTTTCATTACTCCTAAGAACTCACGTAACGAGGTTGCCTGGATGGCATCTGTTGTATTTGAAGCCATAATTAATCTGTTTCAGTTGAGAAATCTGTCATTGCAACACCTGCTGGGCTGTTGAGAACAGAGCATGCTCCACTGACAGTTGCCTCTGGAAGGGCAGGAATCACCTGAAGCTCCCAAGACTTGGAGAGAGATCCCCAGAGACTTCAGGTAATAACTATTGATCTATTTGCAGAGCCTGAGTCATGGTATTTCAGTGAGACATGGGAAATATTTGGAGGTACAAAACTGCATGTTGGTGAGGAGCACTGTGTTTTGATTCTGTCAGGTTAAGCAAGAGATAGCAAAAGTGTATAATGTGACCACTCCAGATGGAGAAGACATATGGTGGTGTTTCCAGGCATGCTATGAGTTTTCCCTTTCAGAAAGTTGTGGTAGCATTCACAAAGCAGACATTACTGTATCTGAATCTCAATGAAAGGTGGCATCGCAAGTCTATACCTGGGAAGTGCTAGTGACAGACACTTTAAGGATTTAAAAGAACTTTCTTTGGGATTGTGCATTTAAGGGCTTGGGAAGTAATATTTGGATAATGGTTTTACAAATGTTTAGCATTTACAAAAAGCCTTCTATTGTCTTATTCTGATGGCTTTGAGCATGTGTATTCTTTCTTATGAGAAGGGTCATCTGCAGGGAAGTGTGGGACCAAATGATTGGCAGGAATCACTGCACTAAGTGACATTCCTGCTTATGGGAATCATGAAAACCCTTCTAATAGCTTGTGAGGGACACACCATTTTCCTTTTCTGCTTTGTAATGAAAGTCTTACTGGATGTGGAGTGAAAAAGTGGTTCATATGAACTCTCAGAATTGCAAAACTGCATTCAAATCTGAGGAGATGCGGATGAGCCAAACTGATAGACTAATATCTCCCCCAGAAATTGAGAGATAAATAATTGTCCTTTAATTCTATATATCCAAGCTAAAAAGTTATTGTTTTGTTTGTTTTCTATTCTCGAGAAACAAGAAAGAAGTTGTTATGAGACTTGAAAAAAGAAATCGGTTCAAACGTCTGATCCCTTTAGCACACTTGACACTTCAGACTGGAAATATGAGTGTGGAGCTAAATTTTGGGATGGGAATATGGTGTTAACGGAGTCCTTTTACTCTAATACAACTTGCTTTAATGTTCCTTCACTGGCCCATGCTAGTCTACTTTTATAAAAAAAATGAACAAAAAATTATTCCCTCCACAGCTTCTCCTTTGTTATCTATTTTATTTTATTTTATAAACTTTGAAGCAACACATTTTCAGAGTTCAGGTGCTTCATCCTTAATATTGTAGAATAGCCATGAAAATATTGTCCTCTAGTTGTTCGCTGTATGTTTTTCCACTCTTGAGCATTCTATTCCCCATTTATCCTAAAACTCTTCCGCTAACTCTGGGCTTGGAGCTTAGAGCTATTGGCCTCTCAATCCTCTTTAAAGATCCTATCAACAGTGCCCAGTCCTTCATTTGACATGAGCTAAACTCAAGTGTGAAATGCGTAGGTCTGGGTATCCTATTGTGCAATGATTTCCTTTCATTCACTTGCTAATAGTCTCCTCACTCTTCCTGATTCATTTCCTCTTTCACTCCATGGGTGGAGGAATTGGGAGAGCAGCAAACCAATATAGATTAGGTTCTGATTAATTTTGCTAATAGTTGTGTTACTTGGTGAGTCACCATTCTTTGGTAAGACAGGAAAATATCAGAGCTTTGTAAAGGAGAAAGCTGAAGTAACAGCTAGGCAGAATCTAAATTTTTGTAAACATCCCAATCTCTTTTAAATTGAACACATCAGGTAAAAAGGAAAAATGTGGCAGATGTCAAAATGTTTTTGTTGACAGAAAACAGTCTCGGGCAAGCACAGTCATGTGTATGTATAACTGGCCAAAATTCCATAGTAACCAAAAAATTCAGGGGACTTCAGAAATAATTGGTCATTACAGGTGGAAATAATAAAACTTGTGGACGCTGTCCCATAAGACTCTTGGGACCTTTACTCAAAGGTTTTTGAGTTTAAACTTATACCTTATTATTTCTAAGCATCCTAAGTATATTTTTAATTTTTTAAAGATTTTTTATTTAGTTTTAGAGAGAGAGGAAGGGAGGGAGAAAAAGAGGGAGAGAAACATCAATGTGTGGTTGCCTCTCGTGTGCCCACTCCTAGGGATCTGGCCCACAACCCAGGCAGGAGCCCTGACTGGGAATGGAACCAGCAACCCTTTGGCTTGCAGGCCAACACTCAATTCATTGAGCCACACCAGCCAGGACTTAACTATATTTGCATTATAACAATATAATCCAGGTAAAATCCTGGTGCAGCGGGTCAGGATCTTGCAAAGGAGCCCTTGGCAGCTCCAGAGTCCACTAGAGCAGGCAGGACCATAGCAGCAGCATCTCCTTTTCCATTAGTACAGGTCACGTGGGCCCCCTTCTCACTGATCGCTTTCAAAACACATGGTCAGCTCTCCTTCTCTTTCCCAAGCTGTGTGGCAGAGAGAGGGAGAGCAAGAGAGAGAATAGGAGAGAGAGCTTCATGGTGGTGCATCACCCCTCCCTCATGGCTCTCCTACTTCCTTCCTTCCAAGCCACATGGTAAAAAACCTTTACTACAGACAGCCTGCCCCTCCCTCACTACTACTCCCCACATGGCCCAGAGAGCAAAGGGCTGCCGCACCTAGTTTAAATCCCCGCCCAGAGCTTCTCGCACGACCCCATTTCAGACTCCTCCCACAATGGGCTATCTCTGCCTGTTCCCAGTATCTTCTGCATTCTCTGGCTGCCATTGTTAGTCCAAGTATGCATGGCCTCATGAGGCACAGCGAACCACCTCCAAACTCGAACGTACATGGTTCCTTCAGGGGTTAAAGTCACGCCCATCTCCCTGATTCCTGGCACAGCTTTTTACCATAACTATTACACTAGTCAAGTTGCCACAGGTATGCAAAATCTCCCAGTCACTGTGCTCTGCTTCCACCCCCCAAGCCAGGTTTATGGGGTCATATCCTCTGAACTGCATTACACTCCCGTCCTTGTGACTGCCCCTGCTGCTGCTACGGAGAGAGACAGCACTGTAAACATTGGACCTTTAAACTGTGATTATGTCTCGTTGGGTTGGGACAGGGTAAACTTTCTTTCAAACTAACCAATCTTCTTCCGAATCCTCCAGGGCTTGAGCTGGGCCTCCCACCCTCCTATCCAAGCCCTTTCCCGGATATTCTGGAGTTCCTGCCTTCATCCCATCCAGTCCTTTCCCCAGATTTTCCCAGGCTAGACTCCTCCCCTCCTCCCCTTCTGGTCACCATTTTGGCTCCCGCAGCACAAACTTCAGCAGACAGTTTTTCCCCTCACTGGTTCCCCTACCCCCATGGGCGGGAACTAACTAATTGTCCCTTGGGGTGATTGGAAAGCCAGTCCTTCCTCCCTCCTCAGGGGATGTTAATCCCTTGGTGGGGCGATGTGGCTATCCCCTAGTTAATCCAGTTTAATTAGCCGTCTGGCTCTCTTCTCTTTCATTAATAACTAACTACCTGCCTATGCTAACACTTAGAAATATTTATGCTGACATATAAAACTTTTTATCATAATTTTAAACAGTTAAAAAGAATGGACTTTAAGGCACATTATAAAAATTGACAGGTTAAATTAAAATTGTTACACATTTAAAAAATATATCCAATAGAATAATGATTTGATACCTAATATTATTTGGGGAAAAAACTCATTTAATAGATTGAACATTTATATCTTTGGGGTTTTTTTCCTTCAATTCATATTCCCATTCCACTTTTTTAGAGGTGTTTTACATGTTTCTATGAATACACATCTTAATGAAATATATTAGTATGCTTAAAAAGTCTTTTATCAATCAATTGATCCTTCTTTGCAACTAAAAAATGAAAATGCATTGATATTTTCATTGTTTCTACATCTTGTGATCATAGGTTGCATTTTCTTTCATTTTTTTGCATGACGAAGTCTTTATTTTTAAATGATTGTCAGTACACCAAGTAATAATATGTAACAAGTTCTTGAATTTTATCATCTAGTCATTTTGATAAAGAGATACTAAAAGCAGCCCATACAGTTACACAAGTATTCATTTTTCCAACCCTTAGCCAGAAAAGGCTATTTTAAGGCTGGTTGCTGCTTTGCACAGGTTACAAACAACCATTTACTACTTTTTCATAGAAAAAGCCCCTAACCTTCAAGAAAGTTTTAGGGAAAAAAATACATATATTTAATTCCTTTCTTTCTTAAAAAAAAAGTGTTTCTTACTACATCTAAGAAACTACATTTGCTGTTGTCCAAAGAGTAAAAGGACCTAATATATAATATACAGAAATAATTTAATAGCTTTTTCACAAGCTTTGCAAAACTTCATATTCCATGGAGGCATCTAAAATGCCAATCCATGAAACAGCTGCTTCTTTCTTCTTCCTCTACCCATTGATGCTGTAGTTTTCACGGCTTTCTGGCTGGATGTGGCAGACAAAGGCCAACAGGTAATCCAGCACCTCATCTCTGTTCTGCTGGAAGTAAACCTGGAGGATCATCATCTTCTCCTGGGTGTCCTTCTCCACTTCATTGCTGCTACTGCTTGAAATTCCAGAGCCACAGCATCCTTGGCCTTGAACTCCTTCTCCTTCTCCAGGCAGTACTGTATAATTTCAGCCTGAACCTTTTCTTTGGCTTGCTTCAGCCTCTGGTTCTTTCATTCATCAGCCTTGCACACCTTCTCCATGGCCCACTTCTCCAACTCGTAGTAACAAAGGTTGCCCTGCCACTGACTGGCTATGGCGGTGGTGATTCCAAAGCCCTTGGTCGACCCACAGTTCAGCTCTTCCCTTTTTAAATAATTCTTTATTATAATTTCTATTAGTATATAATTGTCAAAAGATCATAAATATATTAAAAGTTTAATGAATAATTATCAAACATTAAAATAAAACTATTAATAAACTCTTAATTACATAAATGGACTTTTTCATTTAATTTATATATCTAGTGATGATTATTATTTCTTGGTAGAGGAAAGATACTCAACATCAGTTCTTTCCCATTTATTCAACAGATGTAAGTGCTGAAAAACCATGTTTACATAATTTTATTCAATTCTTCAAACTCTTTCTGAAGCTCTGTGCCACAAATCACATAATGATGCATCCCCCAAAATTATTTTTAATGTTTTACCTCCTAACAACTTGGTAGATCCTTTTTCAATTGTTTGAGAGCAAAAGATTTTAAACTAACTGATTTGTAAAGGTTAATTGCCCTTGAAGAAGATGATCACTTCATTAACAGTAATACCACTGTCCCAGCACCAAAGTCAACACTGCCAAGTGTTCCTTTGTTAGGCGCCTCCAACTTCTTTACAGCCTGGGGCAATGACCATAGATTCAGGAGAGTTAGAAAAGGAAAACCTGCTTGAAGCTGGAAATCCTCAGGTCCTATCAATTTTAGAAAAGAGTATATATGGGAGTCAAAGCTCTATACCTAATTTGATTTTTTAAAAACTATTTATATACCTGTATATTCTTTCAAGCCATTGCATACCCTAGTAGCAAGACTATTGGTACATACAATTCTTCCCAACAGTTTTTCCTGATTTAACGTAATATTGTAAGTATGTCTTCATGTTATTATGTAGTCTTCATAAACATTTTAATAGCTTTGTCCACAATATTTAATTAGTCATCTAAATAGAACTATTCTGAGGTAAATAAGCAGAAGAATGAGTGGAAACAACACAGACAGTAATATGGTGAATGCCAGAAAGAAAGGGGGTGGGAGGTAGAAGAGGGGAAAGTGGGAGATAAATGGTGATGAAAGGAGACTTGACTTTGGTGGTGAACACACAATACAATATGCAGATGATGTGTTATAGACTGTACACCTGAAACCTATATAATTTTATTAACCAATGTCACCCCAATAAATTTAATAAAAAAGGGAAAAATAAATAGTAGTTGTTATAGTGGGTGTGAAGAACTATCACATTGTAGTTTTAAATTTCCATTTCTTCATAACTAAAGATATGGAATACTTTTTCATATACTCATTAGTGATTTATATATCTTCTCCTCTAAAGTATTTGTTCACAGCTTTTGACCATTTTATTATTGTCCACTTGACTTCTATTAAACTGTAAGAGATTTATATATAATCTGGATAAAATTTCTTTGTCAGATCCATGTTTTACAAATATTTTCTCTAAGTCTACAGTTTCACTTTTAAATTTCTTAATAGTGTCTTTTCTGCAGTACAAGTTTTTAATTTTGATGAATTTTGTTTTGCTATTTTTTTTCTTTTCTTTTGTGTGTGTGTGTGTGTGTCCTAAGATATTTGCCTGCTCCAAAGTCAGAAAGATTTTCTGTGTTTTTTCCAAACATTTATAGTTTTAGTTTTTATGTTGAGAACAATGGTTTGCTTTTAACGTTAGTGACTCAAGGGCTGAAACTGACTTTTTTAATATGGTTCTAGCACCATTTTTGAAAATACAATTTTTTTCCATTCAATTACCTCAATTACCTTGAAAGCTTTGCTCCAAATCAATTGAGCATTTATGTATGTGTTTATTTGCAGATTAGTTATTGTATGTCATTGAACTATAGATTTATCTTTGTGACACTATATGCAGTCATTCTTGATTACTGTGGAGTTTTATAGTAAGTCTTGAAAGCAGGTAGTGTAAGTCAACTGACTTTGTTTCTTTTGCCAATTTGTTTTTGCCATTTAGGTCCTTTTAAATGAGGTTAGTTGGGAAGAATTTCTTCATTTTCTAGTTCTGATTTTTTTCTTAAATTTTAATCATCTTTCCTTTAATGTTAAATAGAATATTCATCAATAAAACCACGAGGACCTAGAATTTTTGTCTCTGTGTGTATGCAAATTTATGATTGCTCTTTTTCCTCCCACTCTCTCCTCCTACATTTGTTTTCTTATTTTCTGAGTTCACTTATTTTCTAGTCAATAAAAGATGAAACAAAAGAGTATGCCATCACTGTGACGACAGGGAAGATAAGATTACATGACTATTACTAATATTGGGCTTGGCTTTCATATATATAGGTATATATATAGGTATATATATATATATATATACCCAAGGGTGGGTTGTTTCTGAACTATGTAGCATCAAATTCTGACTCTGCCTTCTGGTTGGGAGAAGGCCTTGTTTCCAATATGGTCCATTCTGGGAAGTGTCACTGTACTGCTGCCCCTCAGTCTTCCTTCTGCTTGTGGTGCCAGTTTTCATTACAATAATGGTGTAAGGAGTTTTGGAGTTGGTTTTGTGTCCAATTTTTCCTCCATCTTGGATTGTTCTGGTTTTAACCAGTCCTTACTGTTGACTTCTGTGACCACTGAAGTTGCAGGTGTTTCCTGCCATAAACTATTTCCCTCTCATCGTGTGTGGAGGTGGGGGCTCTGGTGAGATGACCTAGTGGCTTATTGGCCTGTGATGTCTGGAGCTACCTCTGTATTCCACTTGTCAGGAGTTTTCCCTAATTTATTTCTGTCTTGAGTCATGGACTTGCTATTTTCTACCTGTGAAAAATAATAATTGTGATGATTGAACATATAGGTGTTCAATGAATGGTATTATCAATCTAAGGATTATAGATTAAATAAGTAAGGTACTTATATAATAAAAAATTAAAATTCTTGATGGAGGTTATAAACAAACAGAAATTCTTAACCACTCATATGTTGCTATTTCAGAAGAGATGTTGGTATAAAATACCTGTGATTTATTTACAATTTAATTCAAGGAGTTGTACCATATCTAGCATGAGCAAGGCTAGACACATGAAAGATATAAAAATTATAAATATAGTCAGAGTATAAAATGTGGTTCTTGCTTTTAAGAAACTTGTGGACTAGTTTGACAGCCAAGTGATACACATCTGAAACAATCATTGAATAATTGAAGCTATGTTATACCAACAGCTACCATTTATTGAATGCCAAGCATTGTTAGACGTCTTATAGACATTATTTATCATCTTATTTATCATCTCAAGCTAACTTTACAAGGTAGATGTTATTATACTCATGATACAGGTAAAGAAACTAAGTTTCAGGGAGGTTAAGTTAACTAGCAAAAGTAACCCAACTAATAGTAATAACAGTGATAGCCAACACTCACGAAGTGTCTATAGTGTTTATCTTCAGTGGAGACACAGTGATGGATCCAGTTTTCAAGCACAGGAGAGGTGACTGATGGCCAGTCTTGCTTTCTGTAGTCAGAGGTCTAAGAGGTGCATCTCATGGCTGCCACATTCTCTCAATTAGGACAGAGTCAGACTTTTAACTCAAAGTTTGTGCAGAATACCCAAGGACTTATCCTTTGCTTTACCATCGAACAGACTGAGATTCATCAGAGGGCCATACATAGAAGCTGCCCTTTATGTGTTTTTAGAACAAAAACTTGTTTAGAACTACCTGTGGGGTCATTGTACCTGCCTATTCTGGCTAATTCTCATCTCTATTTTCACAACATAGTTAAGAATTGAAATATGGATTCATTGAGAATACTATCCAAGCATCAACATATGCCTTGGTTAAATGTCCGCCTGATAAATCTGACAATAACTATAATGGGGCAATGAGAAAAGTAGAATGAAGTTCTATATCATTTATGAAATTCTTTTGTTGAGAAATTGCCACCCCAATTTATTTCATCATCATTGTATCTGTAGATGGGAAATATTTTCCTTATGAAAGTTGCCTATATAATCCACATGCATTTGATGTAAAATACTTAAACCTATATGAAACAGAAAATATAACAATATTCTTTCAAAATTCCCTGGCTGCATTTGCTAGGGGGAAAGACAGAAAATAACCACAGAGAAGGGAGAATTTTGATCGATGGAGGAGAGTCCTAACAAGTGGTCCCATTCCTGGCACTTTTTACAACCACACTCAGTTAGGTCCACAGCAGCTCTCGCCACAGGCCCGGAGGGCACCTGCCTGCAGGAAACTTTTCAAAGATAAGCTTCTAATTTTTGGTTACTTGCATCATTTTAGCTTTCCCTTTATTACACAGATTATTTTTGGTATAGTAAATAGGAAAATAAGTAAATATCAAAGCAGCATTTCCCAAGTGTGTTCCTTAGAAAATTTGGGTTATAGTATATTTAATTGGTACTATTCAAATGATAAAATTCTAAGAGCAAGTAAGGCCGTGAAAAAGCAGATTGTTTTAAACACAGTTAAACAGTTGTCTTGACTGCAGGATTATATTGAGCCCTAATATCATATGTAAGTTAAGACTCTCTAAGCAAGTCATGTGTGTAGCATTTATAAATATTTATATACATATATTTATATATAGTCTATGACTCGAGCAAGTCATACACACACATATGCATATAGAGAGTCTACTATTTATCTATCTATTGTAACATGTTTCCCCATGAGCTCCTTTTACAAATAACATCTTATGGGAGACATGTATCATCTATATAAATTGTATATGGTTTAGTCTGGGCGCTTGAGGCTAAAGGTCTCACTTCTGAGAACTGACAGCCCTCTGGAATTTATGTCTGTGTTTTCTAAGTCTAACATCCTTATATGCATTAGTTTGAACCAGCAGCATGTCAATCGATGTAGGACACATTCATCAGGGAGCCATCATGGAAACAGGTCAAAGAAATTAGAGGACTGTTGGAGTATCATTAAGGAGAGATGCCTGCGTCAGGTAGACTTACCCAGCAATTACAGCTAATAATGTGAGGCTCAGATAGGGCAGAACAGGTAAACACACCCCTGGAAAGCACAGGTAAACAGCCCTGATGAGAAGTGCCTGAAGAAAGACTGTTTGACTAGGACCTGCCACTCCTTAAAAAATGACCACAGAGACTCCTTCTGACTGGGAGTGTCATCCTGCCCTACCCAGATCCATTACCCAGAAGAATGAAACTAAGGCAGCTGAATGGGCTCCCTGCCACAGCTACAAAAGATAACCTGTCAGGACTAGCACATTCTTGTGCCATCTCCTGGGACTAGGCCCAAGCAGCACATGGCGCTAACCATCTAGACCTCCTCCCCTGCACAACTACCAGCTCCACAGGTTCTCATGTTTGCCCGGTTTAGAAGAGCGCTGATTCTGTCCTAATGCAGAGGCTCCAGGTTCCCTTGCCAGTGACTGTAACTAAGAGGCCTCAAATCCCAATCACTCAGCAGAATTTGGAACATCTAAACTGTAAATACCCTACGAGAAAAGGCGAATTTTAAAAAATTGCCGTACTACCTGCCCCTAAGGTACATTCCTGAATTGAACTGAGGACATAATCAACTGAAAGCTTCCTGTCACAGAGGGCCAATGAGGTGGGGTGAAATGAAACCAGGTGAGAAAGATATGATAGAAAGTACTAGTCAATTTGAAACAATCTTTAAGATTAAATAATGGACTCATCTAGCCTTTCACTCATCTATTTATTTGACAAACATTTATAGGGACGTCCACGCTTCGTCTCAGAGAGACAGAAATGAGAATGGAATAGTTTCTCTTCTCATGGGAACATGTCAGTCTAGCTGTTTTTCCCACATTGGAATGCTTGTGAATCATTTGGCACACTGGTTTAAAATGCAGATCCCCGGCCACAACCCCACAGAGTCTCATTTAGTTAGGCGGGGGTGGATTCTAAGAGTCTTCATTGTTTTTTATGGTGATTATGATGCCTGTCGTCTGTGGGCTGCAGGTGAATGCCGATCAGCACAAAACCGCCAGAGAGCGCTAGTGAGTCTGTTCTGAATGGACTGAGTGGGTGAGAGTTCAGGAACATTTCTTTCCAGTCAGGCAACCTGAGTTCAGACTCAGGTCCATCACTATCTATTTGACCTCAGGCAAATGACTTGGTCTCTTTAATACCCAGTTTCATTTGAAATAAAATGAGAATAATGTTTCCTATCCCTTGGGATTACTTTAAGAATAAAGTGAATTAATATATGTCTGGCACATTATGTGGCACATAATAGATGCTCAACACATAACTGTAAAAGTAATAATTATTGCTATTGGTGGTGTGATCACTACCATAATGCTTCAGCAGAACTAAGCTATACTAATCAATATAAGTTAAACACAAATACATTAATATAAAACTGCATAATCCATGCTATTAATCATATTAATTATACTATAGATTACTTATATTAATACATATAGTCAACAGAGATTATGACTAACAAATTCAAGAAAGGAATTCATACAATTTTCTATAACAGAGCAGTGAAGGCATGCATTTCCTGCAGAGTAAGATTTACCATCTCCTTTACATGTTAATTGGATATAAAAATCTTATTCACAATGTATAATTGTAATAATTCGACTAAGAAAAAGATGGAAATGGGGGAGTGGTGTTGAAACCACAAAGAAGACAGAGAAGTGACTTCTCTGCTTTAGATAGCCCCATAATATATGCACACACACACACGTATATAATATACACTATAGTTTAAACTGTGTAACTACAGTTATGTATGTACTGCATGTATATACTATACATATAGTACTCTTGGCATGGGCAAATGCATAATCCTATGGTAAGAGCATATGCTTTGGAGCTAAATTTACTTTGGCCTAAACTTTGCCATTGTCTCGTCCTAGAAGAAAACAGCAAATCAGCAGAGAGAGTGTTTTCTAACAGAATTTGAAGAGCTTTATTTTGTAACAATAGTAGTAAGTGGGAGGTCTTCTGCAAAATGTACCCCTTTTTTATTTTTGCAGTTGTTGCTTATTTGTTGTTGTTTTTAAACTCAAGCAGTTTCAAAGTCAAATAGGAAATATATGTCATCTTTTTAACCCCCATAATTTGTTTCCAATATTTTCTATTTGAAAAATAATTTTTTCTTATAATAAATACTGGACATAGAACATTTAGAAAGAAGGAAAATCCTTTAAAAATGAAATAAACAATCATCCACCCAAGTATTCGCCATTTAGATGTAACCATAATAAAATTTGGTGCTTAGTCTTTTTTTTCCCTTTATAATTTGTTTTCTCATGAGTTCAAAATATTCGCACATGCCCTGGCGGCTTGGGTCAGTTGGTTGGAGCATCACTCTGAGCAGTGAAATGTCGTCAGTTCAATTCCAGGTCAGACCACATGCCTAGGTTGCCGATTCAATCCCTCACTGGGGAGCCTGTGGGAGGCAACTAATCAATTTTCTCCCTCTCTTTCTTTTTCGATCTCCCCCTCCTCCCTTCCTGCCCTCCCTTTCCCTTTCTCTCTCTATAAAAATCAATGTTCTCAAGTGAGGAGATATATACACAATTTATGTACATTGTTTTTCCTTACTAGTACATAATAGGAATTTCCCATATCACATGTAAAAATAATACTTGTTATCTAAATAATTTCATTCTTCCTCACCCATAATTAATTTTATCAATCTCTTATTTTGATAAATTTTGCTATTCTAAGATATAAGAAATAGCCCTGGCTGGCATAGCTCAGTGGATGGAGCGCGGGCTGGGAACCAAAGTGTCCCAGGTTCGATTCCCAGCCAGGGTACATTCCTGGGTTGCAGGCCAAGGCCCCCAGCAACCGCACATTGATGTTTCTCTCTCTCTCTCTCACTCCCTTCCCTCTCTGAAAAATAAATAAAAAAAAAAAAAAAAAAAAAAGATATAAGAAATAATTTTATACATGTTACCTACATATATTATATTTGTTTTGGATAGACTCCTGAAAATAGAATGACTGAGTGAAAGGTATGAATATTTTTAAATTTTTAAGACATGCTAAAAAATTTCTTTCCATTAAGGCAGTGCCAGTGCTCATTCCTACCATCAGAAGAAAAGTATTAATTTATCCATAACTAGTTATTAAATCTACTTTGATTAATATATTGGCCATTATATTTCTTTTTCTGCAAATTGTACATTTCTTTCTTTTGTCTAGTTACCTATTGGACACTTAATTGACACTTTCTTCTTTCTTTCTACTGAAAAGTTACCATTTAGATTTTTCATGAGATGAGTCTTGAATAAATTAAGTATATTACTTGTTAAAGCACAACTAGAAGTGTGTTTCTCCTCGCTCCCACAGTACTGTTATAGAATATTACACCATACTTCACATTTGGGATTCTCTTTGATGACAGAAATATTAATATTTCCTTTCCTAGGCAGACCCCAAATGTGGCAGCTTTTAGCAGCAGCATGCTGGATGCTTCTTCTTGGCCCTCTATGTGGTTATCACAAGAAAGGAAGCACCACAAATCCTGAAGCTAATATGAATATTGTAAGTCATCCATTAAGGAAAAAATTAAGATAAGGATTTATTCAGTCATCATTATTTTAGACATAATTGATGTGATTGTTTAGTTTTCAGCAATTCTAAATTGACGGAATCTGTGCCTCCTTCCCTGTTCCTTGACATGACTAACTAATCCAAGGGTTGAAAGACCCGATTCAAGTTGGGGAAGTTAATTCTCCCTCTCCTGGTAGTTGAGCTACCATTTCACAGTGGCTTACTAAAGACAATGTTCATGAGTTCATACTACAGAGTATCCTTGAGTTCTTCCTGAGGTTTTGTTTCTAGAGCAGTTTCTGTGATTTGTGAGCTATATCAGCATACTCCTTTAGTTTAGTAAGCTAGGACTGGCTTTGGTTTGCTCTTAACCAAAAGTATCTTAACACGCAGGAATTCATACCAGAAGTGGGATCGAATGAAATAGAGTGATAGAATGGAACAGTGCTGCGAAGGAAGGAAGGGAGGGAGGGAGGGAGGGAGGGAGGGAGGGAGGGAAGAAAAAGAAAAATGACTGATATCCACTGTAGACTTTGTTCTAATGGGATACTCCATACTCCTGCAGACATTGTACACCATTGATGTGCTTGCCCGCACCTGTTTATATTAGAACTTTAAGAATGGAACTGTCAAAGTTTTAAAATTAGTGTCTTGTTTCTCACTCCAATGTACCCAGCAGACACTCCTGAACTTCTACCACACTGCTGAACTCACAATCTATAAATATATGTCCTCAATCCAAATTCTCCTTTTCCTCCCATATTCACACACATTTTATTCTTTCTGATCTGAATGCTTTTTGGCTCTTAATTATTCTATAATGATCATAAGAATAATAAACATTAGTCCTGGCTAGAGTGGCCCATTTGTTTGGAGCATCATCCCATAGACCAAAAGATCACAGGTTCAATTCCCAGTCGGGGAGCGTGCCTAGATTGCAGGTTTAGTCTGTTCAAGGTGCTACTAGAGCAGCTGATCAGCTTCTCACACATCGATGTTTCTCTTCTTCTCTCTCCCTTCCTTCCCCTTTCTCTAAAATAAAAAAATGTGTTCCTGGGTGAGGAGAAAAAAAGAATAATTAACACTATGGATCACTTAGATTGTGCCAGGCACTATTCTAGACTCTTTATGTATAATCCTCACAACATAACTGTGAAGAGCTACCATTATTATTTTTGTCTTAGAGTTGAGGGAAATGAGGCAGAAGAAGGTTAAGTTATTTCCCAAAAGTTCCATTGCTAGCAAGAGGCAGAGTTAGAATTCGGTGTCATACTGTGAGTCTCTAGAGTCTGTGCCCATAACCACTGCTTCATATGGTCCCATAACGTATACACACCTCTTGTGTGCCTGGCATGGTCAAATACATAATCTTGTGGTAAAGGAATGCTTTTGAGCTAAAGTTACTGTGGCTTTAATTTTACCTTTATCTTTTCCTATTTGTACAATCTCAGACAGATTGTTAATCTTCCGGCAGTTCAGTTTTCTCAGCTGCAAAAATGGGTAAAATTTTATCTTAAAGGCTATTTGTTAAGATTAATAAAACAGGAAGTATAAACCATCTTCTCTGCAATAAACAGTAGTTCCCCTTTCTTGTGTATCTGTGGTTGGGATATCTTTAGTTTACCCCTCTACATCTACTCTGTATTTTTTTATACTGTTTCTCTGTCCAAGAGGCTGACCTGTAAGAACTAGGTCAACAAGCTCCCTGGACCTTTGGTTTTCAGTTCATTTCATCCAATGGAAATCGTGAGCAGGAGATCAGAAGGAAGGAGGAAAGTGAAATCATATGAATTATTGCTTTGGCCCCCTCCATGAGGTCACCCTAGACAGGCCATCTCTCTCTGCTAAAGGTCACAGCTCTCTCAATGTGGTCCTCTCTACCTGACTTTCTGGTTCTGTTCTGGTAATCACTTCCTCTCATCTCCTTCATGGTAAAATTTCAGTGACAGCTCACTTGTTATTAGCCATAGGGTACTGCACAATCATCTGTGGTTTCCCTCATTATGACCATATAATTTCTTGTAAAAATTTTTAAGAATGAACTGGGGTGCATTAATAATACCAGGCCAAGCAAAACAAAATAATACAGTCACCCAGCCTTGCCTCACTCATGCCTTTGCTGTATCTATCCCCCATTAAAGCCCTCCTCAAGCTATTCTGATTGTCCTGCTTTATTTTGTCTCAATACACAGAGGAAGGTAGGCTGTGACTTAAAGTACTATATTGCACTGCAGGTATAGAAATCAAGAGACTGCATCATGAACATACATACTTTTCTTTCCTCTTTTCAGAGCCAAATTATTTCTTACTGGGGTTATCCTTATGAAAAATATGATGTTGTGACAAAAGATGGTTATATCCTCGGAATTTACAGGATTCCTCATGGAAGAAGGTGTTCAAGAGCAGGTAGGATTAATTTTGTTATGAAAGGCATAATGTCTAAGGGTGAGATTCCTGGATGTGCTGATAGCAGCGAGGCAGCTTTTGTTCTGAAACAAAGCCCAGTGTCTTCCATTAGAGACGCTCCACCTCTACTACTCCCTTCCATCTGTACAACCCTTTGGAATTTTTAAGGCATCTTATATACACTGTTTATTTTACCTTTTATTTCTCATTGTCCTCTTTCCTAAAAAACACAAAAAAGAAAACTCAGCCTTACTCTAGAGATACCATTTTCTAGCTTAAAGTAGAAACCTAGGAGTCATTTTGATAATTCTTCTTCTTTACCTACTATATATATAGCCAATTACCAATACTGGTCTTCTAAATTTCTTTCTTATTTGCAAAATTCTTTTGACTTCAATATCACTCAAGTCTAGGCTTGTACATCATTATCATCTTTTCCTTAACTACTGCAATAGCTTTCTAACTACCATTATATCAGTTGTAATTAGTCCTCCACCCAAGCCAGTGGGATTTCATTTTTAAAGTAAATCTGACCCTACTAGTTCTATACTTAAACTGAATGAAAGGGCCACTTCTAGCTCCCTGCAATATAGGCTGATATCCGTAGAGAGGAGAGAGATTCATTTGGCAAGAATTCTTTACTTGTTTTCTAATTTTTAGCTCCCTTTGTTCTTTGGAGTGTTGTTGTATAACAAACACTGTAACATCAGAAGGGTTCATTATTTAAAGAGAAAATCTCAACTTTTAAAAAGAGGGAGCAATGAAATGGTGATGACTTAATAGAAACATCCATTCCCTCCCTCCCCCTGCAATAAGTCTATTTTCTTTATAAATACTCACAAGAACTTTGTTTCCACAATCTTTTATCTCATGATCTCTGCCAGGAAGCTGGCAAATGCAGGAGATGGAGAAGCTGCCTGAGGGCTCAGATCAGGGAGGGACTATGACTGCTGTCTGTAGAATTAGTAGTACCTCTTCCTTCTGTCTTCTGAAAAGCTGGGTAAATGGACACCGTTCCTTGCTTCAGATGGCTGAAGGCTCTCTGAGAGTCCAGTCTCGCCTACCCAATCTTCAAAACCTAGTGCAGCACCAAAATTGACCTGAGGGAGAGTCCTGAGGTAGCAACAGAGCATTCCAAACCATTTATTTAAAAAAAAAAAATCCTGGTCACTTCTCTGTCTTCTTGGAGTTTTCAACACCATTTCCCCACTTCCTTTTTTTCTCTTTTTTAGTCAGATTGTTTCAATTTTACATTATGAACAAGATTTTTATATTAATTAACAATTTTACATGGCATAACATTTCACTTAAATATTTGAACCTTGCTATCTGAAAGAACAACAAATTAAATTAAGCAGTGTGTATAACATATAGCGTAGTGCCTGGTATTCAACAAATGTCATTTTTATGGTTTTTGTTATTATTTGGAGAAAAAGTTAGTTTTATTATCAGTTACTTCTTAAGAAATAAAATGTCATTAATATAAATAAGAATAGAGCAAATATTTGTTGTCCTGTACAGTCTTTTATGTATTTAAATTCTAATTAATTCTTATGACTCTACTATGAGATAACGTCATTATTACCCATTATGCAGATAAGTGAGCTGAGATAACCACAAAAGGGTTAATACATAGTGGAATAGATTTTGAACCAGGACAATCTGACTCCAACACCTACAGAACAACACAATACATTATATATAATTTCAAATTTTACAAAAAGAAAAGCAAGATGTAGAGAAGATAAATAACTTGCCCAAGTAAGTAGTTCAGAATTGACTTGAACCTACATTTGCCTAGTGCCAGATTTCATCTTTTAATGTCTCTTCTATACTACAGGAAGTCAGGAAAGAGAATTCTCTTGTGGCCACTGAGGAAGTAGACTTGAAATTCTTGTTGCCTGTGTTTTGCAGCTCCGAGGCCCGTTGTTTATTTGCAACATGGCTTAATCGCATCTGCCACTAACTGGATTTGCAACCTGCCCAACAACAGCTTAGCTTTCCTTCTGGCAGATACTGGTTATGATGTGTGGATGGGGAACAGCCGGGGAAATACCTGGTCCAGAAAACACTTGAAATTTTCACCCACATCACCAGAATTCTGGGCCTTCAGGTAAGGAGATACATACTAATGAATAAATGTGTACTTGACTCATATATATGGATGAACACTTCAGTTTTTCCCTTTCTGTCCAAATGCATCCAATGAAATCCTCAAGAAGGAAATAAACATTTTCTCCTTTACCCAGGCTTTCTTCACCAGCTCTGAAAAAAATGTCCTTATTATTGCATCAATGTTTGTCTCTAACACCCTACTTGCTGGTATGTGTGGGGGGGTAAACACATGCATGCATGTGCATATGCAAATTATGTATGCAAAAAAATCAAAATGCAAAGGTCAGCCTTAGGAAAAGGTTAATTCCAAGACTATCCCTTCGTCCATGTGGACTCCAAAAGAAGCTGACTTGGTACTCTTATGAAAGAGGAAAAAATGAAACTGACTGATAACTGGGACCAGAAACAGGTTGAGCCTAATCCTGTGTGTAGATGCCACTCAAATGTTTACTCACCGAGTGGTGAAAAAACTTCCCTCCACAGGGGGGCAGTATTGAAATCTGCCCCCGCGCGGTAGGTTTTGGGGAAAATAAGGAGAAAGCTTGACTGTGGGGTGATTAAAGAGCAGAGTGTTGCCACCGGCCTTCCCTGGGGCACTGTTGGCTCTAGAAGCCAGGCCTGCTTGGTCACTGGGACAGACCCTTGCACCTGCACTTGCAGAGGCAGTTAGAACCATGCCTTGAAGGCCGTGAGAACCGTTTGTTCCCTGACCTCATTTCTACCTTATTCCTGAAAGCCACTTGGCATTTCCTAATTGCATGCCGCAGTGCAACTGTGTCATTGAACTATTGCAAATAACATGATGATTCCCAAGATGAGTGTTTTCCCAGCTACACATACAAACACACACACAAAAAGAAGCACCTGAAGTGACTGATAAGTATTCAGATTCCCAGGTGTCTTCCTTGATTCAGCCTTTCTGGGCCAAAGGCTACAAATCTGTTCCATTTATGTATTTGTTTGTTTGTTTGTTTGTTTGTTTGTTTGTTTTATTTTAAAGATAACATTTTTAAAAGATTTTTTAAAATTTTAATTTATTTTTTTTTAGAGAGGGGAAGGGAGGGAGAAAGAGAGAGAGAAACATCAATGTGTGGTTACCTCTCACGTGGCCCCCACTGGGGACTTGGCCTGCAACCTAGGCATGTACCCTGACAGGGAATCAAACTGGGGACCCTTTGGTTCACAGCCCGTGCTCAATCCACTGAGCTACACCAGCGAGGGCTGTTTCCTTTATTATATATTTTTTTAAATACAGGGTCTGGCACAAAGAATGCACCTTTCTTTTTTTACAAAATCTTTTATTACAATATGGTAAGCATGTAATTCTGTAACATAACAATACCACACTCAAGCATATCATCTGACATTTTAGGTGAAATGTTCAAATTAATACTATAATTTATTAAACCCATATTATTACCCTATCAACCATGCTCAAGCAGGCCTTACTTCTACCAAATCCTGTATATTGCATTTTAGGTAATTGTTCTTTTTAAAGAAAGTTTGGTAAATCTGACATAGAATTAAGTGAAATGTGAATAGTCTTTTAGGAAAAGCATAGACCTTTGTAACTCAGATTTTTCTAATTCCAATTTCTTAACTGTGCAATCAAGGTGACTTCCATCCTCAAAAGTCCCAGAGACCCATAATATCACATATTGACTCTACTCTTGGATTTAACAAAAGCTAAGAATCTATGTCTGCAATGAATGTGTTTGGATATTGCAAGCCTAACAATGATATCTTTTCCAATTTTGTTGTTTTTTTTTTCCTTTGGCAGTTTGGATGAGATGGCTAAATATGATCTTCCAGCCACAATCAATTTTATTGTAGAGAAAACTGGACAGGAGCGACTCTACTATGTGGGCCACTCCCAGGGCACCACCATCGGTGTGTTTGGGGCAGGTGTGACCTGAGAGTGTCAGAGGATCTTCTTCCCTATTCGTGAAAGGGGTCAGGATTTCTTCCCTCTGTGATGTCTCTAGCTTGGGAACTTGAGTTGGAAAGCCATTTTCTCTGTCTGATTTCTGAAGATTAAAAAAAAAAGGAGAACCACAACAAGGACTTTTCCCCCATAGAACTAAATCTGGAGATTGATAAATAAGCCATAAGGAGAGAGAATTATTCATTTTTATACACAAGAAACGTTTTTCAGACTCTGGGTTAGATGCTGGGCAGGGGGTGGGATGCAGAGGTAAATATGGTTGACACTTTTCCTTTAAAGAGCTCACAGTCTAGTGAAGACACTGAAAAGAAAACAGAGAATTACAAATCCCACTGGTCGTGTGTCGAGATCAGCACGCCCTTCACTTCCCAGGACGTGTGGGGATGGGCTGGATGCAGATGGGGCGTGTGGACAAAACCATGAGGCACTTCACTTCCTTCACTGCTCCTCCTTCTGCCACAGACCTCAACAGTGTCAACAACATTTCCACCAGTCTCTTTTCTGTAACCTAATCCTAATTAAGTTTCTAGTATAAAGATGGATTGTATATGCCTGTACATTACAAATGTGTGAGACCATTATCATCCATATTTTACAAATGGCTGAATTTAGAAATCCTTTCTAATGGTGATACTGTGGAATAATATCTTAAGCTTTATATATGTGTATTTCAACCTTCAAAAGAATCATCCTATAAGATTCCTTTTCCACATTTACAGATTGCAAAAACTGAGACTCACATAGTTAACTCGCCCAAGTCTTCACATAGCTAGTGAATGTAAGCCAAAATTAAAGTCCAGTTTTGTCTGATACCAAAGAGGATGGTTGAGCGAGGAGCTTACCTCCATATGCCCCATGAGGGCTGTGCAAACCCTCTCTGTAACTCTTGCACTCTCCAAGGACAAGAGGCACTTTGTTCTGAATTCGCCAATTCCATTCTTGGGAAATTTAGAAAATCCTCCTCTACAAATTGTGCTTACTCTGAATTATTTTTTATTTCTATTGCTGTTTTTAATATAACTATTTTTGTGTGTGTTTTAAAATGATTAGGAATTGTTTGAAGTCTATAAACTAGTGTTTTCTTCCCTTTCAGCTTTCATAGCATTCTCTACAAATCCAGAGCTGGCTAAAAGGATTAAAATATTTTTTGCATTGGCTCCAGTCACTACAGTGCAATACACCCGAAGTCCTATGAGAAGATTAACTACTCTTTCCAGACAAGCAGTCAAGGTATGTGACTTCCCAAGTTTAATTCTGTAGATACTAAAGCTAGCTCTGTTCCCAATGATTTCAGCAGAAGAAAATCAAATGACATTTTACAAACCTCTGAGACTATAACAGGTGCTGGAGGTATCCACGTAGGTTTACTGATGATGTATAATTTTACCAGCAGGGTTCAGTGGGCTCATTCTGGTGCTACACCACCCTACTGTCTTCATCAATGTCTTCTCTCTCTCATGTTTGTCATTCTTCAACAACAGATAAAGCAAATGCTGATTGGATTAATTGATTTGTTTAATCTAGTAGGTTAAATCTCTCTCCAGTGCCCCCTAGTTTCTGAGGGGCAGTATATAGTTGTAGTTGAGATCAGGGCATGAAGCCAAACAGCATGGGTTGGAATCCTGACTAACTGGGTAAATTTGGTCAAGACCTTAACTGTTCTGTGAACCATTTTCTTTATTGGTTAAAGTGGAGATAATAATAGTCTCTACTCATAGGACTGCTGTGATGATAAAGTGAGTTCATCGTTCATGTAAATTCCTTAGGTCTTGCACATTATAAGCTTTCAACAAATGTCAACTATTGTTACCACTGTCATGCATTTCATGTAACATATACCTTCCCCCATCTCTACAAGTCCAGCTTTCCCCAGCTACCCGCAGTTCACAGACTCCCAGCCTGTTAGCTCCTCAAAACCTACATAGTATCTTTCACCTCAGGTTTTTCTGCTAGCTGACAGTTAACTAAGCTCATCACTTACTCAGTCAAGGATAATTGGTGTATGTGGGTTGGTATGTTTTCATGTTGCATATTAATACAGGCTTTTCCCATGGCTGACAGAAGGTAATCATAGTGTTTAATTGAAATCAATAATTTCAGTTAAAGCAAATACTGGGATAATTTTTATAGAAGCCAGGGATTTTGGTTGGTAAGAGATAAGCAAATTAGCTTATGTTGAGTCAGTGCTATACCTATATAACTCAGAAACACAGTAGCAGCAAAGCCACCAAACAACATGGAAAATGCTCTCATTTCCCTCATGGTACTTGGGCCTCTTATACCATAAAGATTCAGTCTAGCCTGGCCTCACTGGACTGTTTGCTAACTTATTTCAGCATTCCCACACAGTTAAGAGACATTTTGATATGATGGGCTCTTTCTATTGCTTTCAATTTGCACAGCTCTGCTTCAACCTTTCACATGTTTTGACACACTTACGGTATAGTGCAGATTGATGCAATTCTGTGAAAAGATATCTAAGAGCTACTATTTCAAAGGCATAACATTAGGAAACAGCAATGTCTATAAAAATCCATGTGAGCCAGTGGATATGGCTGAGAACTAGGGTGCAGGTGAGAGTCATGGGAGACTTGACTAAAGGGAGAGTGCAGCACAGTTAATGGGAAGCAGTTATGTCGTTAAGAAGTTTAGATTTTGTTCTGTTGGTAATGGAAAACCAATGAAGAATGTCAAGCAGAGAATTGGCTCAATCAAATTTGCACTTTTACAAAGATTGCCCTGAAAGAGCTTTGACTACAGGAGAGGAGCTACTAGATGTGACCCACTAACTTCTAATAGAAAGTCCAGCATTATAATGATAGAGTAAAAATAAAAATATAGACAAACACAGAGAAAAGTCAAGATGTTTCTAGTCGTGGGAATTACAGAACTTCTTAGAGGATGTGACATTTGAATTTGAGATTAGAGGCCAGAATTCAACATACAGGGTGGTGTAGGAAGTCTTTCCAAACCAAAAGGATAACATTACTACTGAAGTAGTAAAACTCAAGCCATGGGAAACCACATGTAATTGACTTTATTGGTGCTTTACAGTTGTAAAAAAGTATATGAGAAATAATATTGGAAATGTAGGAATAGATTCTGACAGGAATTGAGTGCTAAGTTCATAAGTTTAGAATTTACTCCATAGGTAGTGGGCACATGGGCAAGGGCACACACAATGCTCTTTTTAGTGAAGATTCTCCTGGTAACTAAATGGAAGTGCATGGGAGTAAAGGACATCATGAGGGACAAAAGGTAGAGTGCTTATGGGATTATTGCTACACTTAGCTGATAGATGAGAATCTGAGCCAGAGTTGTCCAAAAAGAAAAAAAACTACAGGATTTGATAATAAAATAGACATGATATAAACTTTGAGAGGGAGAGGCTTCTTTCTCTTCCTTTTTCTTATTAGCCAAAAGTTCTCAGACATAATTGGAGAATGGCTTCCTCTTTTATTGGAGAGCTGAACGAGACAACATTTTCACTGATTAATATCTAATTAGTATTAATTCTCTAATCAGTATCTCTGATTAGAGTATTCTTTTTATTGATACTATCAGTTTTTTTCTATAACTCCTTCACTTCATTTTGATTTGATTCAATTCACATTACGTACTGGCTAAAGGACTTGAGTCAGATAGGACAGAGTTCACATTCTGCCTCTGCTTTCTCCCCCTTGTGACCTCAGGCAAGCTACTTAACCATTTTAAACTTAAGTTTTACATTTATAAAATGCGTAGAATTTGAAGTTGTGCTGTCATCAAGATGGTGAGCTTGGAGGTCCCAGCATGTCTACCCAATAGAAACAACAAAAGCAATAAAACAAGTGCTGGATGAAAATAGCTCTGGGGAACTTCTGGACTATAGTGAAGAAACAGCAGAAACCATTCAAAGCTCAAACACCAAGAATGACTTCATGGAAAATAATAGAAAGCATTTCACCTGCATCACCCCACCAGCTAGCATGGAGCAGCTCATCACTCAAAAGGATCCCCTCAGAGGGACTTCATCAAGTAGCTTTAAAAAGAGCAGAAGAACTCCATCAAGCCTCATCACTGTCCTGGAATTTGCAGCCTTTGTTACCAAGAATCCCCACAGTCTTCTCTAGTGCTAAACCCAGCTGACAGAGATGCTCTGAGTTCCCAATGCTGCATCTCCTCTCCAAGGCTAGAGCTCTCACTGAGGTGAGACTTGTTTCCAGGAGCCTCAGTTGAAGCTTTGCCCACTTTTGAATCAGGGCGCCATGGTGCCTTGCCATCTATGGGACTGGAGTGGCCACTGCTCTGCTTCTTACTCTCTGGGTCCCAAGTCATGGTTTTGAACCACCATCACTGGGGCCACACCACTGCTTCTTTGTGCTCTGCCCTTGGTACCCAAGTTGGGGTTTTATCCTAGCATCTTTAAGATGGAACAAAGTCCCAACACTGGCCCCCCAGGGGCAGATGTGGGACAGCAGCAGCTTGGCCATAATGATGCCATCCCTAGGGCATGTTGATGCTACACCCTGCCTCTTGAGCCTAAGCCACCACTGCACCCTATCATCCCTGGACCCATGCTGCTCCTGAGTCTCCCAACCTTTTCCCCCCACCTCTGGGCCTGAGTCACTGCAACAAGCACAAGAGACCCAGACCCTAATTCCATAGGAAGTGTGCACATGCCCACACCTCATAATTAATACCACTACCACAGTAAATACACCCATGCCCCAACCTAGCTGCTGTGGTAGCTCTGTGTGTACCTGAATCCTGGACACTGGTTTTGCTGCCACATTGAGTTTCAGTGAACCAGACCTGGTACAAGGAAGTATACCCAGAGCTATCGCTTCTTCCCATGCACAAAAAAATAGGAGATTACCAGCAGTGTTTGCCACTGAGGACCTTACTAATTCTAGTCACCACTGCTACTGGAAGACCTCCACAATTTTGGCCACTGAGGATTCCTGCAGTCTTCACCACTGTTAAGCTCAGCTGACAAAACTTAAAAGAATTAATATCAATACTACTCAAATTCTTCCAACAAATTGAAGAAGAAAAAACACTTCCAATTTCATTTACAAGGCCAGCATTACCCTGATACTAATGTCAGACTGTCAGACATAGATGCTACAAGAAAAGAACATGATGCAAAAATCCTCAAGAAATACTAGCAAACTGAATTCAACAGTACATTGAAAGAATTAATCACTGTGATCAAGTGAGATTAATTCCTGCAATGCAAGGATGTTCAACATAATAAATTAATAAATGTGAAACATCACATTAATAGAATGAAGGATAAGAATCTATGATCATCTTAACTGATGTAAAAAGGGCATTTGACAAAGTTAAATCTCCTTTATGATAAAAATTCTAAACAAATTTGATATAGAAAAAAAATATACTTCAACATAACAAAGGTTATATATGACAAGTCCATCGCTAACAGCATAGTCAACAGTGAAAAGTTAAAAACCTTTTCTCTAAGATCAGAAACACTTCTATTCAACATAGCACTGGAAATACTAGCCAGGAAAATTAGGCAAGAAAAAGAACTAAAAGGCATCTAAATTGGAAAGGAAAAGGTAAAATGATCTCTGTTTGCAGATGACATAACCTTATTTAAAAATACCCTGAAGATTCCACCAAAACAATTTAGAACTAATGAATAAATTGAATAAAGTTGCAGAATATAACATCAAAATTAAAAACCATGCATTTCTCTACCCTAAACAATGCATTATCTGGAAGAGAAATTAAGAAAGCAATGTTATGCACAGTAGCATCAAAAATAATAAAGTATGTAGAAATAAATTTAACCAAGGAAGTGAAAAACAGGTACACTGAATATATAAGACATTGATGAAAGAAATTGAAGAAGATACAATTAAATGACAAGATATAGTGTGTTCACGGATTGGAAGATTAATATTGTTTAAATGGCCATACTACCCAAAGCTATCTATAATTGAGTGTAATCCTTATCAAATGTTCAAAGGCTTTTAACAAAAATAGAAAAAGAAAACTACCCTAAAATTCATATTAAACCACAAAGGTCCTGAAAAACCAAACCAATCTTGAAAAAGAACAAAAAGTGAGATCCCAGATGGCAGAAGAGTAAGTAGAAGCTACACTAACCTCCTCCCGGGACCAATTTGGAATTACAACTAAATTGTGGAGAAATCATCCTGAATAATCAACTGAACACTAGCTGGAGAGAAACCTTATAGCCACAGACAGACAGAAAAACCACTTCCCCACAAGACTGTCCAGCAGAGGGAGCCACATGATGTGGATCGCTGACAGCTCCAAAAATGTGAGTAGTACCAGTCACCAGCAGTGTCTGACAAAGGCGTACACCAGAGTCTTTGCAGATCTACCTAATAAAAAGAAACAAATACAGAGAAGCAGCCAAAATGGGAAGACAAAGAAACAGATCCCAAATGAAAGAACAAGAGAATTCTTCAGAACAAGAGAATTCTTTAGAAGAAGAGCTATATGAAATGGAGGCAAGCAATTTATTACATAAAGAGTTTAGAATAATGATAATAAGGATATTCAACGGCATACAAAAAGACAGGGAAACCATAAAAAAGAACAATTCAGAAATAAATAATATAATATCTGAAATAAATAATACACTAGAAGGAATAAATAGTAGGTTATATGAAATGGAGGACTGAATCAGTGATTTGGAAGACAAGGTAGAAAAAACACCCAGGCAGATCAGCGAAAAGAAAAAAGAATTTTTAAAAATGAGAAAAGCTTAAGAAATATTTTGGAGAACATGAAGTGTAACAACATTCACATCATGGGTATACCAGAAGGAGAAGAGAGTGAGCAAGGGATCAAGAACCTGTCTGAAGAAATAATGACAGAAAACTTCCCTAATCTGGTGAAGGAAAAAAACATACAATTCCAGGAAGCTTAGAGAACCCCAAAGAGACCTTCACAGAGACATATCATAATTAAAATGATAATGTTTAAAGAACAGCAGGTCATTAACAACAAGGAAGCACCATGGTGTTCCTAGACACAACAATCCTCATTGGGGGAAAGCAGTCCTGAGGGGGAAATTTACAGCATTACAAGCCTACCTCAAAAAAAAAAACAAAACAAAACAAGAAAAAGCTCAAATAATCTGTCTTTACACTTAAAGGAACTTAAAAAGAACAAGAAACAAATCCCAAAGTGAGTAGAAGGAAAGAAATAATTAAAATCAGAGCAGAAAAAAATGAAATAGGGTCTAAAAAATATTTAAAAATCAATGAATCTAAAAGTTTGTTGTTTGAAAAGATAAACAAGATTGACAAACCTTTAATCAGACTCATCAAGAAAAAAGAGAGATCCAAAATAAATAAAATCAGAAATGAAAGAGGAGAAATAACTGACACCAAAGAAACGCAAAGGACTGTAAGCAAATATGAGCAACTACATGCCAAGAAACTTGACAACCTGGATAAATGGATAAATTCCTAGAAACATACAATCTTCCAAAACTAAATCAGGAAGAATCAGATCATATGAATAGATAGATTACACCTAGTGAAATTAAAGCAGTAATCAAAACACTCCCAACAAACAAAAGCCCTGGGCCTGAGGGCTTCATGGGTGAATTTTACCAAAAATTCCAAGAAGAATTAATATGTCTCCACCTCCAATTATTTCATAACATTCAAGAGGAGGGAAGGCTCCCAAACTCATTTTATGAAGCCAGCATTATCCTAATTTCAAAGCCAGATAATGACACTACAAAGAAAGAAAATTATAGGCCAATATCTCTGATTAACATAGATGTTAAAATCATCAACAAAATATTAACAAACCTAATAGAGTAATGCAACAAAAAGATCATACACCATGATCAAAGGGGATTTATTCCAGGAATATCAGGTTAGTACAGCATTCATAAATCAATAAATGTGATTCACCATGTAAACAAAATGAAGGCTAAAAATCATATGATTATTTCAATACACACAGAAAAAGCATTTGCTAAAATCCAGCACCCATTTATGATAAAAGCTCTCAGCTAAGTAGGATTAGAAGATTATACCTAACCATAATATATATGTAATATAAAGGCCATATATTGCAAACCCTCTGCCAGCATCATACTCAATAGGCACAAAATATAAGCTTTCCCCTTAAAAGCGAGAACAAAACAGGGATATCTGCTTTCACCTCTCTTATTCACCATAGTACTGGAAGTCTTAGCCACAGCAATCAGACAACAAGAAGAAATAAAATGTATACAAACTGGAAAGGAAGAAGTAAAACTGTCATTATTTTCAGAAGACATGATACTGTACATAGAGAACCCCAAAGATTCCACCAAGAAACTGCTAAAACTAATAAATGAATTCAATAAAGAAGCATCATATAAAATTAATATCCAGAAATCAGTTGCATTTTTATATGCCAAAAACAAACAGAAATGGAAATTAAGAAAACAATCCCATTCGCAATTGCTACAAAAAGAATAAAATGCCTAGGAATAAACCTAACCAAGAATGTAAAAGACTCATACTCAGAAAATTATAAGACACTGAAGAAAGAAATAGATGAAGATACAAATAAATGGAAGCACATATGGTGCTCACGGATAGGAAGAATTAACATCATTAAAATGTCCATATTACCCAAAACAATCTATATTCCACACATTTCTTATCAAGATCCCAATGGTGTACTTCACAGAACTAGAATAAATATTTCAAAAATGTATGTGGAACCACAAAAGGCCCCTCATAACAACAGCAATCGTGAGGAAGAAGAACAAAAGTTGTAGGAATTACACTACCCCAAATGAAACTATACTATAAGGCATAGTCAACAAATCATCATGGTACTGGCATAAAAACAGATGCATAGATCAATGGAACAGAATAGAAAGCCCAGAAATAAACCCACACCTTTATAGTCAATTAATATTTGACAGAGGATACAAGCACATACAATAGGCTAAAGATAGTTTTCAATAAATGGTGCTGGGAAAATTGAACCAGATATGTGCAGAAAAAAGGAACCAGACCACCTTGTTATACCACACACAAGAATAAATTCAAAAATGGATCAAAGACTTAAGTGTTAGATCCAAAACCATAAAAACTGTGGAAGAAAACAGGCAGCAAAATCTTGAACATTTCTTGTGGCAATATTTTATCGGGTATATCTCCCCAGGAAAGAGAAACAAAAGAAAAAATAAACAAATGGGTACATCAAACTGAAAAGGGTTTTCACAGCAAAGGAAATCATCAGCAAAATAAAAAGACAACCCACAAATTGGAAAACCTTTTTGCCACTACATCTGATAAGAGGTTAATATCCAAAATTTATAAAGAACTTAAAAAACTTCCTGACTGGCGTAGCTCGGTGGATTGAGTGCAGGCTGCAAACCAAAGTGTCGCAGGTTCGATTCCCAGTCAGGGTACATGCCTGGGTTGCAGGCCATGACCCTCAGCAACTGCACATTGATGTTTCTCTCTCTCTCTCTCCCCCTCCCTTCCCTCTCTAAATAAATAAATAAATAAATAAATAAGTAAATAAAATCTTAAAAAAAAAGAACTTACAAAACTCAACACCAAAAACAAACAAACCCAAACAACTCAATTTAAAAATGAGCAAAAGACCTGAATAAACACTTCTTGAAAGAGGGCATACGGATAGCCAACAGCCATATGAAAAGAAGTTCAAAGCCCTGGCTGGCGTAGCTCAGTGGATTGAGCATGAGCTGTGAAAACCAAAGTGTCGCAGGTTCGATTCCCAGTCAGGGTACATGCTGGGTTGCAGGCCATCATCCCCAGCAACCCCACATTGATGTTTCTCTCTCTCTCTCTTTCTCCTTCCCTTCCCTCTCTAAAAAAATAAATAAATAAAATCTTTAAAAAAATGTTATAAAAAAAAGTTCAATACCACTAATCATCAGAGAAATGCAAATTAAAACCACAATGAGATATCATCTCACATCTGTCAGAATGACTATCATCAGTAAATCAACATACAAGTGCTGGTGAGTATGTAGAGAAAGGAGAACACTTTTGCATTGTTAATGGGATTATAGATTGGTGCTGCCACTGTGGAAAGCAGTATGGAGTTACTTCAAAAATTAAAAATGGATCTGTTTCTCAAGTCAGCTATTCTACTTCTGGGAATATATCTGATGGAACTCAATACACTAATTCAAAAGAACCTAAGCACCGCTATGTTCATTGCAGTTTATTTACAAATGCAATATATGGAGGCAGCCCAAGTGCCCATCAGTAGATGAGTGGATAGAACAACTGTGCCACATTTACACAGTAGAATACTACTCATTGGTAAAAAAGAAGAAAATTTTACCCTTTGCGATGATATAGATAGACCGGGGAACATTATGCAAAGTGAAATTAGTCAATCAGAGAAAGACAAATACTGTATGATTTCACTAATATGTGGCTTCTAGTGAACATATGAACTATGAACATATGAACATATGAACTTTCCTTGAACTAACAAGGAAAATAGAGACAGACTCATAGATGGAGCACAGGATAATAGTGCATGGGGGAGGTTAGGGAGTAGAGGGTTAGAGCAAAAAGGTAAAAGAACTCATAGACAAGAGTGTGGTGATTGCTGGGGGAGTGAGTATAAATTGGGGACTAAATGGTAATGGAAAAATACAGTAAAGATTAATTTTAAAAAAGAAAAAAACAAAGGTGGAGTCATCACACTCTTGATTTCAAACTATGTTACAAAAACAGAGTAATCAAATAGTAACATACTGGCATAAAAAACAGGAACATGGACCAGCAAAACAGGACAGAGAGCCCAGAAATAAACCCTTACTTATGGTCACCTAATCTTTGACAGGGCGCTATGAACACACAGTGGGAAAAGGATAGTCTCTTCAATAAATAACATTGGGATAACTGGCTAGCTACATGCAAAAGAATGAAACCGGATCCCTATGTTATACCACACAGAAAATTAACTTGAAAGGGATTAAAGAGTTAAGGGTAAGACCTGCAACTGTAAAACACATAGAAGGAAACTTAAGGAAAAGGTTCTTGACATTAATCTTACTAATAATTTACTTTGATAAAATACCCAAAGCATGGGTAATGAAAATAAAACAAATAAGACTAACCAAAATGTTTCAGCTCAGCAAGTGATGTAATCAATATGTTAAGAATGTAACCTACAGTACTTGCCAGGTATATATATGATACAAGGTTAATATAAAATATACAAAGAAATATAACTCAATAGGAAAAACTGAGTAATTTAATTTAAAAATGGGCAAAGGACCACAAGTTTTTTCCAAAGAACATATACGAATGACTAGTAGATATGTGAAAAAGTGCTCAACATTATTAATCATCAGGAAAATGCAAATTAAAACCACAATGAGACATCACCTCATACCTGACAATAAGATATCATCTCATACCTTTTAGAATGGCTTTTCTCAGAATGACAAGAAATTATAAATGATGGTGAGAATGTGGAGAACAGGGAACCCTTTATACTGTACTATTAATGGAAGTAAACTGGCATGGCCCTTATGGAAAATAATATACAGGTTCCTCAACAAATTAAAATACAAAAATTAAAAAGAACATAAAAAGGCCAAAGAAAAGTAGGAAATACTTTCATTTGCAACAACATGGATGAATCTGGAGAGCTTAGTGCTAAATGACATAAGCCAGACAAAGACAAATACTGTATGGAATCACTTATGTATGGAATCTTTAAAAAGCCCATTTTATAGAAGCAAAAACTAAAATGGTGGTTTCTGGGACTGAAAAGGGGGAAAATAGGGAGATGTAGGTCAAAGGGTACAAGCTTTTATTAATAGGATTTTTAATGTTTACAGTGTCAATTAATCATTAAAGTTGTAAGTTAATAAGTAAATTTAAAAATATAGAATTTGTCAAGTTGTTTGGGATATTCACTGAGATAATTGTACTGGGCTGTAGTAGGTGCTCTATAAATATTATCTAGTATTATTAACTGAATTTATTTTGCAGTCAAAGCCACAGCCACAAATCTTCTCCCCCACCCCTCATTTTGCCCCTGGGCATTTATGCCTTCTTCTTATCTTTCTTTGTTCTACGTTATAGCTTGCTTTGACCCTTTGCTTTTTACATATTCTGTATGATACTAAGGATTAATATTATTTCCATTTCTTAAAAGGAGAACTTGAATCTCAGAGAGGTTAAACAACCTATTCTAAATTGCCCAGCTAATGGGCAGAATCAGAATTTGAACCCAAATCTGATCAGGCCATCCATGGTCAGTGCTCTTTTTCATATGTTGTCATCTCAATGCCGACCTGAAGAAGTCAGTCCTGGGTCATTATGCAGCCATACATACTGGTGCCCAGCTCAGCAGGCTGTTGAGGGCTGAATGCAGTCCCTGTTCTGCCTGACAAGCCATGTGCTCTGGCACAGAGTCATGTGCCCAGAAGAAAGATGGGGGCAGGAGTGCTTTTGTAATTGTCACAAAGGTACCAAAAAAGCTAACAGCAGAAGCGTATCTCCATGCTGTTATGAGACAAACATGTCCCTCCAGAGCCAACCTGGAATTACATTAACAAGTCAGCATGTTCACCACTCTGTGAGTGGATGCTATATGGCTGGTTAGTCTGCATTATTATCCTCCCTTTTAGGTTAGGGTAAAGGACCAATTATTTATCCTTGGGTGAATGGATGTTAGCTTTGCTGAGTCACTCATGCATGGTTACAGAGGCGGAGTCAAGTCAGAGGCTATCATGCTATTTCACCCTGTATTTAGGAAAGTAAACCATCAGAACAAAGAACAAGAACTTCTTATGGTACATAACCTCTTCCTTCACATCATATTTTCACGGTCAGTTACTATCTGAACTGGCTGTTTTCTTTCACATGAATTTTCTGCCAAGTGCAGATGATGAAGATATTGGCAAATGAAAAATAAAAATGTTCACTGAGTAAAATCAGATCCTGCCTTTTACTTTAATTACTTATTTATGTCATGATCTATTTAGGTTATCACACTTGAGAACACAGATGTCAACATTCTTTTAAAAGATAAGCACTATTAAATTATCATGAAGATAGTTACATGGGAAGAGTTACAATTTGTTAAATGGATTAAATAAATTATGTGACATATTGTTCAAGGGTCCCAGTGACTGTGACAAAGTGAGTAAGAGGCCAGAATAAATTAGATAATGCCTGCAGTGGCCTGAACTAGTTTAACATCTTGTAGCCTCTCCCTGTCTCCTTTCCTTCCTTTCTCCGGCCCTCCCTCTCTCTGGCATGAAGGATTATATTAAGTCATGGCATATCATGTACTTCATCAATATCCCATGGAATATAAAATATTTTATTAAATATTACCTTTGGTTGTAAGGATAACCAATTTTTACACTTGGAATTTAATGAATTATAACAGTAGGAATTTACTAAATCTAGTTTACCAAAGATAATATGTTATTGCAGTGCATTAGTGCAATAAAAATAAATGCTAGTTTTTTTTGTTCTTAGTTGTGATTGCCAATTAAAAAAGAATTCCAAAATGGAGAAATGATAGTATTTTAGTGTAAATGGATGTTTCCAAAAGTTTTAAGAATCAAAAAAAATATCTTTTCACCTTTATATCTAGTTTATTATCCTAAGATTATAAAACTATTTATTGTAAAACTGCAGCAAGATTGGATTTATATGCACAGGGATTAGATATTAATTTATGTTTTAACTTCAAGGATTCTTAAAGTTCAAAAGATATGTTCAAGTTACTTGCAATATCACTTGAAATTCCATGAATGGAGATTGATTTATTTGGGGTAAGCTTTTGCCTCTAGAAAGAGTGTATTAAAAGATTCTGGAAGGAATGACTTACCAAGTCTGTATTAGTCACTAAATATAATAATAGTACTGTTTTTGTAATGTTCACTAGGTCTAGAAAATGCACTAGGGGTCTTTTAAACATGACTTATTGTCTTCACAGCAGTTCTACTTAGTGCCCATTGATTTTTCCATTTTAAATTTGAGAAAATTCAGGACACTAGAAATGAAATACTTTTCTAAGGTATAAGAGAAAAAGTCCAAAATCAAACCAAGGTTTTTCTGGTTCCAAAGCCTTAACTGTGTTCTATGAGGACTAGTTTCTTAGGGGGCATTAAAAAAACACTCCAAGAAACGGATCTCGAGAAATGAAGTGAGCTGAGGGAACTGCAAAGACAAAATTTAATGTAACTCTTGCTTTCACTGAGTTCTAAGTACTAAGCAGATGTCATCTTCTGTCCAGCCCTTGTCTGAATTACTACTTATTTTCCACTGTTGACATGCACCCCATGAAATTTGATGGTGTTTTACATTGAACTTGCAGGTATTATTTGGTGACAAGATGTTCTCTCCTCATACATTTTTTGAACAATTCATTGCCACCAAGGTGTGTAACCGGAAGCTATTTCGTCGTATTTGCAGCAACTTCCTATTTTCTTTTTCTGGATTTGATCCGAAAAACTTAAACATGGTACGTGTAAGTAGTTGGATCTGGGAAAGCAATTGTTTTGTTGCACAATGGTTAGGAGATGTTACTCTAAATTGCACAGAAACCATGTTGAAGGTCTCCTTTTTGTCTCCTGAAATGTTAAAGGATATTCAGTTTCCATTCAAAGCTGAGAGTCTACCTACTTTAGTATGAGGATTTGAGAAAGTTTTTTTGCTAAAAATTCTTATCAACTCTTGCTATTAGCCAAAGTTCCACATTGGAAAGCCCCTCACTTTGATTATAGCTATGGTTTTGAAACTTACCTTGCTGTGCATGAGCCCTATCTTAGCCCTAGTGAAGTACAATTTCAGGAAGTGAGCTCAGGCTTCTCTATTTAAATCAGTTTTCCACTTTCATGTAGAAATAGCCATTTTGTGAGCCACTTCTTTAATCCAAAGAGATAAAGGGGTGGCTCTTCAGTGATGGCTACACATTCACTGTTCAAGGGATATGGAGAGGACAAATGTTGGGTGCTTGTCGAGCCGTTGCCAACTCAACTGAGAGCCTTTCCTTTTTTAGTTACTGCTAGCTGACCCAAACAGTGGGAAGAGGAAAGAGAGGCAGTTACTGTCTACTGCCCAGTTAGAGAGGAGATATGTATGAAACCAGAGACAAAGCTGAAGGTGATTTCCACTTGTGTCTCAGATTCTGCGCAGAGATTTGTATCCCTCTGGAGGTAGAAAGCACTGATTAATATTTTCCTTGCATTCAGGCAAGGTTTAAAATGTTGTCTTTGCAAAGCATGTGTTAGCCTCTGCTTTTCACATCCCTTTCTCACTTTCTGAATTTATTGGGGAGACTGTGTTTGCCTATCATTTAGATGGAAGCATTTCATGTAGGCAATGCTAAGTAAAAAGACATTTAAGCAAACTCAATAGAGGTAATTTGAAAATCACCCTCTCAACATAGTTTAAGAGTTTGCTAAAGTAATCCCTGACAAAATGCCACACTTGAACATAAATTGGCAGTCCTCATTGTACATTTGTGCAGTGAGATTGCCTTCTTTTTTCTCACTGTTGGGGCTCAGACTATGGAATATTACAATGCCTGCAAGAATGTTTAGTAGAATATAACCAGGGGTATGTAAGTAGAATGTTTGCAGAACTTTGAAAGAATACACATGTCCCAAACTCAGCCCTGGAGATTTTAATATTGAATCTCTGGTTTGGGTAGCTTTAGTTGTATTTTCTAAAGCTCCAAGATGTTTCTGATGTTTGCTTTGGTGGACAAATCACTCATTTTGTATACTAAAAAACCAGAATGCAATTGAAAATATGAAAAACTCAAGGTTTTTTTTAAAATACAGAATAAATTTAAATGTTAGTAGAAGTTAAAATGTTGGGTGACTTATGTCCTACAAACTTTCACAGAGCCCTATAGAATATTTTAAAAATCAGAAAACAAATGGGAACATTCAGATCTGTTCTCAATATCTTACAATGAACAACTTTCTTACAACGTCCTTTGGGACATAATACAGGGTGAAGAAGAAAATCAATGGGGCTTTTATCCCATGACTTCCTGTCCCCTGGGACCTGTCCGAGAGGCAACTAGAAAGAAAAGGTGTATTATTTTCTGCCTCTGACCCATGGGATGCCCTTTGTGGGCTTCATGAAGACACTGCTCAGGACAGAAGAACAGAGCTAAGGGAAGGAAAACTTCTTAAACATGGGCTTCTTTGGTTAATATGTCTTCAGGGAGTATGCTATATATTTATGACTACAAGAAAAACTTAAAAAAGTATTCAAATTTACTTGTGATGTGATTATATGATTAGCCTCAGGATGAAACATGATCTCTTTACTGTGCAGAGTCGCTTGGATGTTTATCTGGCACAGAGTCCAGCAGGAACGTCTGTTCAGAATATGCTACACTGGTCCCAGGTACATGCTTCCTGTTTCTGATGTGGTGCACACATCATGTCTATGCAAGATCTCCGAGTAGCACCCCCAGACAGCTCGCTGCAGGGTTTTGCAGGCACCTGTCACTGTCCAGCTGATATCTCTAGAATCAGCATCAACACATGTTGATTTCCTTTACTCCCTTCTCGTCTGCATGTCCTCAGTGCCTAGAGTCTGGGCCTGGTTCCCACATATTCTAACTGAATTCTGATCCTTAGATTATTCTAAACTGCCTTTTCTAGGGAAAGTTTATATTTCCTCTTCTGGGACATCACCAGTTCTACCAGAGCTTTATGCATCATGATATAGGCTAGTCCAGAAAGACCTCACCCTTCATTTGGTCTCTGGGCCATTTCAGAGTATGGAGTTTTACTCAGAGAAAATTAAATATTAGGGAGTGATCAATATAGCTTAATGTTGTCTGTTTTTACCCTCAGTTTAAGTTTTTTTCTTTGTGTTACTATGTTACTCAATATTTGACAAGCTCCAAGATAAGTCAAGTTCAATTAGTGTAGTTTCCTGAGCCAAGTATATAAGAGAGTTTGTGTGTGGAATGGGGGATAGGGGGGAGAGTTCTTCCCAAAATTTTAATGTATCTGAGATCTCTAGTAATTTGCATTTAAAACTACACTCTGATACATTAGTTTCTTGCTTTAAACTTTAAAATCATGGCCATAGTTAGCCTGAAACACTAGTTGGGAATTTCTGAAATAAGCCTTCAAGTTTGTATCAGAAAAAAGATGTTCAAGGCATAGCACCTCCTGCTGGTGAGGAGACAGACTCACTGATGGGTGTGGCCTTCCAGGCAGTGCAACTTCAATTTCATATTTACTGAGCACTTACTATGTCTTCTTTTATTATTTCTATACATGACTTCATCCAATATCATTTAATTCATCCTCATGACAATCTTGCAATAAAGACACTAATATCCTTGTTCTACAAATGCCATAGCCAATCCCTTACACATCTCACAGCTGACTCCTCTTCCAGGGCATTCTTCTCTGAAAGAAAGTCCTCTTCAAGATAGAAATAAAGGTTGGGGTATAAAATATTTGGTCATAAGTTATATAGACAGCTAAGGCAAGAATGAGGAAGATGGTAGTAACATTAGTAAAAAAGATTTGTTGAACATTTCTAGGTGTTACATGTTTT
The DNA here is from genome assembly GCF_004126475.2 of Phyllostomus discolor. NCBI lineage: Eukaryota > Metazoa > Chordata > Mammalia > Chiroptera > Phyllostomidae > Phyllostomus > Phyllostomus discolor. The sequence continues at coordinate 143,592,607 of NC_040907.2, forward strand.
TATTTTTCTATTTACTCTTCACAAGCTATGAGAAGAATGCTATTGTCAATCCTATTTCATAGGTGAGAAAACAGGTTTAGAGAAGACAAATATCTTGTCCCAGACCACAGATTCAATATTTCTTTAAGCTTAGATGCAAAAGTCCACGTTTTTAACTAGTATACTCTATTGCTTCCCATTGCTAAAGTCTTGCAAAATTCCAATAACAGAAGGCCACTGCCTCTGTCGATATAAATCTCATGGGATCATTTAAAACTAAAAGTCAAGTTTAAATCGATGAGTATGGAAAAAAATATCTGAGATTCAAGTTAAGAAAAAACCCTTAGAGTAGTCTGTGAATAGTTTAATGAAGAGCTTGAGGTAAAGGTAAAAATTATCTGCCTCTTCAAATAGGCATGGGTGGCAAATAACAGAAAAAGGAACCCCAAAGTATATGAATGTTTCTGTTGTGATATCTGAAGTCTAAAATTAAAATGCGCAAAAGGGCAAGCGTGGTGTCTCAGACACGCAGCTTGTGGCCACCCTGCTGATAACATGCCAGGGTGCTTGGCCCTGCAGACAGGAGACAGACCCAGAAAACCACACCTCCCAATGAAGCACCCCAGGCGTTCTGGGAATGAATGTCCCTTTAAATAGTAACAAAACTGTTTAAGAATAGGGAGTATCATCAGAATATCCTAGACCGCCTGATAAGAATAATAAGGTTTAAAGTTACTTAATAATAATGGCAGATATTTTTTAATGTAAGAGATGTATGGGTGGCCCTGGCTGGTATGGCTCATTGGACTGAGCGCCGGACTGGGAACCAAAGTGTCTCTGGCCCAATTCCCAGTCAGGGCACGTGCCTGGGTTGCAGGCCAGGTCCCCAGTAGAGGGTGCAAGAGAGGCAACCACACGTGAATGTTTTCCTCTGTCTTTCCCTTCCCCTCTCTCTAAAAATAAATAATTAAAAATCTTTTTTAAAAAAGAAATGTATAGGTGGTGCCTTTTAAATATATATAGATGTAGATATAGATATGTAAATTCCTTAAGCCAAGATATTTAAGAACCATTCAATTCAGCATCTTTTAAAACTTCTCTGTGTACAGCATTGTAACATTTTAAAGGCATTTCTGTTTGAGGATATTCATTGGAAAATTAGAAGGGGGGATACAAGCTTAACAATGTTTCAGAAATTAGTATCAATTTTTATTATTTGGCTTATTAATCTTTACTGAATTTTAAAAAGTAGGATATCATGTCAATCTTCTCTGTACATTTCTTGCTTACTGTCTTCAAGCGTTTGATTTTTTGGTATCATTTTAATGTGTTTATTATTTTATCATAGGCTGTTAATTCTGGTCTGTTCCAAGCTTTTGATTGGGGAAACCCTGATAAGAACATGGAGCACTTTCACCAGGTAAAGTAATAACAGTCATCAGTGGCATACTGTGAATGAGCTAATGCATGCAGGGTGGGCAAAAGGAGGCTTACAGTTGTGAGTATGCAAAACACAGCATTAATTCTTGTATTATTATTTATTGATTATTATATTATTTTTCATATGAAAAATTGTAAACCTGCTTTTGCACCACTGTGCATGGCATCCACTCATTAAATACTTACTAGATCTCATTCAGACCATGCCAGCTATTTTTTATGGGTCATATATTATTTATTGGTTTCTTACCATGTGCCATATCATTACTTTTGATCTTCACTATGGCCTTGGAAGGCTCAGAGAGGTTAAGTAAATTGTCAAAATTATTTAGCTAGTAAAGAATCAAAATATGACCCAGGAGTTTCTGGATCTAAAGTCTACTCTTCTCCTACTCTACTCACTGTTTTTCAAAAAAAAAAAAAAAAAAAAGAAAGAAACTCTCAGCATTTAAGATCATATATTAAAGGGAGAAGTAAAGATACATAATTGTTGTTTCTAGAGCATATGCTCTGACTTCATATTCATCTCCATAAAATGAGCTCATACTGTCTTATTAGTTCTTTGGAAAGTTGTTTACTACTATACAGGATCATTAAAGATACACCAGACAGGAATGTCCCCTTTAGGAAGAATCCGTGCTATTCCCCAGAGAATGCTACATCAAGATATTTCTTGATGTTCTCTATGAAAAGTTTTGGAGCAAAAATTCCATATTAAGGGAAATATGTGTGTTTTTTAGTAAACAAGGGAATTTAATAGAGATTTCGACTTTTTTTCTGATAGACTGAGCTCACATTAAACAAGTAGTCATCAAAGATACATGGGTTTTGCAAACAAAGGATGTGGAAGTTTTGAAATTTTTTGAAATGTGGATTTTCAGTGCCACCATAATAACTACAATAGTAAAAATGAATAAATTCAACTGGTGTGAAAAATCTGACTTTTCTCCTAAACTACTATAATTACATATGTGTGTGGGTGTGTGTGCCCAAACACACTATGTCTATATGCACTATTTACTCATAATTATCCAATTCCTTGCTTTGGCAAGAGTATATAGCTGCTTTAGGAAAAACTTTTAGGTGGTGGCCTTACTCTGTAAGACTCAGATACCTCTGTGGATAAGATTAAGTGACTTGCAGGTATTAGCTTTATCATTATGTTTTCAGATTCTATTTTTTAAAATGATGATTCAGGTTTAGCTATGAATATTTTGCTTGGTACTTTGGGGGAAATTCCTAAACAAACTGAGGGCAAATTATATGCATGTTTAAAAAGCAATAAACCTAGTCACAACTATAAGTAATAACACTATACATTAGACAAGTGTAATTACCAATGTTATCACCAATCTTTTATTATAAAGAAAGTAAAAATTCTTGGCCAAAAGACACTGTGTATCACTTAAATCCTAATCTTAATATTCATTTTTCTTTGTTACCTTTCTAGGCTCTCCATTCATCCTTAGCAGGGTATTAAGTCATTTCAGTAAAGATATTCTGATTCCAGGGGCTTCTCAGACCTCTCTTGTGTCCTGAAGCTTGCTGACATTTGTTGCTGCCGCTGTTGTGTTGCATTGTCATGTATTTTTATCTCTGTCTTTGCATTTAAATAGTTATGCCTTGTGTTATTCTATTGAGAAAAGTATAGAGTCAGAAAAAGCATGTCTCTTTTCTCAGTAGTTGCACTTTCCATTTGAGCTACTGCACCAGGCTTTCCTGAGTCCGTCTTCCCCTCACATGCACTACTGACCAGTGCTAATCTGCATTCATTTCCTTCTTTCCCTTTGCATTGCCTTCGTTTAACAACACACATTCTTATTTACCACTTGGTCCTAAGCTCAGGTCCAATGCCTCCCGGTATTATGGGTAGGGATAATATGCTCTAAAATATAGTAATACAAACATTGAAACACCAACCCATCAACTGGAAATAACATCTGGAATTTGTACCAGTGTGCTCTGCCTGAATATCACCCCACAAAGAGAATGCGGGGTGCACAGTCACCAAGTCGAGTCTCCCTCAGGCATATTTCTAGTTCTCTGAGAAACCTCTCCCTGAATACCCTGGGAGCAAGTGATCCCAACCCCAGGAACTGCCCAGGGTTCCAGCACCAGGAAGACAACCCCCATTACCTCTGGCTATAAAAACCAGTGGGGGTTGGGGTGGCAGAAGAAACTGCCAGATTTTCACTGCTTAAAGGACCCACATGGACTTAGAATGTGCACAGATCACAGGGCAGCAGCTGGAGGGGTACCAGTCTCACACAGGAAGTGGGTGAAGAGATAGGAAATGAGGCGAGCACCGGGCAGACCTCTGAAGGCCAGACAGCGGTGTTTTCCCCTCTCTGGCCACCCCTTTGGAGCTGGGGAACAGTGAAGTAGGTTGCCCTGCCCTGGCAATTACCTAAGGCTCTGCCACATACTATTTACAGGTGCCTTTGCTACATAGGCCATGCTACTAAGACAAGGAGTAAAAACAGTTCTACCTAATACACAGAAACAAACACAGGGAGGTTGCCAAATTGAGGAAACAAAGAAATATGGCCCAAATGAAAGAACAGAACAAAACCCTAGAAACAGAACTAAACGAATGGAGGTGGCCAACCTATCAGATGCAGAGTTCAAAACGCTGTTGATAAGGATGCTCTGAGAACCCACTGAGTATGGCAAAAAAAAAAAAAAAAGGAAGAAATGAAGGTTACACAAAGTAAAATGAAGAAAAATATACAGGGAACCTGTTGGTGAAAAAAAGAAGCCAGGATTCAAATCAATGATTTAGAACAAAAGGAAGAAATACCCTGGCTGGCGTAGCTCAGTGGATTGAGCGCGGGCTGGGAACCAAAGTGTCCCAGGTTCGATTCCCAGCCAGGGTACATGCCTGGGTTGCAGGCCATAACCCCCAGCAACCACACATTGATGTTTCTCTCTCTCTCTATCTCCCTCCCTTCCCTCTCTAAAAATAAAAATAAAATAAAATAAAATAAAAAGAAATAAACAGTGGACCAGGACAGAAAGAAGAAATAAAAATTTAAAAAATTGAGGAGAGGCTTAGGAACCTCTGGGACAACTTTAAACATACCAACATCCAAATCATAGGGGTGAAAGAAGAGAAGAGGAAGAGTAAGAAATTGAAAGCTTTTCTGAAAAAATAATGAAAGAAAACCCCTAATTTGGTGAAGGAAATAGAGATATGAGTCAAGGAAGCACAGAGAGTCCCAAACACGTTGGACTCAAAGAGGACCACACCAAAACACATCATAATTAAAATGTCAAAGGTTAAAGATAAGCAGAGAATCTTAAAACCAGCAAGAGAAAAGAAGACAGTTATGTACAAAGAAGTTCCCAGAAGATTCTCAGCTGATTTCTCAAGAGAAACTTTGCAGGCTAGAAGGGACAGACAAGAAGTATTCAAAGCCATGAAGAGCAAGAACCTACAACCTAGATCACTCTGTCTAGCAAAGCTCTCATTTAGAATTGAAGGGCAGATAAAGTGCTTCCCAGACAAGGTAAAACTAAAGGAATTCATCATCACCAAGCTATTATTACATGAAATGTTAAAGGAATTTATTTAAGAAAAAGAAGATCAAGACTATGAACATTAAAATGACAACAAACTCACAGCTATCAACAACTGAATCTTAAAAATAAGAACTAAGCAAATAAGCAGAAGAGGAATAGAATAATAGATATGGAGATCATTTGGAGGGTTATCAGCTGGGAAGCAGAAGGGGGGCAGAATGGGGGAAAAGGTACAGGGAAAAAGAGACATAAATGGTAGGTACAAAATAGACAGGGGGATGTTAAGAATAGCATAGGAAATGGAGAAGCCAAATTACACACATGACCCATGGACAGGAACTATGGGGGGATTGCTGGAGGTAACGGGGGTACCAGACTCAGGGAGGCAAAGAGGAAAAACTAGGACAACTGTAAGAGCATAATCAATACAATATACTTAAAAAAAAAAAAAACCCAAAACCTCTCCCTGGCCTAGGTCACATTTTCCTAAGGATCTATATTTTTGTCCATATTACCATTTCTTCCTAATTTTGCTGCCAAAATTAACTATTGTATATTAATCTTCTCAGGCTGCCATTAAAAAAGTATTCTAGACTGAGTTGCTTAACAGAAATTTATTTCTCACAGTTCTGGAAGCTGGAAGTCCAAGGACAAGGTGGCAGCATAGTTGGGTTCTGCAGAGGGCTCTCTTTGTCTTGAAGAGAGCCTATTTCGATATGGGCTCATAGGGCCTTTCCTCAGTGGGTGCTCTTCCCCTTCTCATAAGACCATCAATTGTATTGGATTAGGACCCAACCTTTATGACCTCATCTAACTTAATGATATCCTAAAAGCCTTCTCTCCAAATATAATCATTGTGGGGTAGAGTTTTGACATATAAATTTGGCTTAGGTTGGGGAAGAGTTTAGTCCATAGGATATGGTAATAGTTAAGACTCAGTTGCAAGTAGCAGAAATCAACTCTATTTTACACACACACACACACACACACACACACACACACACACACACTGCTTTAGTAAACTAAGAGTATAGTGGTAAACTCACAAAAGCCAGAAACTTAAACACTGTCATCAGGGATCTCTCTCTCTCGCTTCCATCATGAAAGTAATAGGATAGGTGACTAGATGTATCTAGTTCTTTCAACTGCAAACCCAAAGAAAAAGGCAATAATTTTTTAACAGTTCCAGCAAAAAGTTCCAAAGAGAACTCGAGCTGAGTTTTAATCATCTCTCATACAACCACTGTGGCCAGGAGAATAAAGAGCTAATTGGCCAGACCTGGTCACCCTGGACCACTCTGGAACTGGAGGAGAGGAATTTGTTGAATCAGCACAGGAAAGGTGTTACCAGAGCCCAGGAGTCAGGGAAAACTTGCCAGGAGATGAGCACCCCAGGCATGATTGCTCTGTAACAGGCTGGCTTTTTAACATCATATTTCCGATGTCTGTTTTTATGCATTGGTTCCAATGCTCCCTGAAGAGTCTGCTTAAATGTCAATAATTACCCTGAGCCCAAGTTTCTGCATATGTGGAGGGGTATTTATATATATTCTATCCAATATTTTGTTTGAAAGGACACACTCCCAGTTCAAGTGCTACTAGAAAGATGATGCCCATAAAAATATGGGCCCCTTTTCTTTAGGATCCTTTCCTATTTCCCCAAAAGTGAAAATCAGAAATACAATGGTTGTTTTTTTAAATTCATAATTTATGTTATTGCCCTGAAGCGTTTTAAGTAAATTTAACATTTTAATGTCTGCATATCATTAAGTGTATCCTAATTGTGCATTTTTAACATTTAAAGAACGTGCTTAAAAACTGATAATGTTAGTTCTATAATGTGGTTTTCTGTGAAAACTTTTTTTTCTTTCTCTCTTTCTCTTTCATTGTATTTAGCTTACACCTCCCGTATACAACGTTTCTCAGATGGAAGTTCCAACAGCAATGTGGAGTGGTGGACAGGACAATGTGGCTGATTCCAAGGACACTGAAAATTTACTTCCTAAAATCACCAGACTCATTTATTACAAATTTATTCCTCACTACAATCATGTGGATTTTTACCTTGGACAGGATGCACCGCAGGAAATTTACCAAGACCTAATTAGAATGATGAAGGAATGTTTTTGAAGTTAAATACACTTACCTTTTTCTAAGCAAGCAAGTTTCCATGATAATAATATGGCATACAGACCCAAAGGCGACCCCTCCAATGACTTGCCTCCTCATGTCAATGCATTTGTGTAGTTCGCACTCCTTGGGTAAGGGAGGGACCTGACACTTGCTTCTAGAATTGACGAAGGTGATGGGCTGTCACACCCTTGATTAGATTATGTTCCTGGCAAAGGTGCCAGGATGTCACTCCCTGATTACTTTATATTGTATAAGAAACCATATTAGCAGACTGGAACAGGAGATTCTCCTTGCTGGCTTGATGAAGTAAGCAGCTATGTTGAGGAAACCCACATAGAAAGGAGCTATTTGTGGCTTCTAGGATCTGCTGGTGGCCTCCAGTCGACAACCTGCAAAGAGTCAGGACTCCATCATACAGCTATAAGGAAATGTATTCTGCCTGAAACTTGAATGAGCTTGGAAGCACATTCTTTCCCAGAGAAGCCTCCAGCTGAGAATGCAGCCCCGCCAACACTTGGATTGCAGCCTGGTGAGACCTGGAGCAGAGGACCTCGCTATGCCGTGCCCTGAACACTGACCCACAGAAACAGTGAGATAATAAATATATGTGGTTCTACACTGCTAAGTCTGTGGTAATTTGTTTTCAGCAATAGCAAGCCACTACTGCTATTAATAATAATAAGTTATTATTGTTGTTATTATTATTTTTGTCTCTTTGGTTAGAAGATTGAGAGACCCGGCTCTTATTTCCCTTTGTCATATTTCCTTTGGCCTGAAGAACCTCCTTGAACATTGCTTATTTTGTAGATCAGCTAGTGACTGATTCTCTCAGGGCTTGTCTGGGAAAGAAATCTTTATTTTGACTTCATTTCTTCATTTTTTTTACTGTGATTAGGATGTTTAACATGAGATCTACCTTCTTAATGTATTTTAAGTGTATATACAGTTTTGTTAACTATAGGTACTATGTTGTACAGAAGATCCCTAGAACCTTTTCTTCTTGCCTGACTGAAACTTTGTACCTGTTGAACAACCATTCCCCTCTTCCTCCGCCCCCAGCCCCAGGCAGCCACCATTCTACTCTTTGCATCTATGAGTTTGACTATTTTATACATTTTATAAACATGAATCATTCAGTGTTTGTCCTTTGTGACTAGATTATTTCACTAAGTACCATATTTTGCCATGTATAATGTACACTTTTTTTGCCCAAAGTTTTGAGGGGAAAACGAGGATGCGCACCATACATTGGTAGAACTGAAACGTGGCTGTACATCATACACAGCGACATGCAGTATAATGTCCTTTAGGTTCACCCGTGTTGTTGCCTATGACAGGGGGTCTTTTTAAAAGCTGGATAGTATTCCAATGTATGTATTGGAATACATACATTGTGGAGTGCATGAAAAAATGCATCCCACATTTCTCTTACCCATTTGTTCATCAGTGAACATGTAGGTTGCTCCCAGATCTTGGCTATTGTGAATAATGTTGGAATGAACCAGGAGCACATGTATCTTTTCAAGGTCTTGATTTCAATTCTTTTGAATACACAGAAACGAGATTGCCACATCACAAGATGGTTTTATTTCTAATTTTTTGAGGAAATTCCTGTTTTCTATAGCAACTGCACCATTTTGTGTCCCCACCAACAGTGTATAAAATTTCAAATTTTTCCACATCCTCAATAATACTTGTCTTTTGTTGGGTTTTTTTTTTTGACAATAGCCACCCAAACAGATGTGAGGTCGTATCTTACTGTGATTTTGATTTGCAGTTCCCTGATGATTAGTGATGATGGAAAAAAAGCTAATACCTGTGAGACTTCTGCTCCAGGAGGGAGGAAGAAGAGGGGAATGTGTACATCCTTAGAAAGGGTTTGAGAGGCTCCCAGAACTTCTAGCTGTGCTGACTGGTGAATTCTTATCTTGCCTTAATTTCTGAAAGATATTTTTCCTTACAATTGACTTTTAGATTGACCTGCTTCATATTTTGTTGTTGCTCCTTCAGTGCTTTAAAAATGTTGTTCACTGACTTTTGGAATATGTGGTTTCTGGTAAGTATGTAATACCATATCTCTGTTTCTTTGTAGTTTGTGTACCTTTTTTCTTTGTTTTTAAATATTCTTTTTGTCAATAATTTTGAGCAATTTCATTTGGGTGAAACTTGTGTTTTTGTGTGTACTTTACTTGGAACTTTACAGGCCTCTTGGATCTATGTGTATATAGTTTTTATCAAATTTGGAAAAATTGTGTCCATGGTTTCTTCAAGTATCTTTCGTGCTTCACACTTTCCCTGGATCTCGAATCACATGTATGTCAGGCCACTTGCAGTTGACTCACAAGTCACTGCAGCTGTGTTTTCCCTGAGTGATTTCCTCTGCATGTTTTAGCTGACATACTTTCTCTTCTATGGCTTCACATTCTGCAGTTGTTTCTTTTGCACTATCTAATCTGCTATAACTATACTTGGTGCATTTTTTTATTTTGGATACTGTATTGTTTATCTCTAGATGTTTCATTTAGGTCTTTTGTATATCTTCTGTATCTTCCTTGCTTTTGTCTTTAAATTCTTTAACATCATAAACATATTTTACTACCTGTTTTAACATACTTTCTGTTTACTTAATTATCTCTGTCATTTGTGAGTTTGTTCTATATATTGACTTTCTTCTGCTTAAGGGCTATATTTTCCTGCTTCCATTCCATATTCATAAATTTTTATTGGATGCCAGACTGTAACAAAATGCAGATCCAGCTGTCTGCCACTACAAAAGCCAATACTTGAGAGGCAGGTGCTGATGTAAGGGGAAGTGGTTTATTTTCAGATGCCAGCCATCTGGAAGATGGGGGACTCATGTCTCAAGCCCATCTCCACTTCTCTCAGTGGAGGCAGAGGTCTTTCTAACAAAGAGATGAAGGGAAGGTGTTGAAAACTCTATGTGCAGACGAGCACGGTCCATTCCAATAAGGCAAGTGATGGTCTGGTGTGCATCATGCTGGTTTAGTCATTCAGGATTCACATCATCCTGAATTTACATCATCCTGGCTCCACATTCAAAGGAGAGTAAATCTCCCAGAGCTGGGATGCCTGAAGGTTGGGGTCTGTCTTTTGAAGTTAGTTCCTAGGATTCTTATATAAACATGCTGCTTAGCTACAAGCTACATATTGGTCTGAGTCAGCACTTGCAGAAATAATGTCAAAGAATGTTGGGGCGGGTTATAATTTTCCACCATTACAATTTTCTACTGTTACAAGACTTTGAATTTTGTATTGTTGAATGCCGAATTTTATTTTATCCTTTTAAATAGGGTTGGAAACTTTTGGCAGTCTGTTAATTTACTTGCATCTAAGTTTGATTGTTTTGAAACTTTTCCATCTCCCAAGAATAGGTCTAGAGCAATCTCCCCTCTAAGGAAATTTAGCCCTAACACTGAGACATGTCCTTTCCAAGGTCTCCATTGAATTCCCATGTGTTCAAAGAGGTCTCTTTTTGCTGGTTGGTAGGAACTCAATTCAATCCCTATGTATACTCTAGAAATTGTTTCACTTACAGTTCCTTGGCAATTATTTTCCTCTGAAAGTTTTACTTTGTCCACTCTTGTGGAATTTTATCCTTTGCATCAGCAGATTATTATTTAGCCAAAGGCTCCGGGAGATGTATCTGGATATTTCAAGAGCTCTTTCTCTTGATTGCTCCTTTTTCTTTGCTACTGAGTCCCATATATTTTATTGTCTTCATTCTCCCTGATTTCTCTGTCACCTTCTGTCTTTGTCACCTTTAGTAAACTAGACCACTGAGCTTTCTTTGGATTCCCCTACCTTTGATGCAATGTGGAAATTGCTGATAGGCAAAAAGCTAAGGGTTTCATAGGGCTCACCTGATTGTTTTCCTCCTCTTAGTTATGATCACAGTGCTGCCTGCTCACCAATGTCTGAAAAATGTTTATTATGTTGGTTCTAATTTTCTAATTTTGATGGTAGGATGATAATTTTTTAAAATATATTTTATTGATCATGCTATTACAGTTGTCCCATTTTCCCCCTTCACTCTGCTCCACCCTCTCCCACCCACATTCACCCCCTTTTAGTTCATGTCCATGTGTCATAAGTTCTTTAGCTTCTACATTTCCCACACTATTCTTATCCCCCCCCCGTCTATTTTCTCCCTACCATCTATGCTACTCATTCTCTATATCTTTCCCCCCTCCCTCCTCCTCCCACTTCTCTGTTCCTAACCCTCCATGTAATCTCCATTTCTGTGGTTCCACTCCTGTTCTATTTGTTTACTTAGTTTGCTTTTATTTTAGGTATGGTTGTTACTAACTGTGAGTTTGATGTCTTTTTTTACTGTTCATATTTTTTATCTTCTTTTTCTTAGATAAGTCCCTTTAACATTTCATATAATAAGGGCTTGGTGATGATGAACTCCTTTAACTTGGCCTTATCTGAGAAGCACTTTATCTGCCTGTCCATTCTAAATGAAAGCTTTTCTGGATAGAGCAATCTTGGATGTAGGTCCTTGCCTTTCATGACTTGGAATACTTCTTTCCAGCCCCTTCTTGCCTGAAATATCTCTTTTGAGAAATCAGCAGACATTCTGATGGGAACTCCTTTGTAGGTAACTGTCCCCTTATCTCTTGCTGCTTCTAGAATTCTCTCCTTCATTTTTATCTTGGGTAATGTAATTATGTGTGCCTTGGCATGTTCCTCCTTGGGTCCAACCTCTTTGGAACTCTCTGAGCTTCCTGGACTTCCTGGAAGTCTATTTCCCTTGCCAGAATGGGGAAGTTCTCCTTTATTATTTGTTCAAATAACTTTTCCACTTGTTGTTTTTCCTCTTCCCCTTCTGGTACCCCTATAATTCAGATGCTTGAACGTTTAAAGATGTCCTGGAGGTCCCTAATCCTCTCCTCATTTTTTTGAATTCTTGTTTCTTCATTCTTTTCTGTTTGGTTGTTCCTTTCCTCCTTTTGGTCCCTTCCATTGATTTGAAACCCAGTTTTTTTTTTTCCAATACTATTGGTTTCCTTTGCATTTGCCTTCATTTCTCTTATTGCAGTCTGCATTTGTTCATCTAATTTATGACCAAAGTCAACCAAATTCTGTGAGCATCCTGATTACCTGTGCTTTGGACTGTGCATCTGATAGGTTGGCTATTTCTCAGTCGCTTAAAAAAAAACTGGCTCTGGAGCTTTTAACTCTGTTTGAGCCTTTTATTTTATTTTATTTTATTTTATTTTATTTTATTTTATTTTATTTTTTCCTTTGGTCTGGTCGCGCCTGTTATGTATAAGGGGCAGAGCCTTAGGTGTTCACAGGGCGGGGCACCTCAGTCGCTGGGTTGTGACATTGTATGTGGGAGCGGGGTTGAGAGGGAACAATGGCGCCTGCTCCGCTCTCTCTAGGACTTCAGTCCCCTTTGCCGCTTCCCACAAGCATATTGGGCCCTTCTGGTGCTGGTTCCCAGGCAGGTGGGCTGTGTGCTTTCTCAGACTCTTGTGGGTTTCCCCAAGGAGCCTCCTGTGAGGCTGAGAGAATCTCCCGGCCTCAACTTCCACAGGTGTTTTCAATTGGTGCCTTTAGGCTTTGTTTCCCGGTGCTGGGTCCCTGGGTTGCGCGGTCTCTGTCTCTGCCTGTTTTTGCTTAGTTTGCGCACAAAGCTGCGGACAGCCAGCTGCCTTGCGGGCCTCACTGGGTCTGCTTGTTGCCTCCTGCACCCAGGGTCTGCCATCGGTCCGCCAGCTGTCCCTGCGCTTCTGGGGTCCGCCAACTGCTGTCTGTGCCCCGTGTGCCTGCGTTTTCCAGCCACCGATTTTTCCTGCTGGTACCCCTGGACCCTTCTCCGTAGGCCCCCGACTCCACCCCTCCTTACTGGTCTGGATGTATGGGAGTCAGACTTCCATTTGGTTCATTTCTCTCTGTTCTGGTTGTTTTTTTGTTTGTAAATTCTTGTTATCCTTAGTTTTGGTTGTGCGAGGAGGCACAGTGTAACCACCAATGCCTCCATCTTGGCCGGAAGTTTAGGATGATAATCCTAAAACTTGTTATTCTCTCATGACTAGAAGTCAAGATCTTTTTAAAAGTTATATCATTCTTCTAATGTGTAGCTGGTAGAATTTTTTTTGTCAACAATGTTTCCCTTAAACTGAGTGGAATTATAATTGTCACAGCATTGCATGTCTTAAGTCGGATTTTCTTGTTTGTATTGCTTTATCTTCAAATTATTTTCTTAATTTATAATTTCTTTTCAGTAGGAATATCAAAGTACATCATCATCACTTTCATCAATTATGTCAATTTAATAATTATAGTTTGATTTTGTACTATGTGTCCAATATTCTGAACACTGGCAACTTCTAGAAGGGAGAAAACTTTCACACGGCACCATTATTTTTCAGTCTAATCATAAGCCTCCTTTGTGCTGGAGGTGGGAGGTCTCCTTAGTGGTAGATAGTCTTTGTAGTCCCTGCCAAAGGATTTTCTGAGCATCTCCTTAAAGTTACAAGTCACTAATTTAAAAATTTTACCTTGCATTTCTTATATGTTAAAGGCTAGAGATATGGGATGAAAGAAGAAAAATGTGGTTCTTGCCCTAATGATTTATGTATTGAATTTAAAATGTAATGGGAAATTTCAACGTTGATGGCCGGTGTTGACCATAGAGCAAGGATTCTTTCTGCACTGACTGTCTGCCTTACGTTGTCTGAAAGCTGTGTTTTCAGCTGTGAGTAAGGATAGTAATTAAAATAATGAACATTATTTAGCACTAATTATGCACTTATTGATTTAATTAACTTTTATTAAATATATGGCCTAAGTCATTCATCCCTTTCCATATCTATGCTTAGCTATAGGTCCAGGACAAATAATGCCCCTTTATTTTATAACAAAAGCTTTTATTACAAAATCATAAGCATGAAATCCTGTAACATAACATATCACACTCAGGCACACCATATGAAATTTTAAGTGAAATGTTCAAGTTGTTGTCCATCTCATGCGAGACATCGCTACCAACTACACTAGAGCAAGCCTCACTTCTGCTGAACCCTGTATTTGCTAGAAGTCCACTGAGACCCAGAAAACATGAATACTAGCTCAGGTCAAATATTTAAGAATTAGAAGTGAATCTGAGTTTTGATCCCAGAGTTTTCTGAATCCAAATCTTAGGCTTTAAATCTTTCTTGTTTTGTCTTGCAATATGGAGTCCAGGTTAGGGTAGTCCAGTCAGGAAAGTGCCTACTTGTTAGAGGATTCTTGGGGCTCTGTGTAGTAGGCAAGACCAGAATTTAACACAGACTTAAAGTACACAGAGAAACTAAAGCAAAATCTATGTCACCTGAGCTACAGAGAGGACTGACTAAACCAGCAGCAAGGGCTGGGGATGAAATGGGCAATGCCAGGGCAGAACAGGAGTGTGCATAAGTATGTAAAGCAGGCTACCCAAGTTCTGAGTCAAAACCAGGTTGACAGCTTGGTTGGTATTCATCTGACAAATCTGTTGACAGGAGTGTTGTGATGGCTTTTGCATAGCTTCAACACTTCAGGGTAGCAGCTAAGTATCATCCTCTTGACCCTTCCCAATGTAATTCTTGTCAGTGAAGCCCTGCCCTGCAACCTTGGAGAATGACCCAAGCCTCAAGAGAACAATCCTCCCTTCGATATTTAGTAGAATCAGAAAGATAATGAACATAATAAACTAACAAACAAAGTAGAAACAGATCCCTAAGTATAGAGAATGGACTAACAGCTGTCAGAGGGGAGGGAAGTTGAGGGGTGGGGTGAAAAAAACAACCTCATAGACACAGACAACAGATTGTTGATTAGCAGAGGGAAAGGAGGGGGAGGGGGGCAGGGGGAGGGGGGCAGAGGGAGGAGGGCATAGGAGGGATATATGATGATGGAAGGAGACTTGACAGTGTATTATAGAATTGTACACCTTTCTTACACATTCATACATTCATAGTTGAGATTCCTTACACAAGGCTGAACATTTTCACATTTTTAGGTTATATTGACTCACTCATTTTAGTGTTGGTTCCATTGTTGCATCCTGCGCACCAGCATGGTGTCGGACAGGTCCATTGGTTCAGTAAAACGAAAACCAGTTCTCTCTTGACCATTCCTTTTAAGGATATCTTGCGTACTAGCAATATGTGTGAAGATCATCATAACAAAGAGTTGCTCTCATTTCTATGGCACTTCATGTTCATTTTAAAGTGCTTTCACCGGTATAAATACCTTTCCTCTTATAGACTGAGAGGTAATATGGGGTCATGATGGAAAGAATGCTCATGTTAGTGCTAGACAATGAAAGTTCCAAAGCCAGCTCTACTAATTATCCTTAATTATCATTAATTCTAGCAATTTCCTTTTTCCACAGAATGGAGGCATTCTTTCCTGCCTACCCCCTATGCTGTCTTAAAGATCAAAGATGTTTATGAAGCACATTTGTACAGCACAGTACTGACTCATGGGCCTTGAAGTCCAAGTTGTTTAGGTTTAGTTCCCAGATCTATTGTGATATTCATATCCATAAAAAAGCTTATTATTCCAATCTATATTTTTTATCTGTAAAATGGAGATAATGTATTAAAAAATTTAACACAATGCCAGTTACATAGGAAGCAGTTAATAAGTATTATTATTTATAAAGTGTTATACAAAGATAAAGGCTCAATATTTTTAATCATAACCAAAACCCTACATAGAAGAATAGAATGCTTAATTTACATAGGAATTAAGTGCAGTATATCAAGTCATTAAATGACATATGTAAAGTCATACCTATTGCCTTGCCCTCTTTAGACTTGTGTATATTAATATTTACCTTAATAACATTAATAGAAATCATATCTACCTATTATTTTGAAACACTCTTGCCAAGCACTATGTTAAATGCTTCTGTACTTTTTCTTGTTTAATTCTAATAATACTCCTAAAGATGGACTCCATGTTTTCCCATTTTACAGATAAGGAAATTGGATATTTGAAAAGTTAATAACTTTCTGAAGGGGTGGATCCATGTTTTTTTAATATATTTTATTGATTATGCTATTACAGTTGTCCCATTTTCCCCCTCCACTCCTCTCCACCATGTACACCCTCTCCCACCCATATCCCCCCTTTAGTCATGTCCATGTGTCATACTTATAAGTTCTTTAGCTTCTACATTTCCCATACTATTCTTACCCTCCCCCTGTCTATTTTCAACCTATAATCTATGCTATTTATTCTCTGTACCTTTTCCCCCTCTCTCCTCCTCCCACTCCCCTGTTGCTAACCCTCCATGTGATCTCCATTTCTGTGGTTCTGTTCCTGTTCTAGTTGTTTGCTTAGTTTCTTTTGGTTTTGCTTTAGGTGTGGTTGTTAATAATTGTGAGTTTGCTGTCCTTTTACTATACATGTTTTTTCTTTATCTTCTTTTCTTAGAGAAGTCCCTTTAACATTTCATAAAATAAGGGCTTGGTGATGATGAACTCCTTTAACTTGGCCTTATCTGAGAAGCACTTTATCTGCCTGTCCATTCTAAATGATACCTTTGCTGGATAGAGTAATCTGGGATATAGGTCCCTGTCTTTCATGACTTGGAATACTTCTTTCCAGCCCCTTCTTGCCTGTAAGGTCTCTTTGGAGAAATCAGCAGACATTCTGATGGGAACTCCTTTGTAGGTAACTGTCCCTTTATCTCTTGCTGCTTCTAGGATTCTCTCCTTCATTTTTACCTTGGCTAATGTAATTATGATGTGCCTTGGTGTGTTTCTTCTTGGGTCCAACTTCTTTGGGACTCTCTGAGCTCCCTGGATTTCCTGGAAGTCTATTTCCTTTGCCAGAATGGGAAGTTCTCCTTTATTATTTGTTCAAATACATGTTCAATCTGTTGCTTTTCCTCTTCCCCTTCTGGTACCCCTATAATTTGGATGTTGGAACGTTTAAAGATGTCCTGGAGGTTCCTAAGCCTCTCCTCTTTTTTTTGAATACTTATTTCTTCATTCTTTCCTGTTTGGTTGTTTTTTTCTTCCTTCTGGCCCACTCTATTGTTTTGAGTCCCAGTTTCCTTCCCATCACTACTGGTTCTCCGTGTATCTTCCTTCATCTCTTTTATGGTAACCTGCATTTTTTCATGTAATTTGCGCCCAAAATCAACCAATTCCGTGAGCTTCCTGATCACCATTGTTTTGAACTGTGCATCTGATAGATTGGCTATCTCTTGGTTGCTCAAAAGGATGAGCCCTGAGGCATTGATCTGTTTTTCTGTTTGAGACATCTCTCTCTCTCTCTCTCTCTCTTTTTTTTTTTTGGTTTGGTGGCTCCTATTATGGTGAGGGGCATAGCTTTAGGGGTTCACCAGGGCTGGGCACCCCAGTCGCTAGATTGTGATGTTGTATGTGGGGGTGGGCGCGGGGGGAGGGGACAATGGTAGTAGCACTGTTCTCCCAGGACCTCAGTCCCTTCCCTGGGATCCTGGGTTGGGCACTCTGCCCTGGTTCACAATCGCTACCCCACTGGGTCCGCCAGCTGCCACCTGCGCACTCAGGGTCCACCCACTGCGATCTTGCGCACCCCGTATGCCTTACACTCTCGCTTCTGGTTGCCTTATGTGCCCAGTTCTCCCTGTTCTCCAAGTGCTGCAACCCGGCACGGCTGCTCCTCTCTGCCCCTCCTATGGTTCTGGATGGACGGGTCTACTTCAACTTCTTGGCTGTACAACTTCCATTCAGATAAATTCTCTGTCAGTTCTGGGTGTTATTCTGCCTCTAAATTGTTGTTGCCCTAATCTTGGTTGTGTGTGGAGGTACGGTGTGTCCACCTATGCCTCCATCTTGCCAGAAGTCAGAGCCACTTTTTTGAGGGGCGAGAGCAGTGAACCCAAAGCTGTCTCCCTACTGAGGCCAGCATGCTAATTAACCATGATGCTATATTGCCTTTCACAATGGAATGTTGCCAGCATAAGGGTATTTGTGAATTTTTCTCCGTTTTTTGCACAATCAATTAAATAATCTCTAATGTTTCATCTAGTGCTATAATACCTGCTATGGAGAGAGAAGGGGACCCAGTATTGTGTGCATGCATGGAAATGGGAGATTAATATATTTTTATTATTTTAATTAAATCTACTGGAGTGACATTGGTTAATAAGATTATATGACTTTCAAGTGTATATTCTATGATACATTATCTGTATATCACATTGTATGCCCACTGCCCAAAGTCAAATCTTCTGTCACCATATATGATTCCCTTTCCCTTTACCAGCACCCCCACCCCTCTTCCCTCTGGTAACCGCCATACTGTTGTCTGTGTCTATGAGGTTTTTTGTTTGTTTGTTTTTCTTATTTTTGAGTGCCAAGTATAACACATTATCTAATTTAATTTTTACAATAGTTTATAAGTGAGATGTTAGTAAACTCATTTTACATATGAAGAAGATAAGTTCCAGAAATAATTAGGTACCCCAGGTCCAATGGCAAGTAACTATCTTGTTATTCTGATTCCCAAGAATATTTCCATGTGCTGTCAAGGTTGTGATCTAGGCATGAATATAATCATATGTAAATGGAAGGTGAGAGAAACCTTGGAGTGTCCACAGACAGAAAGAGAGCCAGAGGATGTGGAGTTTATCTGATTTCCAAATGAACTTGGGCAAAGAGTTAGTTGCCCCATGGCAGTAGATTTGCCTGTCTCTTTTATGGTCACACGAACAACCTCTCAGGCACAGAGTCGGTGATTCATGAATGGTTGTTAAATAGCTGAGTGTCCTCTCTGTCTTCCAAGTACTTGACTGGGTCTTGAGGAAATTGGGGTACTTTTAAAACATAATTAATATGTATTTGGCTAAGACTCATTTCTCAAGAATTTGTTGGTATAAATAAGGAGCTATAGATGTGAAGGAGAGAAAACAGAAAGAGATCTGAACCTTGGCAGGGGAAGCCTGGCTGGCAGGACACCAGAAGTCTTCACAGAGAGGCACGTCTGGGGACTATGCAGTATCAGAGTGTCATAACCTGATACTTGGCCTTATTAGTGTCCCAGAAATGACCTCACTTAACACATGCTGAGTCACATAACCGAAATGTAACTGAGAAGCTATGAATCATAAGCCCCAAACATATAATTTATATTAAAATCTATAGCTGTCAAAAACCTATATCAATTTTTATGCCAAACTAATGGATGGTTTCCCTGTAATAAAACACATAGAAAGTTCCAGTGAGACAATGTTGCTTGGTATGCAAGGATTACAGGGGACTTCCTATAAGTCAGTGCTTTCTCAAAAGAAATCTTGCAGGCTAAAAAGGATTGGCAAGAAATATTCAAAGTCATGAAAAGCAGGGACCTATAGACAAAATTGTTCCACCCAGCAAAGATATCATGTAGAACCAAAGGGCAGATAAAGAGCTTCTCAGACAAGAAAAAACTAAAGGAGTTCATCATCACAAAACCATTATTATATGAAATGTTAAAGGGATTTATTTAAGAAAAAGAAGATCAAAACTATGAACAATAAAATAGCAATAAATACATATCTATCAACAATGGCATCTAAAAAACAAACTAAGGAAACAAGAAGAACAGAGACAGAATCATGGATACAGAGAGCATATTGATGGTTGCCAGGTGGGAGGTGGGTTTAGAGGAATGGATGAAGAGGTGAGGGGATTAAGTACAAATAGGTAGTTACAGAATTGCCATGGGGATGTACAGTACAGTACAGGAAATGGAGTAGCCAAAGAACTTATTGCATAAGCAATGGTGTGGGGATTGACTTAGGGAGTGGGAGATGCTGGGTGGAGAGGGGCAAAGGGGGAAAAGCTGGGACAACTATAATAGCATAATCAAGAAAATGTAATTTAAAAAAGCCAGAGGAAGTATGTGGTTTAACATAAACTATTACCTACATAACTATTCAAGTGCCCCAAGCCTTTTCTGTAAGAAAACAGCAGTCTAAGCACGTTACATTTAAGCTTCACAATAGCTTTATAAAATGATACAATTTTTATCCTTTCTTTGTAGATTAGGGAACTAAAATTTGAAAATATTGGGCAACTTGCCTCAGAATATCAATTCTCTAAACTTCAGGATCTTGAATTTAGATACTATGCTCTTAATCTTTAGGCTATAATATTGTGTTTATTATGAGCTAGCTGGGCACTTGTGAAGAGTCATTCCAATGTCTACTTCATTGTTCCTGCCCAAATGGAACTTCACAGACTAAAGAAAAAGGCAGTTACTCTACAGCTGCTTACTCACATAATTAAATCTTTCATTACAATTGTGCTGAATCCACTAATGTGAAGTGCACCCTCAGCAGGGTGGACAGGGACATCTTCTCTGAGGAAATGAAACTGTGGCTGAGATCTTTAAATTCTCAGATATTATGGGCAGGGGAATGGCCCAGGTGGCAAGGAGATGGCTTGCTGAAGAGAATTAAAGAAGCACAAGGAGACAGGGAGTACGGAACTTAAAGAAGCAGGTTGAGCCTGGTTGTAGGTCTTCCTAAACACTCAGAGAATTGTGACTGTCAAGCCATTAACAAGTTGTAATCTCAAGAGTGTTCAAAATAGAATCAGGTCAGAGGTGTGATTTAAAGCAATGATAATATTGGCATAGTGGAGAATGAATTAGATGCGTGTAGGGAATCTAGTTTGAAGATTGCTGTAGTCCAGCTGGAGATGAAGGTCTACTCTATTTGGAGCCATAAAGCTAGCCATAGACAAACATTTTCCCAATTCTACATTAAAGATTCTTAAGAACCCATAATGAATTTTTGCTGATACCCATGATCTACAAGCAAAACCTCTCAAGAAAGTTGCTATGTTGGTGCTTATTCAATCAATACCATATGATTTCATGCATATGTGGTATCTAATGCACAAACTGAACTAACAAGCAAAACAGAGACAGACTCATAGATGGAGAGCAGATGACAGATAATTAGGGAGGGGGAAGTTAGGGGGTGGAGGGATTGAGCAAAAAGGAAAAAGTACTCATGGACATGGGCAACAGTGTGGGGATTGCTATAAAGGGACTAAATGGTAATAGAAAAAAATAAAGATTAAATAAAAAAATAAAAGAAATAGAAAATTTAGATCTGGGAAATTATCAAACATGTAAATGATTTTAAATGCTAGCATAACTTTGATGACATCTTGGTCAGAAAATTTTAAATCATTAATAAAAACTTTAAAATAATAGTTTGGCATTTGTTTTTGAAGTAGAGTTAATAGAACAAGCTAACTTTCTAGATTGACTGACCTTGAGATCATTGACGGATATTGTACTCCTGATAAATGACCGTAGGTAAAATATTTGTGCACATCTTTTGGCTAGACAACAGTACTCAAAACTCAGCTGAGGACCAGGGGCCAAGCACTTCAAAAAACACGTTTGATGATTCAGATAGGAGGAAGCTCGGTAGGCAGATATTCAATTCAGGTTGAATATATGATACAAATTCCATCTCGGGTGAGCACTACATGGAAAAATAAAGAATCTGGTTGAAGAAAAGTTGTAGAGAAAAACAAACATGAGGCTGATAGTACAGCCACTAAGTCAGATACAGCTATTGAGCACTAATAATGTGATTAGTCCTAATGCAGATGTGCTGAAAATGTAACAATCCTCACATTTCAAAGACTAAGTGCAAAAAAAGGAGAAGAATGAAAAGTCAATAATACTGATGACATTTTGAAATGATAACATTTTGAGTTTATTGGTTTAAATTAAATATAATACAAAATGGATTTTACCTGTTTCTGTATATTTTTTAAAACGTTGCTATAAGAAAATTAATTTTTATATATTTTACATTACAGTTTTTTTGGACAGGACTGGTATAGACAATCAAGAATAAGGTTATTATTGCCTAAGAAATCTGGTTATTTATACAAAAACTTGAATAATTCTTTATTTATAAAGTTTTTTTATGTATGGAGATATGAGAGAGTATAGTGTGTGAAAGATCAGATTGTGCCATAGTTTTCACATTTGAGGATAATTATACGGCTAACTGACCGAAAACTATTGTTGAGTAGTAATTTTTTATTCGTACAATGCAATATTTGAATAATGGTAGACTTATTCCACTTTAATACAAAAACAAAACAAGATTGATTTTTCCTATGATTTACTTTCTCCTATTAAATTTACCATATAAAAATGTTCAGAAATGTTTGAAACATATGTAAGAGTAAAGAGATACATTAGAATTTATAGCCAAGCTGGTAGCTTAACATCGTTAGTATGACTCAGTAATTAAGCAACCTCTCATCTCGCACAATCATTCATTCATTCATTTCTTCATTCACTCAACAAATAGTTTTGATGTTGATGGTGTTTAGGAGACAAATCAAGACACTGTGCCGCTGAAAAGCCACCTTCCCATTTTCAGAAGTGCTGGGGAAATTGGAAGGTGATTTAACAGTAACTGCACAAAACAGGAAATTAACTCTGAAAAGAAACAGGAGCATGTATCAAAAGAGCCGTTGTTACCTCTTCCTACATTCTAATCACTATTTACCTTTGCAAATTCTTGAGACAATTTAAAAACTAGACCCAACTTGAATTTCTGGCTGAGTGTTCTGCATGTTGTTTTTTTTAAAAGAATCTTCATTTGAATATACCTCCTACAGGAATTCAGATACAAAATGAGCTCTAGCTCATCTAGAATACCATACATAAATTCTGCACATTAAGTAAGCAGTTAGGCAGGTAAACCTGCTTGGAGGAATGGATGGCATAAATTTCCTCCCATTGGATGGTGTGGCTCTTCCTCTTCATTCTCACAAACCTTTGACCTTTGTCACTGATAGTGTCCTGATCCTGGCACTCTGGGTCGTGGATGTCATCAAAGGCAATAAGCAGCACTTCTGGTAATAACTTCTCTTTAAATGTAAGTGATCTTTCTTTTGAGCATTTGGTTTGGGGTGGGTAAACGTTCAATTAGCTTTTTGTGGCCTTTTTTCAAGAACCTTCAATATTTCACTCATTTATGATAGGTAGAAATTTTTATTTGTCATTTC
Organism: Phyllostomus discolor; assembly: GCF_004126475.2. Lineage (NCBI taxonomy): Eukaryota > Metazoa > Chordata > Mammalia > Chiroptera > Phyllostomidae > Phyllostomus > Phyllostomus discolor. Next base: position 143,615,706 of record NC_040907.2, read on the forward strand.
TGTCTTCTACCTCTTTGCCAGAGCCACACTAAATTGGGAGATGGGAGCAGTGTAGTGGAGTAGAAATGAAGATGCATTGACACCAACACTAAGGAGAACATGCTCCACTCTAACAGGTAATCTCAAAAACAGCATTGTTTCTTATAGATAGTATAGTCTTTGACAACTATGCTTTATGGGTAAAAAATTTTAAATTTAAAATGTAATTTAAAATGCCTTTCCTAAAGCCAAAAATATGCTAATTGATCATTTTATACACACACACACACCACTTATGGCTTTATTATTGGGCCCTGTTTGAATTTTAGGATGCATAATGAATTAGATAAATTGCCTAGTGAACTAGCAACAAATTCTGTGGTCCTGTTCATACAAAGTCTCAAGGGAGTAAAGTTTCAAATTATTTCTTTTCCTAAAATTCTTAGTAGTTTTTATTTTGTTGGTTATGCCTAATTTTTTTTTACTTTGAGTTGTGTTGAAGGGGAAGTTATGCCCCCTTTAATACAGTCATGTGCTAATAAAAGGCAGTCTTTGGGGAGAATGAAGCAAACAAAAAAATGAGGTGTAATAGCAAACGTATTTTGAATTAGAACATTGGAAAAAATAATAATCCTTTCCCCAGGTAGATATCAAGTTCAAGGATGTATGTTCAACTACGTATTTTCAGCCATCTTAATGATCAAATGGGCAGCCATCGTTAAACAATTTGCTGAAGCTGGACATGGTCCTTGGACCAACGTATCAGGAATACAAGCCTTTTTGAAAAGCTACGTTAATCGACATTTTAGCTAACATGCTTTTCCAGCTCTAATGTCATCTAGCTTTATAGGGGGTGGGGGAAGCAGGGAAAATTTGAGCTTTTAGAGACTATCAACTCTCATTTTATATTTCACAGAGCCAAGGAAAAAGTTTCAATGTATTTTATTTTAATTCATTTCAATATATTAAGTAATTACTGAAATAACAAGTCTACATAAAAAGAATGGTGAAAGCATTGTGGAAAAATTAGCCACATTTGTTTGATATGGCTTTGTAGCTATACAAACAAAAGCATTAGAAGGTATTTAATAATCCTCAGTGTTGAGGAAGGAATATAAGGAGGCAATGGGGTAGAAATTCTTTTGAGATTTAAGCTAGTCTACACAGTATGTAAAAGCCTGAGAAGTTTAACTATATTTATGCTATTTCCACAATAAGTCATGGCAACAAATCATCATTAATAATAATACTTTGTTTCCTAGAAGTCTCCAAAGAGTCCACTGGTCTTATTAGAAAGGGTTGATTTTAAAGTCGTAATTCATGAGAGATCCCAGACAAGTCCACACAGCTATGCCGCTGTGCTGTACATCATGGCAAAGCATGGCTGAGTCTTTCATCCAAGGCTGAGGACAGATTGGTATCTGACCTTTCCACCTATTCCAACAGGCCAAGTGCTTTCTTTCACTCCACCTTAGTTTAAATGGCATAAAATTTCTCACACAAGTTGGATAGATTTAGGATTTGGACAAATATGGATAATCTTTGTTTTTGAAAGAATTTGATCATGAGTCCAAACTAGTAAAACTAAAACTCCTGTATCATACTGAATAGCAATTTAACCTTTCTTCATGTTGGAAGATGGAAGAGATTTAAATACCACTTGGGCTCTAAAGGTAGGCTAAGTGAAGTAAAAAAATTGAGGCACTATGCCTCTGTTGTCTAGTATGTCAGGTGGTGCTTAAGGCTAAATTGTCTTTACTCTCCTCGGGTCTCCATCTCTACCTTGTTTAGGGCAGCTGCTGAAAGGTCGGTGTGTTGGCTCCCCAGTGGTTGCTGCCCAGGTTGACAGCAGGTTGAATCCCTTTAACCTAGGGGTCAGTTTCCTCTGCCACAGGGCTAGTTCCAAAGTCTTTCTGGACTCAAGAGCTGGGGGTCAGGATGGCTCGTCTTGTGAATTTAGTTACATTCACATGCCTACACACCAGCTCAGCAATTTCAACTTTTTTCATCTCATAACACACGTACACTAATTACTAAAGTTCTGTCACACACCAAAAAATATATATATTTTTGCTGATATGACAAAAATAGGTATAATTTTTATTGACTTGCCAAAAAAACAGTAATCACCTACCCTTTTTGCTCTAATGTGATTTTTTAAAAAAATCAAATAAATGCCTTTACTTGTATGTAAGGATTTCTGGTACTAAGAATTAACCAATCAGAAAAAAGAAAAGAATTAACCAATCAGAATGCAATCTTATTATGCGACATGACCAATAAGAGGCAACTTTATTATATGACCCATATATTCATGATTCAAGACAGGATAGTCAGACCAGACAGCTATTGTTGTGTTGGCTGTTGTTATTTTTTTATTTGACATTCTAAGGGAAAAGAGGTCAGTGACTCTGACTAAATAGTTAGGTATTGCATATTTTAAAAATTCTTGTGGCACACTGGTCTCGTGGCACTAGATGGTTGACATCATTACTTTCACATATAGTTGACTCTTAAACAACAAGGGGGTTATGAGTACTGATCCCTTACCCCGTCAAAGTCTATGCTTGACTCCCTGAAGACTTAACTACTAGTAGTATACTGTTAACAGTAAACCTTACTGATAACAGAAATAGTTGATTAGCATGTATTTTGCACATTATAGGTATTATATACTATATTCTTACAATAAAGTAAGTTACAGAAAAGAATGATATTAAGGAAATCATAAGGAAGAGAAAATACATTTACAATATCTACTGAAAAATGTGCACATAAGTGGACCCATGTAGTTTGAACATGTGGTGTTCAAGCGCCAACTGGACATTGCCTCATCTGACTCGCACAGTAATGCTGTAGGGTTGAGGAGGTAGCTATTATCATGTCTGATTTTATGTATTAGGATCCTGAATGCATTCTACTTCCCCATTTGACTCACTGGTTTCAAAATGTTGCTGAATCCTCCCAGCAGTGGTAGACACTCACTCAGTGGAAACATGAAAGATTTCAGTCAAACTGGTTATTTGGCGTCGTTTAGACCATTGTTTCCCAATCCACAAGTGCACTGTGGCATTCGGTGTGCTGGGAAGACGCCCTGGGCGTGCCTGTCTTATCTGCCTAGCTTCTAACTGTCACTGCAACCATATCTCATTCTGCAGCCTGATGTTGCATGCCCAAGGTCAGAGGTTCCTAACCCATAGGAGTCCTTGGGAGCAGGGGAAGCTCACTTAACAAGGTAAGATCAAGATTTATCACTAGCAGGAGGCAGTGGGGCACAGCAGTCAGATGTACGGGCTCTGCAGGGAGGCTGCCTGTGTTCTTGTTGTATTTCTGTCACCTGTTGGCTCTGTAACCTTGAGCAGATCTTAAATCTCTCTGAATCTTCGTTTTTTTCTCCATTAATAAAATCAGGATAATAACAGTAACTACCTCATGGAGCTTTTTTGAGGTTTAAATAACATATGTGAAACAGAACACTGCCTGGCACAGGCCAAGCATTCAAAAGATGTCTATTATTTGTTTCAAAGGTATTTTAAATTATATAACATTTACAGATATAAAAGTGTCTTCAACCATATAGATGGAAGGTTGTTTCATTTCAAAAGTAAACTCTGAGTTTCTAGAAGTCAGTCATTAATTTGTTAGAGCAAAGACTCTCTGTTATGACTCGCTTCCTCATTCTTAGATTAAGTAATGAAAGAGTTTACACTGCACTTAGTGTTTTATTTATCACTTAATCCTCTCTCTAACCTGTAATCTTTCCCTATAACCATGTAACATGATTATCTTAATTCCACCATCAAGGAAGCCAGGAGACAACGCCACTAAAAATAACTCGCCCGAGGTTAGGAATCTCGTTTGTAGTGCAGCTGGACTTCAATCTCAGGCCAGAGGAGTTTTCATGTGACCAGCACTGGACACTGAGATAATGCTGGCCTTTGAAGAGACATGATTTAAGCCATGCCACAGAGTATAGATTGCACTTTTATTTAAAATTTGCCATTTGGGTGACCACAAGAGAAATAATCACATCACTAGAAACCTATGGTGAGCTTGTTTGCTTGAAGCTTCAGTTCTTGTTTGTTTTGTGGGATGCTGGCGAGACTGCAGGCTACCTCCACTTTTAGTTTTGCCATAGTGTGAGTTTTTAGATGTTCTGGCAACTCACAGGTGAACAAAGACTTAAAATAATTGAAAAATTGTGATTAAAATAAGACAAAAATAAGACTTCATACATACTAAAATTCATTTTATTTTCAGAAATGGACTATATCAAGGTAGTTTTTATGTGAAAAAATATTTTAATGATGTTCAGAGTTAGCTCACTGTATTTTCTCCCTTCCACACTTTGTCAGCTTTCTCAGGATGTTAGTTAAATTTTTTATTAGGGTACTATACTGATTTCATTAATTCACTCTGATCCTTGACATTAATCTGTGATATTAAATGTTTTATGCTAGGCATTCCCATGATGTGGCTGTTTTTAACAACAACCTGTTTGATTTGTGGAACTTTAAATGGTGATAGATTCTTTAATTTCGAAAACGAAGCAAACCCTGAAGTGTGGATGAATATTGTAAGTCATGGAAAATTCTGAAGAACATCAAATAAAGCAGATTAATGGGTTATGAAATTATTAAAGGATCTGTTATAGCTGAAAATCTCTAATAAGAAAACAGATATAAACAGGAGATTTTTAACATTTCTCCAAATGTCAAGCTAGGTAGATCGGTTCTTTTGGCTGAATAAATAATACTTTCTAGTAATACAAAGCAGAACTGTATTTTTATAAACAATTTATATTTCAAGAATATTAGAAATTTATATTTTAAGCCACCCGGATGATTTTATGACTGCTGCTTACTGGCTATGATTTTATTATCTTTAACCAAAAAAGGATCTTAAAAGACAATTGACTTGAGAATATAGTTTTATCAACAGAATGGGTCAATGCTAAATATTATCTCCCCCCTCAAAAAAAAGCCAATAGTAGACATTTAAAAATATTCTACTTACTTTTTTATCAAGACTTTATGTAGTCAATTAATTTTACAGTTACCTAGTGCTACAGATTACAGATAATTTACTCCAATAAGCACATACCAGATGATTTGTTCTAGTTTCTATTGATAACACTTAAAGAAGATGTTTGGCTAACACTGTCTTTTCACGGGGCAGAGCGAAATCATCACCTACAATGGCTACCCCAGTGAGGAGTATGAGGTCGTCACTCAAGACGGGTACATCCTCAGCATCAACAGGATTCCCCACGGGAGAAGAGCTACTAGCAGCACAGGTGCAGAATGTCTCTCCTGCTAAGAAGGACTGCATGTGACTAAAATTCAGTGCTGGCTTTTCTTTAAGAGCATGACTGATTTCTCAAAACTTGTTTGAATTTTACATTAGCACGTTTTAATTTTTTTGTTATTTAAGCTGTTGCAGTTGTTCTCATTTTTCTTTCCTCCCCCTCCCTCCCTCAGCTCTGCCCTCTCCCCACCTCAAACTAATCCCCATATTGTCCCCCTCCACGGGTATGCGTAAATGTTCTTTGTTAAATCCCTTCACAATCTCTCATCCCATCCCTGCCTCTAACAGCTGTCAGTTTTTGTTAGGTATCTAAGCTTCTGTCACAGTCTTGTTAGTTTATTGTGTTCATCAGATTTCACATATTCAGATCATGTGGCATTGGTCTTTCATTGACTGGCTTAATTCACTTAGCATAATTTTCTCCAGGTCCATTCATACTGTTGCAAAATATAATAATTTCTTCTTTTGACTGCTGCATAGTATTCCATTGTGAAAATGTACCACAGCTTTTTAATCAACTCACCCAGTGATGGAAACTTACTGTTTCCAAATCTTGACTATTGTCAATAGCTCTGCCATAAACATAGAGGTGCATATATTTTTTTGTATTGATGTTCAATATCTTTGGGGTATATTCCTAGAAATGGAACTGCTGAGTCAAAAGGCAGTTCCATCTTTAATTTTTTTAAGGATACTCGATGCAGTTTTCCATAGCAGCTGCACCAATCTGCATCCCCACCAACGGTGCACTAGGGTTCCATTTTGTCCACATCCTCTCCAGCACTTGTTGTCTGTTGATTTGTTGATAGTAGCAATTCTGCCATGTGAAGGTGATATCTCACTAAGGTTTTAATTTGCATTTCTCTGGTGATTAATGATGTTGAGCATTTTTTATAAGTCTAAGGCCCTCTGTTTTTTCAAGGGGAGGAAAGAGAACTTCAAACGGGGACTTTCACAGTATGGGAATCAATCTCGCATTAGTCTTTAAATGGTTAACAGGGAGTCTCATTCTTTTCTAATACTCTGAACACAGCCAAAAACCTAAAACTACAAAGGGCAAGACTGGTCTTGCTGACTGCAACCAGGCTTGCTCATTAGGGTGTGAGTGCAAAGGTAGAGCTCACATTTTGTTGGCTCATTATTAATTTCTTATGTGATAAATTGCTGCATTCCAAGAAAGTGAGTTTTCTCGCTGTTGGAAAGGGATTTGCTAGATTGTATGAGGTTGACTATGGGGTACCCCCAAAGAGTCTCTATGGCCCCCACTAAATTCAGTAGGCCTCCCTCTTCAGGATAAAAATCCAACTTAAATGGTTGATGTTTGAAATGTTTTCCATGACAGAAAAACAATAACTTTCACATAAGCTTTGACCTGAGGGAACGATGGTTTGTGGAATGAAAGAACATGGGGTTAACATGGCCCCATTCTAGGATGAGGGGCCAGCCATGCACATGCAGAGGAACTACCCTCTGTAAAGGAGAATGGAGAACTGCAGAGCCTCTGAGCGGGGAGAGAGTGAGCAAAATCCTGCCAAGCCTTGGTGGCAAATCATCTACCATGATTGTCACAGCACATCCCCCACCGCCTCCATCTCCATCTAGAGGTGGCTGTCCTCATGTTGTTTGCCATTGTCTCTGCAAGAAAGAAATGTTTAATTCAAGAGTTTACAAAAGGGGGGAAGGTGTGATGTTGGTCAGAAAAATGTGATTATCTGACAAAACGTGAGATACTCAGTTAAAGTGGAATTTCAGATAAACAACAAACAAGTTTTTTGTGTATGTCCCACTTGAGGATATAGTACTTAGACAAAAAAGTTATTCATTGTTTACCTGAAATTCAAATTTAATAGGACTTCCTGGGTATTTTTGTTTATCTTGTTTGTTTTTTGATAAATCTGGCAACACTCTGGCAACTAAATCTCCTTCAGGGATTGGGGAGAGGGGACTATGGAATACAGAAGAAGAAAACTTTTCCAAGGGATGGTTTTGCTCCAAGAGGGAGAATTTGGGAAGACTTGGAATTAAAAATCATTTACTAGCTGTATTGTTCCAAAAGCGTTATATTAATTTAAGTCAGGTAAACTTTGCAGCAACCCCACGAAGTCAATACTATTGATAGTTATTTTACAGATGATGAAACTAAGGCAAACTGGCTATGAAATAGATGAAGTCAAACCAATAACAAGTGACAGAACAAGGGTCCAACCCCAGGCAGCCTGACTCCAGAGCCTGTCCTCCTAACAACTAAACTGTAGTGCCTTTCGGGAACATTTTAACCTGGTCCTTCTCATCTCCCCAAATGAATACTCTCTCCATTGGGAATTTGAGAGTTGGCAGAGGAATGTTGAGCTGATTTTACTATTATAGTTTTCAAATGCTCTCCAGTGGGTTGAAACTCAGGGTTTGGTTAGAAGTTTGGTGAAAAATTAGTGATTGTCCATTTATGTACACTCCCTCTTCCCCTGTGGAGAAAGGACTGGAAGAGGGATAGGACTTCATAAAACTCCATCACTTTCATGTCTCTGTGAGACAAACCCAGAAGATATGTAAACATGAAAACATGGAGCAGAGCAGTTACAAACACATGTTTGAAATGAAACAGAAGTCAGCCCGAGTCCTGGCTCTGTACCTTGCTAGCTGGGCGACCCCTTGGGAAAGTCACTTAATTACCTTAAGTCGTGGTTTCCACATCTGTGAAATGAGGATCCTCAAAAGAGTAGCTACTTTATAGAGTTATCATAAGAATTTAATAAGCTCTTACATGTCAGTCAGTTGGCATAACACCAGGTGCAAAGTATGTGCTCAAAATATTTATGTGATCAAGAGCTCTTCATTAATGACAGGGAAACAGTGAATATTGTTTTTGGTTTTTGCTTTTTCTGGTGTGAGGTGTATGTGTGTGTTTCTGTCATATTCCTGAGATGCTTTATTTATCATAAGTTATTTTCTCATTATCTATCTATTTATCTAAAGATCTCTCCTCTCTCTCTTCCCCCCTTTATTTCAGGACCAAGGCCAGTTGTGTACATGCAACATGCGCTGTTTGCGGACAATGCCTCTTGGCTTGAGAATTATGCCAATGGGAGCCTTGGATTCATTCTTGCAGATGCAGGTTATGACGTCTGGATGGGGAACAGTCGGGGCAACACTTGGTCAAGAAGACACAAAACACTGTCAGTGACTGAAGAGAAATTCTGGGCCTTTAGGTAAACTGTATCTAAGACAAATCATAAAGAAAGTTGGAGACAATTTCTTTGAATATAATAGTGTGAATGATGTTAATGACAATCTATGATATTTGAAATCACAGTTCCTTGTAGTTCTTACTAACATCTCAAAGGACAGAAACAGCAAGAAGTGATTTCCACTGATTCTCCACATAGGCAAATTACATCATTTTAATACAATTATTTTAACATCCAATTCTATCCAATGTAATACATTTAAAGTATGTCACAAGGGACAGCTCAGGAAATTTTTATGACCAATGTAGGCACTCACTCAATACCTATGGAGTGCCTAATGTATGCACTGTTCTAGGTTTTGAACATTCAAAAGTGAACAAAGTCCCTACCCCCTCAAAGCTTACATTCATTCTGGTGCTGCTAACACAAGTCTTTTTTCTTGGACAGCCAATCAATTTTGCAATGATGTGTATCACTACTACTTTTTATTTAGAGAAACTGGTTGAACTGTAGAGAACACCGTTTTCAGGAAAATTCCAATTTGAGGTCTTTAAAACCTTGTTAATGGGCAATGGAAAAGCATCCCTTGATATGTGACTGTTTCTTTTAGTGCAAGTGTTTTCCGCTGTCACCAGGAGGCCTCCCTTCCCAGGCCCAAAGTCCCTATTCATATGCAAGCCCACTGCTAGAACAGAGTGGACATTCCCACGGTGTTGATGAAAGGCTCAGATCCCCCTGACAGGCTGAGGAGAAAGGAAGGGTAGAATGAATTGTTAGGGTCAGAGCTTTGGGGCAGTGCGGCGAGCGCCAGGAAGTATTTTGTGTCACCCGTCCTTGGAGGGGAGCTCAGATCTTATTTACTGTCGGGCACCACAATTTTCATCCTTGGGAATGTCAATCTAGAGATTTCCTCACGTGTTGTTTTCACAAACGGTCCTCTCACCCAGGGCTTACCTGACTCCACTAAATGTGATGTATTAACTGTTCTCCTGTGTTAATGCCAGCTGAACTGGTACTATAAGGTTTTGGTGTATGTTGAATATATATTCACTTACATGGACAGAAATATTAATAATAACAACATCTAACTGAGTGCCTACCAGCAGCCAGCGTCGTTTCTTTAACACTATCCAAACCTTAGAGCATCTCTGATATATAGCAGGTGCTGTTACATTCATGTTACAGATAAGGAAACTTAGGCTTAGAGCATATAAGTAACTAATCTAAAGTTATTCAGCTCGTAAATGCTGGAATCATGATTTACAATCCATTCTATTTCCAAAGTGGGGCATTAAAATGGTCCTAAGAGTGTTAGGTCCCCGGAGTAGGGGGAGTTTGAAGTAGAGGCATGCAAACTAGATGGGAAAGAAAAGTGAAAGAAACACAATGGAAGGGAGTAAAGAGGAGGAGTGATAAGACTGAACCACAGATAGTGTGCACAAGCCTTGAATCATTCCCGTTGTTAGAAAGTGACCTGCATGAATGCGGTGAACAAAAGCTAATAGCCTACATATAGTTGGATAAATATGACATATACACCAAAAGAGTGGACAGTACGGAATTCTGTGTGTAAAAATAAGTGAACAAATGCTCTGATTTTAAACCTAGTTGTATTGATAAGCCCTGTTTTATTTATTGCAGTTTTGATGAAATGGCCAAATATGACCTCCCAAGAATAATAGACTTCATTGTACATAAAACTGGGCAGGAGAAGTTGTATTTTATTGGACATTCACTTGGCACTACAATAGGTATGTTTATGAGAGTCAGTATTTTACAAGGGTCAGAGTCCTCTAAGAGTTCACCTTTAAACTGGATCAGAGTTACCACCATTGATAGTGTCCTTACTGCTGTGTCCTGTGTTTAGCACATAACTCTAGTGTCCTAGGTGACCACAAACCTGAATTTCAGAGACTGTATGGGGGCCAAATCTTTCCTCATTTCTGAACACATTTGTAACAGTGATGCCATGTCCCAGAATGACATGTACCCAAAATCCAAAGAAGTATCCAGAGAGTAAGTTTCTAGACTCCCTCTGAGCTGAAAAAGTAAAGCCTAATGACATAAAGTAATCCCTGAAGAATATGCGAACACATCAGTCATAGCTTCCTCAAATCCACATGGAATTTGAAAAAATGCATAAATAAAAGGGAGGAGCTTATATTTATGTTTGAACAAATTAAAAAGATGTGATCACATTTTTTTGAGTTGGAACACATAAGCTTACTATAATAAATCAACTGGGCTTATCTATTTAGCATGCAATTTAATATTACAGAATAGCAATTAAATGTAAGAACATATAAAAAATTTTGAGACCAAGATGCTGCTCTTTGAAAATATACTTCTTAGTGATTACATAGATCTTTTGGGGTGGGAATTAATAACCTAACTCCAAGTAAAAATGTAAAAGGATCCATACTATTAAAAATGTGAATTAGAGATCTTCCACTGAAGTTTCCAATTTTAAGAAATCTATTTACATAAAAAATATTTAAGTAGGGGTGAAACTGTGCAAGAGGCAATATGCATTCTTATAGTAGTCTCATTGTTACCTTATCATCAACAAGAATTATATATTTATCAGTGCTTTATACTGATTGGCAGCTTACAAGCTTGGAATAGGCAGTGAACACCAGAGAGCACATTCTATAAGGGTATCAAAGAACTAACAGGAGATACCCCCCTCAAAAAATGTCACTAACAGACAGATAATTACACCATCATAGCTAACACTTATCAAGCATTTACTAGGTTTAGAGACCGTGTTTAGGAACTTTCCCATAATACTCTCTAAGTTTCAGAACAATCCTGCTATTATTTCTGTCTCATAGAAGAGGAAACCTAAATTCAGAGAAATTAAGTGGATTGTTCAAGGCCTCTTTGCACGTAAGAGACAGAAAGAACACAGACTCAAACCAGGTCAGTTTGACTTTCTCCACGAGGTGCCTAGGCATCGAATGGAGCAGGAAGAAATGACTTGAATGGGGTCTAGAAAAGTGGGTAAGACTTAGATAGGATCTTATATCTGCTCTGCCAAGAAAACAGAAAAATTGATCATCAGTGCTCTGCATTGCATTTAGGACATAAAAGTTTTTAGTGACCATTATTTGCACATTGGGCAGAGCAATTCTTGTTTTATGGGGAAGACCCACCCAATCTTTGCGGGGCACTTAGCTATCCTGGCCCCAGCTCACTAAGTGATAATAAGACTCCCCAGTGAGGGTGACCACCAGAACACACAGAGATCTTCTAGATGGAGGTATTATGCTTGTTTCAGAGTCTTGTATCAATGGCTCAGTAAATTGATAAAAAAATTAAAAACTCTTTTCTTGGCCAACACGGTTTCAATAAGAATTTCAGAGGATAAAAAATAAGCTTCTGCTATGGCCACACACACACACAGTGGTAGGGGGCGAGGAAAGGCACTTGGAGAATTGAATACACAGAAACTCCACATAACCCCTTCTGTGTGGAGCTGATCCCCCAGCCACATCCCCACAGAGCTAGCAATGGGCACAGTGCTATTGCTTAAAGATCAGAGCAAATGGAGACACCTGGTTCTTCCTGGGACCATGGTGGACAGAGGGAAATCCCCTTCCTTCTTGGAAGCAGGAAGAATTCTGGAGGGTTGCTAAGCATCTGGTGCAGCACTATGAGCAATGAAATCTCATTCTGTTGTGAGAAAGAGAAACTGGAATAACTCGATGATGCTGCAGAAAGATCTGAGTCACCTCCCATGAATTGATTCTTTACATCTGAAAGCTCTGGGACTCATTCTGGTAACTCAGAGTTGGGGGTAAGATGGCAATATTGCCAGCACTTAACCCCATGCTTTGGAAGTGAGGTTATCCATAGTTCACTCGGCAGTAGTTGCTTCAGCAGCTTATCCTTCACTCCCTCACTTTCCCCAAGCAAGTGAAATTGTCCAGAATTGTCTTTTAAAAAGGGACTTGAGAGGAGAGAGGCCTGAAGGCAGATTTTCTTTGCAGAATAACTCAGAAGAGTCTCCCAATTCATTCCCAAGGCCACTGTAATAGAAGGACAAAGTCCCATTTTTGTTAGTAGAAACATTGTGTATGTCTCATTTTTACAAGATTGTCTTGTTTCCTGTTCCCTCAGGGTTTGTGGCCTTTTCCACCATGCCGGAAGTGGCACAAAGAATCAAAATGAATTTCGCCTTGGGTCCCGTGGTCTCATTCAAATATCCAAAGAGCATTTTTACCAGTTTTTTCCTACTTCCAAGTTCTGCAATCAAGGTAGGCTCTCCATTTCACCAAAATGTATCCAAGGGTCTCATTTTGGGTCATAGATCCTTATTACTTTTAAGTCTGTTATGAAGTAAAAATAGGAAGTTGAGATGAAACCTGTAGAAAGCAGACTCTGCAACTAGGTGCTGACCCATGCCCATGTGGGTCCGTGCCTGTACCACAGTATCTACAGTTCTCATTCACAATTTATGGTGCTCTGTCATTAACAGACCTGACTATGTATTTGATATCAGAGCTTCTAGCTGAGCTCTGTGCTGTGTCAGTTTAAAGTCCATTCATAAGTTGTCTTCTTCCATTCTTGTTCCACTGGGCAGGTCAGTAAACTCACAGCGTCCAAATGGAAGACTTTTCTAGTTTTGTATGATTGCAGATGTCCCTGACTTTGATGTTAGATAAACTTGAATAATATAACCCTTCCTATATGGGAGCTTGCTCTCATTTACTAAAGCTATGATTTTAAAGCCTCAATGTCTTACAGTTTAATTATTTATTCAAATATTTATTGGTTATTTTCCAACAATTGGAAAAGCAGTTTGATTACTAATTGTGAATTTGGAATTTTATCCATTAAATCTATATTTCCGTTTGCTTTTTCTTTCTCTAAAAAGGTCATTAGCACAATGAACATGGTATTTTTACCACGATTGTTCCTTAAATTTGGGGTGAAGGATAAAATAAATTTTGGCCGAAATGAAGTCAAGGAGACAAATTGCATATCAGTAATTCACAATAAGATGAGGCTCTGGTTTACAGTGAAGCAGTGGAAATGAGGGAAAAAATTAATTGTGAGCTAAGACAAGGAAGAATTTCCATAGGGCCTAATGATTAGTTTGATAATAGTTTGATGTATTGTTATTGTGAGCTCACATGAGGTAACTTCCCTTCTGTGCTGTTGATAGTTCTCTTTCAAAGTGTGTTGATATCAGTGTTTTCCAAATTTGGACGGAGTTGAGCAGACAAATTAGTTAAATTAAATTAAGAGACAGATACATCTGTCTCTAACACACCAGTTTTGCTTATGTCTTGCTTTGCCTACAAAGATTGGGTCTGAGGCAAATATTGTCCCTGGCTTATGTGTTTCATATCCCCTACTGTCAAGTTTCCCACCCATTTAAGTCCCATTCCCTGGCCCCTCCCACCACTCCATGCTGCTTGTTCTAATTCTCTCATCAGAGATGCCCCACCTGAGGTTCCTTTCCCAAGCCCAGAAGTTTTACTATGCTGCCTTCCATGACAATGTCTATTCTGTCCAGTTACACCTGTCTTTGGTGCACCACTCTCTACTTTTCAGCATAAGAGCTAATCTGGGACGCTACTAGAAAACCAGTGCACACATGGGTAATAGAGAAAACCCTGTTTTTCCTGTTTATTAAAGCAGATATTTAACCCTAAGGAGAAACCATCCTGCTTTTCTTGCTAATTAATGAGAAATCAAAAATGAGGCTGATTACAGAATACTGTGGCAAGCTACAGGGAAGCTTCACCATGAAGAAGCAAATTTGGATTTGAGGGTTCTTATACAATCTCTTTGTAAATTATGTCTGGTTATCTTTCCTGGCTGCAGAGGGATTTATAAGTAGTTACTTTGCCTGAGTGAAGAGGTCTCCTTGACTGCAACAGTGAATACAAATGCAAATTGATCCCCAAGAATTCATATTCCTGGGATAATGAGAAGGTCAAAAAGTCTGGAAATGGCTCTGGAAAGGATAACTATTTTTTTTATTTTTACAGAGACTTTTTGGTACCAAAGGTTTCCTTTTAGAATATAAATCAGAGAAGCCACCTTCTATCAAAATCTGTAACAATAAAGTATTATGGGTGTTATGTAGTGAATTAATGTCCTTATGGGCTGGATTCAACAAGAAAAATATGAATATGGTATGTATAATGACCATGGGACCATTGTTTTAAGAAATTACAATTTTCCTTTGACTTATTTTGATGTGTCTATTACACTGCATAAATTAATATGGTATTCTAAGCCCTTAAGGGCAGAGATTTGCTATGCATAGATTAGGAATTTAATGAACCGTGAATGTAAAGACTGGGAAACAGAATAAATAAATAGACCTTGCATCCATGGTCAGGTTTAGGAAAATGAGTGTTCTGCAATGGGATTCACATATTCATAATCAGCCATCACCTACTACAGTGAGTTTGATTTTGTAATTAATATAGTGCATTAGAAACTAAAATTCTAGAAAAGAAGAGAAGTACATACAAGCATTGAACTTATTTCACATGTGCCTTCACATATTGGGTGAGTTTGGCTTCAAATAAAACTCAGCACCTAAGTTGGAAATTACAAGACAGAATGCAATGGAGATGGAATCCGTCTTCTGTGAAGAAGCAGCAGTCCTGTTTCACCAGCTCTGTTTCCTTGTATTGAGACTTTGAGGAGGAGGAGGAGGAAGCATGAGGAAGAGGAGGAGGAATTGACATTTGCAGAGGAGCGTAGTTGGATAGTTATCTTTGTCATATTCCAAATGACAGCCAAATGAGACTGTGGCAGTGAAGCTAGTCCCAAACATTTCTCCACCAGCACACTACTTCTATTCTTCAAGAAACTAAGTTGTGTTATTCCAAAAACCATGAGGAAACATTGCTCAAAGCTCACTTATTCTAAAGTAAAGATTTTTAATAGTTCTCTTGATTGGCTTTATTATATTCTGAGATATAAAATTATAATGACTATTATATCTCTATAATGTAATCTCTATAATGTTTATAAAGCTTGAAGTACAGTACACACAGAAATGATTATTACCTTTTCTTTCACAATGTTTTATTTTATTCTCACAAGAGTCTACCAAATTGGTAGCACAATTTTTAGTATCTTCATTTAATAGACAAAAATACAGAAACTCAGACATATTAAATAACTTGCCCAAAGTCATGAAGATTATAATGAACAGCGTTGGATCTTGAAATCCAGGTTTCTTGATGTACTGATCTGTGACAGAGCCTGTCCACGCACATCCACACACCTCCACTCCCACTTGCACGTAACACCTTTCCTCCATGAGGTCCATCGTTGATTCTTCTACTTCAAAATAAACAAACCATCTTCTAGTTTCAAAATCAGTGCCGGTTTGCTTTCTAGCAAAGTACGCCCCTGGACAGCCCCTTACTCACTCATGTTCAAGTGTCTGCCATGAATTAAGATTTATGTCAATGCTTTGCCTTGCTATTTTCAGTACTGCAGTATTTGTTTATTAATGTTTAGCAGAATTGTTTTCTGTTTCTGGAAAGCATTGTTTATTTCCGTAGGTGATCCTTACTGTAACATGTGGTTTGTTTCCCTTCAGAGTCGGATGGACGTGTATATGTCACATGCTCCCACAGGATCTTCGGTACAGAATATCCTGCACATAAAACAGGTAGGGTCTTTGCTGTGGGAACCATTCCAATCCTTATTTTCATTAGATGTTGAAAGACAGAGTTAGCAGGCCTCCTCTAAGAAGCTTAGAACCTGGCTTTCATTTTGTTCTTGTCACTGTCTTCATGGTTTGACTTCCCTGGATTTAAAGAGAGAGGGCAAGGAATGGTGCAGATCACGTAGGTAACATAAGTGAGCCCCATCTTAAGTTGGAGCTTGTGAAATAGGCCCTGAGCTACAGCAAGAAGGAAACTGGGAAAATCTCAAGAATCTGAGCCTTCCCCGAAGAGAGAAATATCTGAGATTTGACTCCCTGCTATGAGTTTTGGTTTTCCATGAGCCTTTCCTTCAAACCAAGGGAGATCCTTGCTCTCTTGACCTTGTTTTTCATAGTGGTAAAAACGTATTTCCACCTTTCTAGTGGTCCAGAAGCCTCCCAGTGTAGTGTGTTTTTTTAAGATTTGCTGTTATCATTCATGATTCTTATTCTGAATATTATATTTCTTTAAAAAAAAACACTTATTTCAGCTTTACCGATCTGATGAATTCAGAGCTTACGACTGGGGAAGTGAAGCTGAGAACATGCGTCACTACAATCAGGTGAGTTACTCAGAATGCCCCCAGCAGGGTGGTTTTGAGACATTGTGGTAAGAAATTATTTGCGAGTGAGAAGAATCCTATCTGATAATTGGTGGTATTCACACTGACAGAGCTTCTTGAAAATTTTCTGATGTTAATAAACACTCATTGCAGAAAATCTAGGAGAAAAAAAGCATATATACTAGGGAAATTAAATAATTTATAATCCCTCCACCCAGAGATAACTAGATGTATCAATATATTGTTGAATTCATTCTAGTCTTTTCAGTGTCATTTCTTTTACATAACTTTTAATATTTCTTTTTTATTTACAGTTATAGCAAGACATAACCAATGCTACTGATGTATTTTTAACATAATTTTTAATGGTACATAATAATGAAAATTGTTTTAGAAAAATCTACAAAAATCTACAGAGTAAATGAATACACATTTCTTGATACCAGTGAGATGTTACATGAATGTTAAAAGAGTATTATCCACTATGAAGAGTTGAGTCTTAAGGCATCACTTACCTTTTAACTTTACACACCAAAGTTTATAGAGTCTTTCAGCTCTCCTGTGCTTTTAATAATCCTGTTGCCATCATTCTTTTTCTCAAAGGCGAGGTCTGGGCTTCTCCATATGAACTTAACACATTGAATTTAATTTTTTCAATATTTACCCAGACTGACATATTTAAGACTACTTATTAGTGCAAACAAAAATAAATTAAGTTCTTTCTGAGCATCACAACAGTCAATCAGACTAGTCAATTTCTTAGGAATGTATTGAATTATTAGAGAAATGGTTCTGCTAGCTCTTCAGACAACTATGAGAGCTGTGGATATTATCATTACTATTATTGATCAGCTTGATGAAGATGTTATTTACACACAATAACATTTACTAATTTTGTGTGTCCAATTCAATGAGCTTTGACAAATATATTCATTTGTGTAACCATAACACCATCAAGATATAGAACATTTCCATTACCCACAGAAATTTTCTCCTGGTACTCAAACTATGTATATTCACAAATGTTGAGAAAAAGGCCAGATAAAGTGATTATCTTCAGAGAGGGGAAGAAAGAAAGGGCTAATTGAATGGACATGATGGAGTAAAGGAGGCTCTCATTTTGGATTTCACGCACATCTGTTTTCATTCATTATTTTTATCAAACATGTTTTATATTGCTTGCGTTGAAAAGAAAATGGAACAAAAGGTATCACAAATGCAGTTAAGATCATTATAATCAAGTACTTTTGTTTTTCAGCTTTATTGATGTAAAAATCACAAATAAAATTTTAAGATTGAAGTGTAAAATGTGATATGCATGTGATAATGCCCTTAGAATTCAACAGTTAGCTAGTCCTATCCTACTCCAGGCTGATCCTGTTTTATTTGTTTGTGATTTTAGATCATTTGAAGTCGATTGTTACTACATTCTCATTTCTGCAGTTCACCCTCTTCTTAAGTTTCCAGCACAATCATTGTGCTCACTCTGTTTTCCAGAAGAAGAAGACTAACCCAGGCAAACTCCATGAGACTAGGGATTTCTTTCTCTTTCGTTAACCAATGTTTTCCCACCTAGCAGAGTACCTGGCACTCACTGGGCTCTTAATACTTATTCATTGCATGAAGGAAATTTCTTAACTTCCCTCTTACCCACCTGAAAATGTGTCTGTCTTCTTGATTCTATCCTTCCTTTCTTTCTCAGAAAATGAAAATCCTCTTATTTTCCAAGTTAGCCTGGTCTTGTGTCCTTGACCTCATCTCTTCTCATCCTTTCTTCACTCTTGCTCCTTTTAGTATCTTAAATGAACTCTTGTCCCTTATGAAAACCAGAGTTACCATAGTCTCCTTGCAACTCAGTCCCCTAACTTGCACTTCCGTAACACAATGATCTCTGATTTTTTTCCTTCCTGTTTTGATTGCTCTGTTTGTGCTCTATACTGGCTACTCTCTTATCTCCCATGAGTCTGCAAATGTCAGCAGACCTCCAAGATTCTTTATATCCCTCTCTCTTTCTTCCTTGGAGAACTTAGCCATCCACATAGCTTTAATTATCCCTCCTGTGGACCATCCATTCTGCTTTCCTAGATTTTTTCTGGACCTACTTCAAGGCATTCCACAAACTGATACCCATACAGTCCTCCTAAAACAGAGCTCTGAGAAATGGCCCTGCTTTGTCCCCAAAGCTTCTGAAGCATGTCCAAATACCTCAGCATGGCATTTAGAACTTGACTGTCTATGTTCAATCTTATTTCACATGTTTTCTTATCTGGGGACATACAGGAAAGCTTGTTATTCCTCACTGTGGAATGAATGATCTTCCTGCCTGCTAGGAAGGCCTCTCACCCTCCTTCCTATCTGTCAAAATCCAACCATCGCTAGAGTCATTTCAATGACTTCTTTTTATATAAAATCCCAAGTTGGAAATCATTTCTTCTTTGTCTTTGCTTCTGTTGTATTTGTGGACTGTCTTGCAGCGTTTAACATACCCTACTTTGTACACAAATGTTTATTTGGTTATCTTGCCTTTTTTCATTAAACTCCTTGAAGATAAGGACCGTTGCAGGTTTCTTCCTATTTCCCTCAGGGCCTGGCTGAACTGTGAACTTGGTAGATATTGATTTGGCAGCCTTTCTACTCATTTGGATTTGGTTGTTGCTGTGAGGAGCTTCCTCTCATGAATGCTCTTTCTCTCTCTTCCACAGAGTCGTCCCCCACTGTACGACTTGACGACCATGACAGTGCCCACTGCAGTTTGGGCTGGTGGAAATGATGTTCTTGTGACCCTCGAGGACGTGGCCAGGGTACTCCCCCAGATCGGGAATCTCCATTACTTCAAGCTGTTGCCAGACTGGAACCACTTTGATTTCATCTGGGGCCTTGATGCTGCTCAACGGGTGTACAGTAAAATCATAGATTTGATGAAGGCGTATTCTTAACTTCAGTACATCTACTTTTAGTTAAAAGTTGCTTCCAAGCCCATGAGGCTTTGGGAAAAATGATAATTATCAGCTGTGTGGTCTACCCCAACATCCTCCACCTTGTTGATGTTGCTGAGTGTTCCCTTATCATGGAGTCTCGACAGGGAATTATTTCAACTGTGCTGCTCTGTCTCTGAGAAATGTCCACACCTGGAATCTCAGAGTCTTTTCCCTTCAGTCAGAGTCAGGCCCCCTTCTTCATCCAGGAAGGCCCAGTAAACTTATCTTTGCTAAATGTACACTTGAGAGGGGAATTAAAAGAGGATTTTTCTTTCCTATTTCAAGTATATACAGTGGCTTCATGAAAATGATACTTGCTTCCCATCCCCCTTTTCAAAGGATTGCATCAAGCTTAGGAGTGCTGGCCTAGAGAACAAGGACTCGTCAAAGCAGCTGTTTGGGAATATATTCTGGGTGGCTGTGAGCCTGTGGCTTCCTCAGAGTCATATTTAAGGCTGTAGTCATTATGGCTATATACATGCAAACCAAGAAATAAAGCCTGGTCCATGTCAAGCATGAAAGAAAACAGCAGAATGAAAAACTGACTGAATTCCAGTATTCTAGGAGCTTGTTTTACTTGTTACGAGCTAGAAAAAAAAATGAGAGACAAAATTGGGGATGTCTAGGCTAAACTAAATTACTAATTACTAAACCTATGTACTATAGGTCACCGTCTTAATAACAAGGTAAAATTAATAAAGCTTTTGATAATAGTGTACTAGAGCTTATTGACAGTAGGAAATAGTCTTAATTTATAACATATGAGGAATATCGCTCTTGTTTTGCTCTAAAGATAAACTCAGCTAATCAACCATTACATCTTCATCATCCAAGTAGAATATACACAGCTGCATTTGTACCTACGTGCCTAAAGCAGTTCCTGGGAAGCCCAATTTAGACCCAGCAGGGGAGGCACTTGGAATATCCAAACTCCTGCTTTGTTCAGTCTCCAAATGGTGCCAGACACTGATTTCTAGGATTTAGTAGAGTTTTAAGAGTACCACGGAGTTTTAGTATCAGTTCAGGCTATACATTTATATTACATGCATTTTTTCTGTTGATATATTTCAATAAAAATATTTTTGTAGAAATGCTAAGCTTCTCTGCTTTAAATTAATACACTAAGAAGTATAGAAGAAAATAATGCCCCACTAATCCCATACCACTACTTTTTATACTGTAGCTCTGCATATGATAGCAAATATATTGCCCATCAGAGAGCTGAGTAATAACTTAGTTTTGCTAAGAGTTTTACATGAAATATCTCATTTGAAACTTACAGCTCTATGAGATAGTACTATGGTAATTTTCATTTTACAGAGGAGAAAATTGAGGAACAGAGAAAAATAAGGCATATAAGCCAAATGTGCCTAAGACTATACAAGTAAAGGAGTCGTGATTTTAACCCAGGAAGTCTGATATCCCCAAATCCACACTTCAGCTTATCCTTGTGTAAATGTTTAGAGGTTCCATAAAAGACAGTGGTCATATTTGTATTAACCTAGGCTGAAATTACCTGGAAAATTAAGGAAGCAGATAGGAAAATAATTTTTTTTTCAAATTCGAAGCATTAAATTGAGGTGAGTGGATAGAACTACCATATGATTCAACAGTCCTACTTCTGAGTATATATCCAAAGGAAATGAAATCACTGTTTTGAAAAGATATCTGCACTCCCATGTTTATTGAAGCATTATTCACAGTAGTCACAGAAACAACATATATATACACATGCACATATGTCTATGAATATATACACATTCATTATATGTATGGATGTGTATATATATATATATACATATATGTTCATATAATTTTCAGCCATATAAAGAAGGAAATCCTGCCATTTGCAACAACATGGATGGACCCTGAAGACATTATGTTAAGTGAAATAAGTCAGACAGAAAAAGACAAATACTGCATAATCTCACTTATACATGGAATATAAAAACATCAAACTCATAGGAACAGAGAATATGATGGTGTTGCCAGAGAATGAGAGGTGGGGGAAGTGGGGAAAAGCTGGTCCAAGACAAATGTTCAGTCATCAGATGAAAACGTGCTGGAGATCTAGCGCACAGCATGGCGACCGCGCTCAGCACCACTGCACTGAGCACTTGGAAGTTGCTGTGGGAGATGCGCTCCAATGTCCTCACCGTAGCAACAACTAAGGAGTAATTATGTGGGGGGAAGGATTTGTTAACTAGTTTTTTTGTGTGTAAAAATTTCATGATATATGAGTGTATCAGGCCACACATTGTACATCTTAAACTTACACAATGTTGTATATCAATTATAAGCCTATCTCAATAAAGATAGAAAAATAGGTCAATTATGAACACATTTTTTACTATTGTGTTTGGAATATCTGGAACAGCTCCAAGTAGGCAGAAAGTCTAACAATCCCTTCATTGATGAGGAACTTGGGAATAGACTTCATAGTATGGATTTATGAAAATTTGACAGTGTTTTCCTTTTTTTTCTTCCCCATAAATTTGTACAAAGCAAGAAGCTCATGCTCATTGGCCCTTAACAGGCTCACTAGGTTACTATAGTTCCTCAAGCTTAAATATCCTATTTATAATTTTTATAGAAAAATATAAGTAATAATATTCATTTCAATCAATATGAATTCATGCCAAATGCAAATTCTTTGGTGAATTTCTTTCAGAAAGTATAATCAAGGGCAAGGAAGCTATTGGCCCACCTGGCACCTTGCTCAGCTCTGAGCACTTCCCCGTTCTCCTCCCATGGGAAACTCATCCACATCTGCCACTATTTCTGAACAGTTTTCCCCAAACCTCATGCTCCCAAATTAATACTTCTTCTAAATCACTTTTTATTATAGACTGATGGAAAACTGCAAAAATAGTGCAAAGAGGTCCCATGTATTCTTCACTCAGTTTCCCTCAGAAGTAAGATGTTCCATAATAACCACAGCATACTCTCGAAACCACGGAATTAACCTCGGTACAATCCATAGAGCTTACTCAGACTCATGAGTGTTACCTGCACACTGTGTGTGTGTAGTTCAACGCAGTTTTATTACACATGTACATTGTGTAACCAAGCACAACACTTAAGATATAAAACTGTCATTGCCACAAAAAATTTTCCTTGTGCTGTTGTAGTCAACAACCACTCCACCCCACACCCCAACTCTTTTTGAACCTAACCCCTGGCAATGACTAACTAATACGGTCTCCATCTCTGTAGTTGTGTAAATGAAATCATGCAATATGTGACCTTTTGATACTGGCTTTTTTTTTTCACTTAGCATAGTGCCTTGAGATCCAGTCAAGTTGTTACATGCACCAAGTTTGTTCCTTTTTATGGATGAATAGTATCATATGCATCCACCACGATTTGCTTAACCATTTTTTCACTGAAGGACATCTGGTTTGTTTCCAAGTTTTGGCTTTATCTTTTAACTTTCAGTCCTTACCCAGGTGACCTGGAAACAGAAAACAATTCAAATTCATTAATTTGCATTAATTGCTACTCCCACCCAAAGCTGACATCCTTGCTAATATCATCTCTAATGTGCATATTGTCCTAAGGAGAAATGTTAGTTTCTCTAAAAGTGCCCATTAACTTGACTGCACAATCTTTTACTCACCTCTTAATCTGACACTTATGGATTGCAAAACATAGATGTGGTTTTCATTGCATGTTACAGTTCTAATGTAATTAAGAAGCATTGTCAGAGCGAAAACAGATTGCTGGTGTTCTTGCCAGATTACGAAATACTTCTGCCAACCAGTGTCAAGGTGTGGCGGGGCTTCAGTCCCACCAAAATCTCCACCAGTATAACATCTCCCACAGAACCGAATGAAAATATAACAGCGACAACATTGTGCAGGCATTTAAAATCGTATGTAAAGTATAAATAAAAGTACCCATTTTTTCTGTCCTCCCTGCCTTTGTTTGTTATTTCAATTTGTGTGCAAATTGCTTTCCTGACCAGACAAGTCAACTGAGCAAAGTTAAGGTATTTGGAATATTATGTGCCCTTTATAAGCTTCATCCAAATAAGCACTTAAAAAAATACCTTCCATGCCCTACAATTGCATTTCCTCACCCAAGAAAAGATCACTGGAAATTCTACTATAGGTAATGAATTCCTAGTCCTGGTCCTTGTCAAAGCAGGTCATCAACAGAGTGGGGTGGAGAAGCTCTGAGCATCACAAAGAGAAGCCAACAAAATAGAATGGAGGTGGAGCAAAGAAAAAATTACTAACCATGTACTCTACAAGAGTGTCACAAGGATATATATAAACTACATGTTTATATGTTGTAATAAAATATTTCCATTACAATAATAGACCAAGTATGTTATAAAAAATTAGAAATATACAAATGTTAAAAAAATTCTTTAATGCTAAGTTGCTCTAATAAGTGAATATTTTTGTCATTGTGTAATATGCATCCATATTTCCAGTTATTTAAGGCTTTGAAGAGGGATATAAAAAATTACATAGTTGCAAACAATAGCATTCACCTTAGCTCATTGAATATTGAAAAGATATAGTTTTTCTAAGTAATCAAAGGCCAGAGACAGACAATATGAAATACAGAAAATATTTAATAATACATATATCTTTGCCTCCTAGGCTGATTACATAAAATATAAAGGAAATCCTTTTATAATCTTTTATTAAGACCAGTCATCTAAGATAGTCTATGATTTCTTTTTTTTTTAAGATTTTATTTATTTATTTTTAGAGAGGGAAGGGAGGGAGGGAGGGAGGGAGAGGGAGAGGGAGAGAGAGAGAAACATCAATGTGCGGTTGCTGGGGGTTATGGCCTGCAACCCAGGAATGTACCCTGGCTGGGAATCGAACCTGGGACACTTTGGTTCCCAGCCCACGCTCAATCCACTGAGCTACGCTAGCCAGGGCGATAGTCTATGATTTCTATGATTTTCTATGATTTTATGATTTTAACAGAGAGAAATCCTATGATTTTATTCTATGACTTTTATCAGAGAGAAATTAAACTCTAGTTTTGCATCAGTGCATTGTTGAGCAAGTCTGGCAAGTAGTTGGTGTGCAGGAAACCTTCCTAACACCGAGGATGCCATCAGAAGACCTTAAATGCTGAAGGTGATGAAGCTCCCACCCCAAATGCTTCTTGGGGAAATTCCTCATAAGGTCCCAGGGCTAAAATTTATCTTCACCCTGAAGAGCTCTTTGATTCTCCCCATCCTTACACTATTATATGCTCACCCAATTCCCTCTACTTTCAAACTGAAAGAATCGTCTCTCTCTTTAGACTCAGTAGCAATTTGCTGTTCCTTTTCTATGCACCTGGCCCTTTCCTACCTTACAGTTACATTGCCTTATTGTGTGGTCCTCTACCAGAGAGTGACCACCTGGGTGCAGGGGTTTACTTTACCTCTCAGCAGGTCGGCCAGGAGATTTTCATAGATCCAGTCCCCAATAAATGGTATGCCACAGAGTCTCCATGGGTGATTTGCATTCTTCATGAATGAGAAGGAATATCCTTCTCCCTGTCTTGATGACTCACTCTGTATCCATATGCAGAACCAAACAAGAGGCAGAGAGGAATTTGTGTCAGTTCCTCAAGGGAAGCTTCATGCAGATGTAAGCCAGGAGCAGAGTCATCCCTAAACATCTTGATTCTTCCCCAACTGTAAGTAGGGTGGCGTTCTCTCAAACTTGAGTCATTCACATTCATCGGTCATGTTTGCCATTGTCTGCATGCCACCTATGATGCTGCGTATTTAAAGGTCTCAAAATCAATTTGCTTATTTGAATTTAAGAAAAAAACCTTCTGAAGCTACTATAAATGGGAGGAAAAGGTATTATTTGCCCCAACTTGAAGATAACCATAAATATTATACCAATAAAAAGCAGACAATGGATAATAAAATACATAGAGTCCATGACTAGTCAGGGCACTTGAGGGTTTTGGTTTTTGGCACTTAAGTTTTAGAACTGTCTTCTTTTTGTTAAATACCTTCTCTTGATTTGAAAGGAAGAGTAGCAAGTGCTAGAAACAAAGATCTAAACCAAAGTTTGATTTTCTCCTTGATGTACTCAGAAGGCTGAAAGAAATTTGATAGCAAATCTTTGATAAGATGAGTAATGGCCCCCCTAAATGTTCTAACTTCAGAAACCTGTGAATATATTCCCTTATATGACAAAAGAGACCTTGTAGATTCGATTAAATTAAGGTGGTTAAGAAACTTGAGGTGAGGAGTTTATTCTGGGTAACCTGAGTGGGCCCAGTGTAATTACAGGGTCCTTATAAGAGGGAGACAAGAAGGTCATTGTCAAGGTGCAACATGACAATGAAGCAACCAGAGTCCAGGAATGCAGGCAGCCCCAAATCTGGGAAAAGCATGGAAACAGCTTCTCCCTGAAGTCTCCAGAAAGAATGCAGCCCTCCCAACACCATGAGCTTAGATTTCTGATCTTCAGGACTGTACACGAATAAACTTATTTGATTTTAAGCCACTAACTTTGTAGTAATTGTTTACAGCGGCCATAGGAAATGAATACAGACTAACATACTACAGGATTCAATGACATTTAATACCATGCCTGGGTATCAGCTAAAACATCTCACAGCCCCCGAGCTGTGTAGCCCACACTTGGGGAAACACTGCCCAATAAGCCTTAATAGGTCATGGGGGAAATGCTATCCATTGTCCAAAACAACTGCAGAAGAATTTAGGCCCGAGGCAGTGGAGCTGGTTGCTAAGAGGACGGCTGATTATAGGGGAAGCTCTGAGTGGTCAGTGCCCTGTTTCCTCCTCTACTTTGACCTCCCTTTGTACTGCAGCATCCAGCTGAGGAGGCTTCATTCCTGAATCAGCCCTGGTTCAGCAACTGGACTCGGTGCTGAGGTAGGTCAGAGCTGTGGTTCTTTCCGCTACTAAATTGCACTGCCTTTTCTTTAAATTACTATAGGCTTGGGAATATTTTATTAAGTTAAAAAAATGATTTATTGTATTCTTGTTCAATTACAAAAGTTAAAACCCGTTTTTATGGACAATTTAGAAAATAGAGATAAACTAACAAAGAAAATGATAAATAGACAATATCATCACTACTAAGAGAAAACTATTGGATTAATATTTTGATATATTTCTCTCTGGTCCATTTCTGCTCATGTCCATCATGACTTTAAAATATTCAATAAATATTATTTAGTAGCCACCATTTCTCCATTAAAGTACAGAGTCTGGCAGAAGTAAGGCCTGCTTGAGCGTGGTCGGTAGGGTGGTGATATGGGTGTAATAATGTATAGTTTTAATTTGAACATTTCACCTAAAATATCATATCGTATGCTTGAGTGTGATGTTGTTATGTTACAGAGTTATATGCTTATGGTTTTGTGATAAAAGATTTTGTAATAAAAAAGGGGCACTATTTGTGATGGACCTTGTATATTATGAAAGTTTTAGTATTACGTGTAATATAAGTCTACAGCGTATTGTAATGATTGGCCAGTATTCTCTTATAAGGATCAACCTGAATGCATCAAACCATTTCCTTCACATGGCTGTCTGTGCTGTTTCCAATTTTTCATTCTGGTTCTTACACATATCTTTGTTCACCACTGATGGCTCCTAGAAATAAGTTTCTAAATTTATATTTACTTTTTTATACATATGGCCAAATTTTCCACCAGAGAGTTTACATTTTTTAAAAAGAAACATTTTTTGAAGGGATTTAGTTGCAAATTTGAGTAAATAAAAAAAGAGAGGAAATAAGTGGTAGCAGTTTGGGGGAAAGCAAGATGAATCTTTTGATGTCGTGTTTCATGTGATAAGGAAGAGAGTGTGCTGCCTTCCCCTTGACCCGGTCATCTGCTGGAGAAAGAAGAGGGCAAAGAGAGGTGCTCTGGAAATGGACTAACTTCTTAAAAAGGAAAAAAAGTAAGGAAGACTTTTCTGGTGGGTATTTAGGTGAATGTATAAACTCTTCTGGTGTCAATGTTTTCAGGCTGCAGAAAGATGTAGCACTTTATGGCAAAATGTGAAAGGTCATTTTCAGTCTTTGCCAATTTCAGAAAAGTCTCATGGTGTACACTCAACGAACGATAGATTTGATGGTTTAATCGATAAAGACAATCACATTGTGAACCCGAAAGAAAATCTCTGCTTTGGTTGTCTATGCAGATTGTTAGATGGAAAACCCCAAATAACTTGCTTGCTAAGTGTTATGGAAGGCCCACGACAGCCAGAGCAACTGAGTGCTGGACCAGGCAGCTTTGCCTAAACCTCATCAGCAAACTTGTAACTACTAACACACATGGTCCTGGGGACCTTTCTATTCTAATTGAAACATGAGGTAGAAAAATTCCAAGCAATCAGCTTTATTGGCAGTCTTCCCCTCCGCCAGCCTGCAGACTGATGTTAACCCTAATGGTAAGGATGCTGACAGTCAATAGCAACATATTAAGTAGCTTCTAGGTGCCAGGTATGATGCTGTGTCCCTCACATGTACATTATACTTGGGCTTCACAACAATGCTGCAAGGAAGGTGGTATTATTATTATTATTATTATTATTATTATTGTAAGAAAAGGAAAAATTAGAAAACAGTCCAAGGGTCCACAGCTAGTGAGAAGCGTAGTTGGGATGTGAGCCCAGGTCTGTCAGATTCCACTGTTCTCTATTGCTCTCATAGGCAGGACTCCATGCCAGGTATTGTCGGTGGTTTGAATCTTCATGGTATTTCCAGGCTCCATAACTAAACCTACACATCCTCGTGCTTGCCCCTTTAACAGCCCTGGGAAAAAATTTATAAACAAGCAATGGTGGCTAGGGTTTTTTAGGATCTTGAATTATCTAGATCCTAACTTCTAGATTCTAGCTTTTACTAGGTATATCACAGACTTGAAAGAGCAGAAAAAATGTTTTTCTTCCATGTCATTCAGGACATTGTTTTAACATTGTTTATAAGGTTTCTGGATTTTTTGTTGTTGTTTATTTTGATCTGTTTTGTTTGGTGTGTATTAATATGAATAGGCTGCATATTCCCTGTTGGAAATATGTACCAGATATACTACCAACAATTAAACAAACAATGCAAAGAAGGAAACCTTGGAGAGAATCTTCTGGAGATAATGTATCAGCGATGTTAGTGACAGAGCTAGGTAGGTGACCTGCTGCTATGTTCTGGCAATGGAGAGATTCCCAAAGGCAAGAATGCATGAGAATGAGAAGCAACCTCCGGATACAGAGACACTGCCATTTAATTCTCTTGAAGGGGGACAGTGGCAATTGCTAGGATGTCCCCTGAATGATAATGAGGTGATAGAGGAGCCTCTCTCTTGATTCTACTTTCTGTTTGTTCTTTTCATTCCACACTGCCCCGCTTGGCTTAGCCCCCGGTCATGCTGAAGCTGATCTTAAACACTTGGGCAAGTTGTTTTTCTTCTGGGTCTGCTTTTTGTTTTTATTATTACAGTTGACATACCACATTATATTAGTTTCAGGTGTTCAACATAGTGATTAGACATTTATAAAACGTACAAAATGATCACCTGGATAAGTCCTGTACCCATCCAACACCATACATAGTTATTAGAATATTATGGACTGTATTCCCTACGCTGTGCGTCCCCGTGACTACTCTGTAACTACCAATTTGTGAATCTTAATCCTTTCTCCTTTTTCACCCATCCCCCAACCCCCCCATCAATTTATTCTCTGTATGCATAGTGTTTCTCTCTTGTTTGTTTATTTTGCTTTTTAGATTCACATATATGTGAAGTCATATGTTATTTTTCTTTCTCTGACTTATTTTACCCAGCACAATACCCTCTAGCTTCATTCATGCTGTTGCAAGTGGCAAGATTTTATTTTTTATGGATAAGTAATATTCCATTACATACATGTACCACTTCTTTATCCACTCTTCTATCAAATGGACACTTAGGTTACTTCCATATCTTGACTATTGTAAATAATGCTGCCATGAACATAAGGGTGCTTATGTCTTTTTGAATTAGTATTTTGGATTTCTCAAATAAATACTCTGGGCCTGTTTTATCTGTAAAATAAACCACAGATCGACTGGATTTTGGTCAGCCTCAATATGTTATCTTCCTATAAATGCCATCATTTCCAAGGTCGGAGCTGAACAACCATGCACTTCTGCACCCTTCCAGACAGGGAAGTTCCAGCCTCTGCCCCTTTCATGTCTTTGGTGAACCCTCCCATGGTGTGTGGCGCTTCATGCTGCCCTCTGTCTGACCCCAAACCCTAACCTTGAATCCGCTTAAACCTGACTCTCCATCAAGTGCTCCAGGGCTAAAGTAATCCCCAACCATTTCTCTATAATGTCCATCAAAATTCTCAAAATCTCAAAGGGTAACAACATAAGTAGAAATTTTCTAATTTTTTAAAGGAACTGAGGTACAATGTCAGAGGAGAGGTTATAGAAACCATTTCACCTAGTGATTTTAAATGTATAATTTCACCTAGGGGAATTATATTTGAAAACAAAATTTAACTGATACATTGGAAGACTCCTTGATGCTTTTCTGCAGAAACCAGGCTTCCACAAAACACTGTTTGAAAACTGCCAATGTAGTCCCACCTAAATCTGAGAGATTCCAAGGTCTAGAGGGGCAAGTATCCTCCCTATGATCCTGCACGTGGCTGCCAAGGGACCCAGACACCAACTCCTGTCCCAGTGCTCTCTCCACCTCACCTGAACGCCTCATTGGCCAAGTTCCTTTTTCACTCGTGAGGTTTCAGGCCTTAGGACAAAGCAAAGCAGAATTGTTTTTTCGTAATTAGGGGAAGAAAGATGTTTGGGAGCAAACATATTGACTCAAGTGGCTCCAAAATTAATTATCTACCTTCTTGGATAAATTAATCCTACATTTGATTATAATCAGGTTTATTTACCTACATAAATTTACTCACAAGTCTTAAATCACTCTAAGTTCAACACTCATACTTTGTCTACTGGTTTATAACAGGTTAAAAAATTCTAAGACTCTCCTTTTCCTAAGGCTATTACTCAGAGTCCGTAAGTCTGTGGTCATGAAGCCAGGTGCCCTGCTCTAGAAACCAGGAACCGGGGTTAGGCTGTGGAAGGGGCTGAGAGTCAACACTCAACCCAGGGCTCTTTTGAGACAGAGCCTACTTCAATGCTCTAATTTTCCTTCTTTGGTGAAATGTACACATGAAAAATGATCCTTCCTTTGGCCGCCATCACATTTCCAACCGTGTTTCATGTCCTCCAGACGACAGAGTGACTGTATAAAGGTGTTAGTGGTTCCCTAAGATTTGAAGGGACCTGCAAAGACAGACATTCTGATTTCTGCTGTTCCCTTTCTTTCACCAAAACACACTCCACTAGGAATTATGTCTAGCTAGCTCTCTGATTTTTTTTTGGATTAATTCTTCCATCACAAAACTTCCTTCATGATTTGCAAATATATTCTGTCAATTCATTTCAAATTTTCTTTCTTTTTTGGTACATCCTTTGGGAAACCATTTTGATGATAAGAATAATGAGTTCATTAAAGGATGAAACATTAGGAATGCCAATATTGAAAGACTCTAAAATAACTTTTCCCCCCTAATTGCTAAGTGTACTTACAAAATGATTTTGCTGCCATTGAAGCAATGTTGGAAGTTCAGGCCCTTTGCTGCTGTTCTCATGTCTCTGTTATCCCTTGACTGAGTGACTTGGATGCTCAACATCTCACTAAACTATGGAAAGTTCTATTTATCAGAGTATTTGCAAAATGCCTCTGTGGGTGGCACTAGGTGATTCACTGACCTACTTGGCACTGTGCAGACCAAATCCATGTGATCTTATTCTCTAGGCTTTGCTGTATTTGTTTGATAAATGTAGCCCATTTTTATGATACTTAATTGATGTTTAAGTCCACTCTGAGATGAAAGAAAACCAAACGAACACAAACCATCATTAGCAGTTGCAGAACTGCGTAATCTGCGTGTTTGTTTCATCAAACCTGGCAGTTTCTCCTGATACAATTTTAAAACCTCAAAGAGGTAGTGGTTATTATAAGTTATCATTTTATTACATTTTTTGGTGCTCATGGATAAACAGAAAATTTTAACCCTAAAAAGCCCAGTCTTATTTCACTGCCTGGGATCAAATTCCTCTCCGGGGAAGGAGCCAAGTTGGAACAATTTGTGTCTTGGGGATTAGAGCTTCTCTCCTTGCAGGGGGGATGTCTGTGAGCACTGCACACAGCAGCCCCCAAACCCATTCTTCCTCAGAGCTGTTTGGTTCACCTGATAAAAATACAAATCTCTTGGCCTCAAACCTGGACACTTGGCTACAGTTCGTCTAGCATGGGAACTGAAATCAGCATCATCAATCAGATGATTCTCAGTCTGATTTGATTGAATATGAGAGAGAAAGTGAAGGTGGAAAACTTCATCACTACCTGGTCTTATTAATGTCAGTGCTTTGAAAACAACACACAATTAGTATACGCATTTGTTGTGTGGCAGATCAATGTGTCCTCCAGATGATGAGAATAAAATATTGCATACATGGAGAACAGGGAGCATCTCGCAGAAATGACAATGAGTAAGGTCACATTTTTTCTCACCCAGAAAACAGGCAGCTACTGAATCATCATGACGAGCTTATATGCAAAACCACTTCTGAAGGATTTATCAACAGTTAACAAAAAGTCAATAATTTTAAATAGTTATTAAAACAACATGTTCATATACCTTTTCTAAGTAGCATTTGTTTTTCAGGCATATATTCATATACCTCGATGAATGTAGGCCAAGATTTCTCAACCTCAGCTTTTGGGTGTGTAAATTCTGTTTTGAGGAATCTGCCCTATGCATTGTATGTAGGATGGTTAGCAGCACCCCTGGCCTCTACCACTGGATTCCAATAGCACTCCTTCGTGATGACAACCAAAAATGCCTCCGGACATTGCCAAAAGGTTCCTGGAGATGAACTCACTCCCAGTTGAGAAGCATGCTTGAGAAGAATCCTGTAAGCACTGGGGGCCTCAGGATTTTGTGACACAAGATGAAAGAGGAAAGGCAGCAGTCACAGCAGTGGAACCAGAAAAGACTATCCAGTGAGTGACGATGGCAAAACTAAGCAACTGTTTAGAAAAAATAATCCAGATTCAGTACCTACTCATACTGAAAAATAAATTTTAAATGTTCTGGAATTCTAAATTTAAAAAAATTAAGAAAAATAGAACATATTTTTATAACCTGTGTGTAAAGAAAATCTATCCAAAAAGTCAGAAATTATGAAATGTGAAATATGAAAATTTCAAGACTGAACTCCATACATCTTAATACTTCTTTTTTTCCATTTTTTATTGTTGTTCAATTACAGTTGTCCCCATTTCTCCCCCATTACTCTCACCTGCCCTACTCACCCCCACCTCCCACATTCAATCCTTCCCTCCTGTTCTTTGTCCATGGGTCCTTTATACATGTTCCTTGACTTAACCCTTCCCCTTCTTTCCCTGGATAACCCTCTCCCCACTCCCTTCTGGTTACTGTCAGTTTGTTCTTTATTTCTGTGTCTCTGGCTCTATTTTGGTTGCTTGTTTGTTTTGTTGATTAGGTTTGACTTTATAGGTGAGATCATATGGTATTTGTCTTTCACTGCCTGGCTTATTTCACTTAGCATAATGCTCTCCAGTTCCATCCATGCTGTCAGGAAGAGTAGGAGCTCCTTCTTTCTTTCTGCTGCATAGTATTCCATTGCATGAATGTACTACAGTTTTTTGATCCACTCCTTTATTGGTGGACACTTAGGCTGTTTCTAGCACTTGGCTATTATAAATTGTGTTGCTATGAACATTGGGGTGCATGGGTTCTTTTGGATTGGTATTTCAGGGTTCTTAGAGTATAATCCCAACAGTGGAATCACCAGGTCAAAAGGTAGTTCTAGTTTTAATTTTCTGAGGAAATCCCATACAGTTTTCCACAGTGGTTGCACCAGTCTGCATTCCCGCCAACAGTGTACTAGGGTTCTCTTTTCTCCACAACCTCACCACCACTTGTTGTTTGTTGATTTGGTTATCATGGCCATTCTGACAGGTGTAAAGTGGTATCTCATTGTGGTTTTAATTTGCATCTCTCTGATGGCTAGTGATGCTGAGCATCCTTTCATATGTCTCTGGGCCCTCTGTATGTCCTCCTTGGAGAAGTGTCTGTTCAGGTCCTTTGCCCATTTTTTAAATTGGATTGTTTGTCTTTCTGGAGTGGAGTTGTGTGAGTTCTTTATATATTTTGGAGATCTAACCCTTGATTGAGGTATCATTGGCAAATATATTTTCCAACATGGTTGGTTCCCTTTTCATTTTGTTGATGTTTCCTTTAGCCATGCAGAGGCTTTTTTATTTGATGAGATTCCATTTGTTTATTCTTTCCTTTATGTCCCTTGCTCTAGGGGACATATCAGTGAAGATATTGCTGCATGGGATATCTGAAACTTTCCTGCCTATGTTCTCCTCTAGGATTTTTATGGTGCCATGTCTTATATTCAGGTCTTTTATCCATCCTGAGTTTATTTTTGTGGATGGTGTAAGTTGGTGCTTGAGTTTCATTTTTTTTGCATATAGCTGTCCAGATCTCCCAAGCACCATTTGTTGAAGAGGCTATATTTACTCCATTTTATGCTTCTAACCCCTTTGTTGAATATTAATTGATCATAAAGACATGGGTTTATTTCTGGGCTCTCTATTCTGCTCCATCAATTTATGTGTCTGTTCTTATACTAGTACCAGACTGTTTTAATTATAGTGGCCTTGTAATATAGTTTGATATCAGATAATGTGATTCCTCCTACTTTGTCCTTTTTTCTCAAGATTGCTGAGGCTTTTGGGGGTCTTTTATGGTTCCATATAATCACTTCTTTATGAATCCAATAGAAAAAATCAATGAAACTAAGAATTCATTTTTTTAAAAAAGAGAAGAAAATTGATGAAACTTTAGCTAGACTAACAAAAAAAAGAGAGAGGTCAAATAAAATCAGAAATGAAAGAGGAGACATCACAACTGATACTACAGAAATGCAAAAGATCATAAGAAACTACTATGGACAATTACATTTCAACAAATTGGATAACAAAATTGAATTATCTCCCAGTTTCAAGAGTTTTTGTTTTACTATTTTTAAAACTCTTGTTACTACTTTTTTAATGTTGTTTGTTTTAACTGTATCAATTTCTATAGTTTTTACACTAGGATGGATAAATTTTTAGAAACATCCTAAGTAAATGGAATTGTACTGTATATATTTGAATTTTCTAGAATTTCTGTGGTAAGTTTAGGATATAAATATTGATGTTTTCAGAAATTAACATCTCAAAAATCTTAAACCTTCTGTAATCCAAGCAACAGTGATATTGTCCAATTGTTATTTTAAAATCTTGCCTAAGCATAAACATAAATACATTGTTATCTTGTTTTGCAGTAATGTTTAAAATACTTCATGGGCTGTGGGTTTCTAAAGTGATAACGTCATTGTTAAAATTCTGCAGTGGGGAAGATCTATACTTATTTAACATTTGTTCAAAATGTAGCTCTTTGAGTTGGACCTAGGATGTCACTTTCCTGCTTCCAAAATGACAGCTGTGAGCTCACAAAGTTACCCAAGAATTTGAGAGACAAATTGAATTCTATTTTCTCAGCATTATGCTTGTACTCAAGGATGTCAGTTTCCAAAGGATGAACAATAAAGGTGGGGTGAGAAGTTGTCCTGCTACCAAAAACACAGGATTTTTTCTGAATTAATGAGTTTATTGGTATCCATTCATTTCGTAATGTCTGTACAATACTGACAAGTATATTAATCCAGTATGGGAGTTGATCTTATCTGAATATATTGAAGCAAATGTGAGTAGATTATATCTCTCAAAATTATAATAAAATTATTAAAAATTATTTAGAATTTTAAATCCAGGAGAGAACTTTTAAAGAGACAATTCACCAAGATTGACGTAATTGCTTTTCATTGTATGTGGGCCTTTGCCCTTGAATGGGGAAGAGGCTATGGAAACATTACATTCTTTCTTTTGTGGTAATGATGCTAAACAATTAATTAAAATATCTAAATTTTTGTTCTGGCCTTGCCACTACCTAACTAGGTAATGTTGGGCAAGTCATTTAATGTGTCTTCACACTTCTAAAAATGAAAGAGCTGAATGAGATTTTCTTTCCACCTGGCTATATAACATTTAAAGATCCTAAAATGTCAACAGTAGGCACCAAAGTTCCTTTCTGCAGTTCCACGTTGCATACTCTACTCCAGAGTGTGCTCAGTGGGTACCAACCAGGACATGGGACTCTGTGGAGTTAGACAAGTGCTCCCTCTGTTCCCCTAAAGTAGGTCAACTCACTCCTCCTTAGCATGCATCAGACCAACAATGGTGGGAATGTTGAGATAGTTCCAGGTAGGAGCTGCAGGCTTACCTCACCCTAGGCGCAGCCAGCCCAGAGTGGGTGAGGCTGAGACTTTGGGCAGATCCTCTCTCACAGACTCACCATTCCTGTTCCAGCTTCGGCTCCTTCACCAACCACATTCCGAAAGTCTGCAAACTAGTGTGGCTGCTGCTAGCTCAGTTTGGAAGAGCTGATTTAAAAGTAAAAGAAAAATTTACTTTAAATAATATTTTTCTTAAATGTGAACACATTCTTTACTTAAAATGACACAGATTCCATTCTCCTGGCCTGCTTTCGTATTAGTAGGCTGAGGAATGGCTGTCATTGCCACACAGTGAAAACAACTAGGCTGCAACTCATTTTAGTTGTTGAAGAGAGTTTAATTATCAGCTCTCCTTCAGATTTATCTCACAGCAGTTAACTACAATGCAAAATAAAAATGTTTATACATGTGTATGCAGTTGAAACAGATAGAAATGCCCTAAACATAGAAGACTCATTTTCTTCTCCTAAGTGTTCTCACCCATCACTAAAATAGAAAATGCTCTGAAATTTTTGAGATATTAAATGAAAATACTTAATACCATACTGATCTTCCATCAAAAGATAGCAGTCGTTGAAGCTTTAGAATGTGACTGTAGAAACTTGTAATATTTTCTAGACTCCATATCTTTCTACCTGTCAAAGAAAGATAAAAACTAAGAAAAAGATGCTCCCTGTGGTTCTCATTACCTGATGATGAAGAACAGGAGTATTGTGGGTTGTATCACATGCACATAAATTCAGGTTGCAGTTGCGTCAAAGAAAGTTTCACACACCTTCAAGCTCAAGGGTTGGTGACAGCAAGTTGTGTGAGGGAGTGGGAGGAGCCAGGTGGTATTGGGACATCCCAGACAATGTTTCCACTCTAACTTTGTGTTCTTTCATTCCTACCAACCAAGCTTATTTAATATGCTCCAGAATTTGGGGAAGGAATTATAGCTAGAAAATCTGTTTTTAAACCCACAGATTCTTCTGACTTTAGCATTGGTTGTTCTACTGCCAGGAAAACATAAATGCAGATGGTGGGCCATGTCAAAAATCTTGTCAAGAGAGTGGATTGTTTCGCACAGAACTGAGATGTGGCTCCTGATTCTGGTGGCGCACTTGTTGCAAAGGAATGTGGATTCAGTACGTATGCCGACTAAAGATGTGGACCCAGAAGCATTCATGAATATTGTAAGTTGGGATTTTTCATAACGTTTTGGGGGAAATGAAGTGCCTTATGTGTTAATGTTTGCAACTGTGTATTGCCTGCATTATGTATTATATTTATATACAGTGGCGATTTTTGCTAGCAGAGCAGTCATAAATTAGCATATTGCACTGGAAAGTGCTAAAGTGGGTGAGAATAGACTGGGGTCTCCTCAAACAAACTCAGTATATTTGGGCTAATGATTTAATCCGATGACTTACTCCCTTGGGGCTTCAAACACAATTTACCTTTTTCTTGCATTCATAGATTCATTCTATGAGCAGAGAAATCATTATAGTATCTTGGGCCAAGCCCAGACCCACAATTATATTCCTTTTGTCTGTGCTTTTATTTGTTTTCCTACTTTATCCCATATTAGGAAGTTGTTATCCCTCCCTCCTTACCATGAAGGCACCCACTTCTAGTAGCATCCTGTACCATGTATTCTTATTATCTTACTTTGAACTGGTAACTCTGTTGACAGAAATAAATAAATGAACCCTAATGATTGCTAGAGAGGGCCTCCTGTGAGTAAAATTAATGAATGATGTGACATCTCTCTGTGTATCCCAGATAATTTTTTTGGCATACTTTCAAATCTTGGTTGTGTTTCAATGATATCCGACATATGGTAACACTACCCCATAGCAGGTATTGTGATGAAAGCTGCAGAAATACTAATTTCACTTAATCCTCACAGCCCTATTCAGTAAATATGATCAACCCCATTTTTCAAATCAAGAAACCGAAATTAAAGTGATTAAGCAACTTAAATTAGGCCACGCCACTGGTAGGTGGTAGAGCCACAAATTTATAAGCAGGCCTGCCCAAACCCATAATTATAACCAGTATGCAATACACCCTCCCCGGCGAGAAGCAGAGGCTTCCTCTGGAGGAGGGAGATGATCACATGTAGTGTTCGTGATCCATAGATTTGTCATAAGTTAACTTGCCTTAACACAGACTTAAGATACTTTTTACAAAAGCCTTTTCTGAATGGATTCTAAAACTCTCACAGACCACAGAAATATTTTGCATCTATTTGATGTCAAATATCAGGTTTCTTTCTATCATTTCAAAGACTGACTGCCTTTCGGTGAT
Source organism: Phyllostomus discolor (assembly GCF_004126475.2). Taxonomy (NCBI): domain Eukaryota; kingdom Metazoa; phylum Chordata; class Mammalia; order Chiroptera; family Phyllostomidae; genus Phyllostomus; species Phyllostomus discolor. Next base: position 143,654,142 of record NC_040907.2, read on the forward strand.
TTGTCCAAATAGTTAGCAAGTGGTTGTAGCTCCTTAGGAGCCACCCTCTGGCCCTGAGAAGGTCCTGTAAGGACTCCTCTGGGCTTCTGGGTGACGGGAATTTCTTCAGCTGCAGGCGGAGCCAATCTCCCTGCACCTCGCCCACCGTGTGTGCACAGCACTCACACCCTGTTGGAGCACTGGGAGCCCTAAAACTGACATTCATTGAATTGGATTCTGGCATTGAGCAGTTAAGCATGGGCAGGCAAAGTAAAATAGGAGATTCGTATGGCTGCCAGTATAAATTAAACAAACTAGAATAATGTAGTTCAGAGTCTGAATGGGCTTGATTCTGTATACTGATTTATATGGAAAAAATTTATCCTATATGTTGGTATAAAATTTACTTCATTTGTGTATTTTCCTAGTAAGTGTTTAACTGAACACCTATTAGGCCCTTGCTACTGTGCTATGCACTGAGTTACAGAAAGATCTAAGAACATCACAGGCCTTGCTGTGTGGAGATGAGAATCCAGCAGGGACGAGGGATACTCCTTTACTAATTATAAGAACAGAGAAATCAAAGATGAAAACCAAGTAGGGGGCACCTAACCCTGGCAGTTTAGGAAAGTTTTTCTGAGAAAAAGCTTTCTTACCTAAAGTCAGAAAGATAAAAGGAGTTACTTGAATACATGGGGATGATGTTTGATTGTTGTAATAGCCAATGGCCATTTAGTACTGACTAAATGCCAGGGAGCTCAGTTATGTCCATTATCTTTTTGTAAGAAATTGCATGGAGTATAAATCCCTGGTATACCTAATGCACAAATGAATACACTGAAAAGTAGAGATGGGTTAAGTTAATTTCCCAAGATCATGTAGATGGCTTTTGTTTAGTGTTAGAACCAGGAAGAAAACTCATGCAATGGGACCCTAGGGACTTTCTCTCAACTGCTATGCCCTTTGACCGTGTACATTGCACTACAGTGGACATTTGGCACCTGGCTTTTCCCTCTTTTCTTCCTTTTAGAGCAGCACCTGATAGAAATAACTCCCCCTTCTTTAGATGATCACAATGTACAAGAATGGTGAGAATACTTTGGAGATCTCGGCGGCTTCTTATTTTGCAGTTTGTACATATAACAACTGCATAGAATAGGGGTCCTTAACCAGGGATTATACCTAATACCAGGGATTTTCGACCTAAAAATGTTAAGAACTATACTGCTCTTGAGTCTTCGGTTTTAGAGCTGAAAAGGAACTGTGGAAAGGCACGGTCCGGGTGTTCCCATAAGGCCAGTGTCCCATTGGCTGCATTGGAATCACGTGGCCCCTAGTCCTGGGCAGGCCCAGGAAGTTCAGTGCCCTGGGCAATTCTGATGCACACCCAGGTTTGGAGTCAGTGATCTTGTCCGGGGTTTCTCAAACAGTAGAGTGCATCAGAATTTCCTAATGAGCTTGTTAAACACAATTCTGGGCCTCATTCTCAGAATTACTGATTCAATAGGTTTGGGGAAAAACCGACAATTTGTGTCTCTAACAAGCGCCCAAGTGATGCTAATGTTTTTGGTCCAAGGCGGATACTTGGAAAACTACTGTTCTAATCCTGTCTCCACACTAAAGATAGAGAAAATGAGAACTCCAGAGGGTTGGCTAATGTTTCTGAGATAACATGATTAGCTAAGGTAAAGAAAGTAGTTTTGCCCTGGCTGGCGTAGCTCAGTGGATTGAGCGCGGGCTGGGAACCAAAGTGTCCCAGGTTCGATTCCCAGCCAGGGTACATTCCTGGGTTGCAGGCCATAACCCCCAGCAACCACACATTGATGTTTCTCTCTCTCTCTCTCTATCTCCTTCCCTTCCCTCTCTAAAAAATAAATAAATAAAATATTTTAAAAAAAAAGAAAGTAGTTTTATGTTTATGTCTTCCAGCATCAAGAAATCTACTTTTTACTCTGGGATAATTGAAAATATAGCCTTACATAACTGAACTCAAAGAAATTGTGCCTTCTCTGTAGAGTGAAATCATCCGACACCAAGGCTACCCCTGTGAGGAGTACGAAGTCGCCACAGAAGACGGGTATATCCTCTCCGTTAACAGAATTCCTCAAGGCCCCATGGGACTTAACAAGACAGGTATGGTGCACCCCGTGTCATCCTGGCACGGCATTCCTCCCCACAGTCATGGCTTTCTTGTGACTTGAGTGTGTGAAGGGGAGCTGGTGTCACTGGTATTGACCAGGGCCCATCATTCAGGCCAAAAAATGGCTTTGGTTTCCCTCATGTTTTCCATCACCACCATCCCCATCTCCAATTATCTCAAATAAACACAGTGTTTACTTTTCAAAAAAAGACCTTCAAAAAAGCCTATTTCTTGACTTCTGCCAGCACCTAATCAAAACCCTCATATAGATATTCTAGAATACCCATTAATGTTCTCTTGAACAGACCAACCCCAGCAGACTCTATATTCCCCAGCTAAATAGTATTTTAAATATCTAAGATGTTGCCCAGATTCTCACTGAGCTCTTTTTAAGAATCAGGTACTATATGTATGTTTTAAATTTTTGGTGTATGTTTCCATAGTTTATATAATCTCCCCATTTTTGCATGTGGGATTTTTAGCAATGCTGGCTTTTATTCACCTTTGTTACTCATTAAATTGTGCCCATCCTTCATCCCTATTTGTCTCTATTCTCTTTAATACTGTAGCTCTATGTTTACAGTAACAACCACATTATCTGTCATGAGTCCAGATGACATAGTTTCTTATCATGTTCTTATATGCCAGGTAAAATGCTAAGTACTTTATTTGCATTGATCTCATGTAACTTTCACAATAATTCTAAGAAACTGCCACTCACAGAGAGGTTAAGTAACTTGCCCAGAAAGTCTATGCAAGTATCAGTACTTGCTAGTATGTTGCAAAACCTGCACTCAAATCAAGATCTGTCTGACGGTAGCCTATGTTCTTAACTAAGAACAGAAACACAGCCTGTGTTCTTAACTAAGACCAGGAAATGCTGGGCAAATGCTACTGGCCTTCAGTGTTAAGAAGCTTCAGGTTTGTCTTTTATTCTGATTTACACTTATGCAGCTTTTTGCAAACCAGCTTTTTAAAAATTACCAGCTGCATAGCTGTACCTTATGTATGTCCATCATGCTCCCACCCCAGTGCCTTGGAATTTACAGTTCTCCTTTGGGCAACTATTTCACCAGATATCTCCAGTTTGTACTGGCCCTTCTTTTAGACCTCTCTATCTTTCCCTGACCACGCTATTCAGTACAGCAACCCCTTGCCACCTACTGAGGGCTAGCACATTATCCTGCTTAATTGGTCTTGTGACACTTAATACCACCTGATATGTAGACTTTTGCTTGTTTACCTGTCTCCTCCCAACCAGAATACAAACTCATTGAGAATAGGGATTTTATTTATCTCGTTCAAGGCAGTCACCTGTGCCTAAAAGAGTGTTAAACACATTGTAAGTGCCAATAAGTATATGTGCAATGAATAAACTAATTTTATAGAAATAATTTTGGAGACACAGATAAGTTTTCAGTAGCCCCACAAATCCCTGAGGGTAAGCAGGGCATGGCTGTGCCAAGCAATCAAGTAACTGTTGCAGTTCCTAAGCTCAGGGGAGATGCATTGCAGCTCCCGTTCATGGGAATTTGTTTTCTCACCTCTTGTTTATTTACTTTGTATACTCATTGCCAAAGGAGTATCTTGGTGTTCAAGTTGTCAGCCTTTTTGGTCCACTCAGTGCAGAATACTGCCCTCCAGTGGTTGATGTTTTTACTGCAGTTTCCATTGGTCTCTTCAAAAAGGAAATCTCCAGCACTAAAGGAAAACAAAATTTCTCAACATCTTTTCAAAGAGAAAGCAAATAAAATTCAGAGTGAAAACAACTGAAAGCTGTCTATAACCTTGTGACAAAAGATTTCTAAAAATCTTTCTTTGTCAGATAATCACTGTTTGCTTCAAAAATTTATATCAAGAGAGAAAATAGGCTGAGCCATCCTCAAAAATGACAGCTTTTTAAAGAGTAGCTCTTACACATTCACCTGTTGGCTATAACTTAAATGAAATTCCATGGCTCTAGGGAAACCACAAGCACAGACTACTGCCAGGTAGGGACAAGCGTTCCCCAGCCATGGGAAATGTACCAAGAATTCCAAAGGAGGGTATTGTTCCACATGGTTCGATCACAACATATTGAGGTCACCTCCTTGAGGGCTAAGAGGATGAACGCAGTGACCAGAAATAAAGAAAAACCTAAAATAACTCAGTCTCATTCTCCTGGTCCTGCACTAGCAGCCCTCATGTCCTTTTTCCAGGGGGGAAAAATTAGGCAAGTGAAATTCATAAAGATCTCCCAGATACTGGATGAGTTTGTTGTAAAAAGGCCTCTCTCTATCAAGAGATTGCAAATGGAATCAGTTCAATGAGTAATAGTGTTATCATAGGCAGCTAACTAATTATTAATAAGAAAAGGGGAGCAAAGGGAATTAGCCATTGAGTTTAATTAACTGAGGAGTATGAGTCTGTTTGCTTCACCAGGGAGCAACAACCTCACCCCTCAGGGGATTACAGCATTGCTCTGACAAGGGGATTAACACCTGTGTCTTCTCGCCTCCAGTACTGAGTCATTGGGAGATGGCGGGGAAGGTGCTTGATCCCAGAAGCCGGTCAGTCTATATAGGGGGTGGACCCTCTCAAAAGCCCAGGAAAGCTTAGGAAGTCATTGGTTGTTTTGAAGAAGTACCTCATCCATCACAAACCCAAGCTAATATAATCCCAGGGGAACAAAGAAGTTTCCTTTCTTGCTTGTGACCCACACATACCCCTTGCACTCTCATATCCTCTCTCCATAGCCATGTGGCCTTAGCCAGTGAAGCCTAATTTCCACTCACAACAGCAGGGTCTGCCATCTTGTAAGGGGTCAGGCATTTAAACCCTGTATGCACAGTACCCTCAAAACCCTGTGAGGTAGGCAGATGTATCATTGTTTTGTTAATCAGTACACTGAAGCTCACAGGATAACTGCCTTTGACAATTACAGCACTAATAACAGCAGCAGTGAAGCTTTTCTTTACTACAGTTTTCCTCTAAACCAAGTACTGCTGTGAGGACATTACATTTATGATCTGACCTAATTCCCATAAGTTCTATCAAGTGCGTGATGCTTTTCCCTTTCAAAGATGCAACATTTTACTAATCTTTTGGTATTACTTGCTAATGTCAAAAATAATGTTTATCGTATTTATCTAACATGTTACAATTTCTAATGCCCTTAATCCTTCTTTATCCCCTGCTGATATTTTTATAAATTTTATTTTAATATAATTTCAAATTTACGGAAAGTTCCCAAGAATTGTGCAAGAAACTACCACATGCTCTTTACCCCTATTTACCCATTGTGAGTTACCTTTTGTTCCCATTTACTTCCTTTCTCATTATTTTTTCAATATCTTTAACATGAAGTTTCAGACATCGCGCCCATTAATCCCTAAATATTTGTTAATATTGGGAAGGAAAAAAATCATTTCCTTTCCTACTCATTTTAGGTTCTCCAGCTAGGGACCTGTAACAAAAGACAAATTAATAAGAGAAAAACAAGCAGAGGTTATTAGCACGGGGATCACGCATACACATGGGAGCGTTCAGAGATGAGTACCTCAAAAGGACAATTAGATTTGAGGGTTCTACATACCTAACTTGGAAGGGAAACAGGAGAGGGAGAAAGAGCACTTGTGGGAAAGCAAATGACTTTTGGGGAACTTAAGTGGCCCCGGGGAAAGTAGATGGCAGGTAAGATAGTTTGTGACCGGGTTTGCCTTGTAGCCTGCTGTGGTACTAGTCTCTCCTCCCCGCAGAAGGGATTAGAGCTGCTGCAGGGGAGGGAATTTATGGCAATTGAGTTCTTTAGGGAAGTTCCGTTTTTAGGCTGACAGGAATTTCAGGAACTCAAATGCCTTCAGCACAAAATAATTATTCCAAAGTGACATATTTGGAGGGGATTGGGGAAATATCCTGATCCTCTTTACCAATACATTTATCAAAATTAGGAAACTAATATTGATTGATATTAGCATCTACTCCATAGTCCACATTCAAATTTGTTAATTGTGCCAAAATCATTTACAGTCCCTTTCCACCCCAGTCAAGGATCTAATCCAGTATCATTCACCATATCTGGCTGTCTCTTTGTTTCCTTTCTAAGCTGTAAAAATTCCTCACATTATCTTTGGTATTTTTGACCTTGACCAGTTTTGGACAGTTATTTTATACAGTGTTCTTCAATTTGGCTTATCTACTATCTCTCCATAATGAGACTCAGGGTGTACATTTTGGCAGGAGTACCACAGAAACACAGTGGCATCTGTCCCAGTACGGCTGACCTTGAAGCACGTGATGAGGTCCTGTTTCAATCCCGACAATGTTAGCTTACGCTTTCTGTCTTCACCCAGCTTCACAGATGCATGACTGACAAATCTGTATACATTTAAAGTGTACTATGTGGTGATTTGATATTTCTATACATTGTGCAATAATTATTTCAGGTTACCATGTCCATCACCTCACATACTTTTGTGTGTGTGTGCATATGTGTGTGACACAGTGCTTTAGATCTACTCTCTCAGCAAATTACTAATGCACAACACGGTATGACTAACTATAGTCATCATGTTATATGTTAGAGCTCCAGAACTTATTCATCTTATAACTGAAGACTTGTATCCTTTGACCAGCATCTCCTCATTGCCTCCACCCATCATTCCCTGGTAACCACTCTTCTACTTGCTGTTTCTATGAATTCAGCTTCTTTTTCTTTATTCCACATACAAGTGGTATCACACAGTGTTTCTCTTTCTCTGTCAGACTTATTTCATTTAGCATAATGACCTCTAGGTTTGTTCATGTAGTTGCAAATGGTAGAATTTCTTTTTCTTGTGGCTTTATTGTGTGTGTGTGTATGTATGTATGTATGTGTGTGTGTGTATATATATGTGTATGTGTGTATATACATATATATCACATCTTTATTCATATCTTCTTATCCATTTGTTATAGGAGGAACTCCCAGAAACTTGGTTCTTCTACCCAATGCAGTAAAGAATTACAGATCATGAGCCTGCTAGCATGCAAGCAAAGTTTATTAATGCTAACTTCTAATAGGAAAGCAAAAGGGTGGGTGGCCAGAGGCCAGATGGCCAGCACCCGGGTGGCCAGGGACCAAGTGGCTTGAAGCTGGGTATCCAAAAAGAGAGTGAGTCCTTTGTTCTGAGGGCTTACACAGCTGGTGGGATGGGGGTGAGGGAGTTACATATTGATTGACAGGTAAATGTGGTGCCAGCTTTCCCAGGGCGATGTCACTACCCAAATGTCGGTATGTGTGGGGTATGCTAGCCGGAATCCTTACCTTGTTCCAGACTCTATTTGTTCATTTTGCATACGTGACAGGAGGCAGATAGTAATCAAAATTGTTATATGGGCTTTTTCTCTGGGCATGGTAGACCCACCTTTTTCCCCATCCAGGCCTTGGGATGAATACACCGTCTCAAGATTTTCCTTTTCCTAGCTAGTGGAGATGACACACACACTCTCAAGAGTTCCTCCCACCTGCACTACCCTAGTTTTGTTTATGTTGCTCAGAATGCCTGGCAGTCTTATGGAACCCGGGTCAGGACTACTGGCCGAGACATGTCTTCTTTTGCTTTTGTCCTCCTGTGTTAAGTTCTTTGTTAGATTGCAATGGTGAGGGCCCTGCCTTAATTTTTCTTCTGGCCTCTCATTCTACCATAACACATTCATCATTTCACAGACACTTAAGCTGTTTTAATATCTTCGCTATTGTAAATAGTGCTACAATGAATGTGAGAGTGTAGATACCTTTTCAAAATAGTGATGTCGTTTGCCTTGAATTATACCCAGAAGTGGAATGCTGGATCATGTAGTAGTTTCATTTTCCTTCTTTTTCTTTCTTTTTTTTTTTTTGAGGAGCCTCCATATTGTTTTCCGTAATGGATGCACTAACTTACTTTCCCGCTCATAATGTACAAAAGTTTCCTTTTTCCCACATGCTCACCAACACTGGTTAGTCCTTCTTTGTGATAAAAGCCAAGTGTGAGGTCATACCTCACTGTGGTTTTGATTTGCATTTCCCTGATGGATAGTGATGTTGAGCACCTTTTCTTGCACCAGTTGGCCATTTGTATGTCTTTGGTAAAATGTCCATTGAGAACCTTTGCCCATTTTTAAACTCAGTTGTTTATTTTCTTGCTATTGAGTTATGTAAGATTTTTGTGTATTTTGGATATTAACCCCTTACCAATACATGGTTTGAAAACATTTTCTTCTGTTTCACAAGTTGCCTTTTCACTCTGTTGATTGTTTCATTTGCCACATAGAAGTTTTTTAGTTTGATGAAATGGAAACTGTTTATTTTTGCTTTTGTTGATTGTGCTTTTGATATTATAGCCAAAAAAAAAATATTGCCAAGACCAATGTCAAAGAGCTTTATTCCTATGTTTTATTCTAGGTTTCGGGTCTTACATTTCAGTCTTTAATTCATTTTGAGTTAATTTTTGTGAGTAGTGTAAGTTAAGTGATAGTAGCTTTGACAACTTCATTAAGATGGTTTCTGCCAAGTTTTTCTACCATAAAGTTAGTATTTTTTCCTTTGTAATTAATAAATTTTGTGAAGAGATACTTTCAAGATATATAAATATCCTATATCCCTTCAAACTTTAACCACTAATTTTAGCATCCATTCATGATTTTGTAATGGCATTATGTTATAAATAAAAGCTTTTACTACCCCCTAATTCTCTTTTGTTCATCTTTATTGATATTAATATTGGTTCATACATTCTCTATTTAATAGGATATGATTTATTACTATCATTATTCATTTGGGTGCTCAAATTTCCCCATATTTAAATATTGGGAGATTCTTCAAGCTGGCTTGTGGGTCCTTCTAACATGAAGCACCAATAACCATTTACATCATGGCATACATGACATAGGTACATATGTGTATGTATTAATATTCTAATATTAATCATTATAAGTAATATGTAATCATATACATCATACAATATATTATGCTATATAATATATTATGTACAATATATAATATATTTATATTTTATATAATGTAGATATAGACATATATTCTTTATTTTATGTAATATGTATATTATATTTAACATATAGATATATGTTTACATATGCATACATATTTCTGTGTATATAATATTATAATATCAATAATTATATAGTGTTTATATAATTGTTTCTATTTTAACATTAATATACACACATAACTTTATATAATGTTATATAACATAATTACATATTATACATTACAATAATATAGTAATATATATTATTATACATATAAAATGCAAATATATAATTTTTATTCTTATTAACATAGAATAGTTATGATTAATGTAATAATTACCTTGATCATGATATTGCACTGCCTCCTGGAGCATTTCTAATATCCTCTCAGGTGCTTAGACAAGTCTACTAACATTAACTACACAAAAACAACAATGGAAGATGAACTTTGATTCTTTTTCAGTTCCAAGCATTGTGCCATCTGCTCCTTGTGCACTATTTTATTGTTATAACAAAAGTTCTATTTTTCTGATGAGGAAGTCAGAACCATAAAGGTTAAGTAACTGGCTGAGATAAGCTAGCAAGAAGCTGAACAACAGTTGAACACAGGTTTGTCTAACTTGACAGCCTTTGCACGTTAAAGGATACTGAGGAAGATAGAGAACATTTCCCACAGATGAAATTCTGCTTTTTGCAGGCTCCAGGCCTGTGGTGTTACTGCAGCATGGCCTGCTTGGAGACGCCAGCAACTGGATTTCCAACCTGCCCAACAACAGCCTGGGCTTCATTCTGGCCGACGCTGGTTTTGATGTGTGGTTGGGGAACAGCCGGGGAAACACCTGGTCTCGGAAACACAAGACCCTCTCTGTAGACCAAGATGAGTTCTGGGCTTTCAGGTATTTGAAAATCTTGGAGATGGACATGGATGTCTTTGGAAGAAATGGGTAAACAATTATGGCTTCTAGTGTTTGGGTAATTTACTTTGGTTGTCTCATCAATATTCTATATGATATGCTTTGATTGTCTCAGTTGGCTAGTGATTCTTTGGGGGAAGTAGTAGGGAAAATTGAATTCCCCAAGTAAAAGACTGGGTGTGGTGAATGGGGTGAGAATGGTGACCGGTGTCAGGTGATTAAGAGTGGTACGAAAGAAAGGTATGCCCATTTTCTTACAGATGGATGTCCTGGGACTAACTCTTCTTTGAGTTATGACAAGGACCAGTATCCCCAAGAGGAGATGAGATCAGACATTAAAGACATAAGGAAACTATTAAGCCTTAGGGACTATTAGTTCAACTAACACATCTCTCACACTCTTATAAAAGGTTTTTAATATTTTTATTTAAATTACCTCTGGACATTCCACCTGTTCTTTATCCCATTCATCAGATAAGGGCCTCATGGCATCTTCAGTACTTTTCATATAAATGAACCTGCATGACCCTGTGCTGTTCTGTTAACAGAATAGCAGGATGCCTCTACTAGGAGGTGGATTGTGTGCTCAGTGCGTATTCACTGAAGATGATTGTTGCTCTATCACATCTGCAGAAATAGCAGTTCAGTAACAACCTGGGACTCCAGAGGCACCTGTGCATCACGGGCTTGAAGCAAGTCCATTCCCAGTGTTGTGAGGGGCACCGTAACAAGCATTTGGGGCTGACAATTCAAGGATTTGTTTGTAAACCCTGGGGGCTGTTTTTGTTTGTTTCTGATTATAACTTCTCATATAACTTTGTCTTTTCCCTTTGTAGTTATGATGAGATGGCTAGGTTTGACCTTCCTGCAGTCATAAACTTTATTTTGCAGAAAACCGGCCAGGAAAAGATCTATTATGTCGGCTATTCACAGGGCACCACCATGGGTAGGTTCAAAGGAAAACAGGTTTGTATACGCAGAAGAAATGTGAGCATATGGTGACCAACTATGCCTGGGGTCAGTCATCGCACACTTCACTCATCTAACCTTATCATCCTCGGTGACTCTAAGAGCTACAGGAAACGGAAATGGAATTGAGGAAGGCTTCTGGAATGATAGATAGAGCAAGGGCTTTGGAATCAGAAGGATAAGTATTCAGATACTGGGCTCTACCACCTCTTAGGTAAATGTCATTGAGCAAATTGTTTTACTCCTGTGGCCTCAGTTTCCTCATCTATAAAATGTGGATAATAGTTCCCTTTTAGGTATGTTAGAGGTGATGGACTATTCAATATGATGACTTATATAAGCTCTGCAGAGGCAGATATTTTATCTAAAATATCTGTGAAAGCAGTTCCTGGCACTCTGTATGCACTCAGTAACCACATTGAATGAGTTCAGTGTCTGGCATGTAATAGGCAAATAATAAACACTAAGCAGTGTCACACTATAAACAGAACAGGTGGGGGAATTTACTCAAATCTCTATTTCCCTTCTAATGCCAATGTCTGCGATTGCATGCTCATGTCCTTTTGTTTTTGATGAATTTGTGAGAAACCTTAACTCATGATCCCAGAGAATGCAGATCACCTACTTGGAAAGATGAGCATAGAGGCTGGCTACCCTGCCTTTATATCAGACCAGAGTCAAGAGGAAAAATGTACTTGGCTTAGAGTAGAATGAAGGAAGACCAGGAGAGGCACAGTACGTGCCTTGAAGAGAAGGCTCTCTATCTCTGGAGAGGGATGAGAGGAGCTCTGTACCTTCACCCTGAGCCAAACCCGAAGGTGAAGGACAGGGTAAGGGAGACTAAGGAAACAGGTGAGCACTCACTCACAGGAACTCAGGGCCCAAGTTCAGTTCATTCATTTTTGCTTGGTGATTCCTAGTGAATGAAAAGACACTGACTTCCACAGTTCCCTTTCTGGCTTTCTCAATAACATTAACTGATCCTAGTGGTGCTATGTCTCATCATGTACTTCATAGAAAGAAAGTTAAAGTATTATGCCTGCTCTAACTCCATTTTCCAGAGGCCTTAAAAATGTTTGCTCTGTACTCAAATTGTTCAACTTGACATAAAGAAAAAGATGGTAGTGATGAAGCTAAATGTTACTCTGAGAAGAAGGAGGGGGCAAAAAAGCATCAGATTACTCTATTAGTCAATCACACAGCTATTAATATGGAGAACTCAAACTTGCTTTGCATAAGGAGTACTGATGGGAGAAGTCACCTAGAGTTCTCAGATTTCGACATTGGAGGGGAGTTCTATATTGTCAGAATTAAGCTAGATTATAGTCATGTATTTTGAAGTATTTCAACCCAGTCTTGCTGATGGTACAGTTGGGAGAGCAAGTGCTAATACCAGGTCAGTCTTCTGATTGCCTTTACACGTGGCTGGCAAACCTAATACGGGAAGAGAAAAGAAGGGAAGGAATTAGTCTTTCTTAATACTTACCTGCTGGGAACTAGACAGAAGTCCCATGATTCTAAGGGATGTGTTTTTGATGCGTTGTCCACAGCAACAGCTCATGGTCTCCACTGGTTCCAAGTGGTCTCGAATGGGGCCCCACCTCTGTGGTCCCAAATCGTTGCCCCACATTGGGCGGCAGCTGGTGCGTGGGTCACCGGGCAGCAGTGATCACAGAATGCTGCGGATGGCTCATCGAAATTCAAGAAAAAACATGCACAGAGACAGACCAGTTTCTGTGGAGAAGTAGGGACAGGATGGCCACCCCCTTTAGTGGGAAGCACGCCAATTTACCGTCCAAACCTGCTTTTATTGGGCTTGTTTTGCATAAGAATTCAGGTAAAGCACATTACTCATTATGAGGAAGTAAGGATCAAACAATAGATAACAAGAAACTCTGAGGGTCTATTCTGAGTCAGGGTCAAAGAGCTGTAAAACTTTGAGGAAAAAACTAACTTCCTCCTTGGACCCTTCTCATTCAACTGAGAGAATTCTAAACAAAGAAGGTTTCACAGGAATTTACATGTTCTTTCTTAGTCCTGATCACCCGGGGAATCTGCCCTTTCCAGCACAGGGTGGCACCACCCTGTCATTGTTTTAGGCTTAGGTGGAGCAAGGGAGGTGAGGCAACCAAGAGATAAGGAGATTTTCTCCCAGATGGTGAGGACTCAGGCTATGTCAAAACCAAGGAGCGAGGGTCCATCACCCCCTTTTGCTGTAGCCCCCAAAGTCCTTTTTTGGGGGCCTCCCACGTGATCGTGCCTGTCTTAGATCATTCCCCCCTTGGGGAATCTTACCCGTCATTGGCTAACCAACCAAGCACTGGGGGTCAGTTATGAATGAAGCAGCAGAAGCAGCACTCCTGCCAGAAAGATAAGCTTTTGTCTCCTTGGTGGCTTATGGTCCAAGGCCACTCCCTCAGCCTTAGCCTAGGCAGGAATTACAGCTTCTGATACCAGGCAGGGCGGTTCCCAACATTTTTTTCCCCTACTCAGCCACCCTCCCTACAACCTGCAAGCATCAGTTTAGACAGAGAGAGTACAAGCTCTTTCAAAGTAGACAAAGAGTATCTCAAATATAATGACCACGCCCTGGCTTTCTATAATAGCCTTTTTCTCCCAAAGGCTTCACAGAGAGTATTCCTGCACAGTGATCATTTGAGGAATTTGCCTCTATTTTATTGGTATAGAAACTGAGGCGCCAACTGACTTAATTAGTATCCCATACCAAGTTTATGGTGAAAATAAGAGTAGTTGGAATCCAGTTCACTTGTCTACTACCTTACCTTACAGTTTGGGTTCCAAAAAAATAGGTGTCAAAGAAAACTGGCAAAATCCTGCTATACCCATTCTGTCATAGAACATGCTCATTATCAGTAAACAAGGCAATTTCTCGTTTTTTTCACTGTAGAGATTTACTGAAATACCTCATAAAAATTTGAGAATTAAATGAAGTAAGAACCAGCAACAAAGCGTCTAGCATATGGTTCCCTCTCGATATATAAATATTCTCAAAGTCCATATTATTGGACTCAATACTTTAATTCAGTAACTCTACGAGAACCTACTACTGAACATCCACTAAGCCAGAAGTCAGAGGGCACACAAAGATGTTTTTGCTGCTGTTGTTTTTCCCCCTCTGGGCACTTATAATTTCCTGGGAGAGTGAAGACACAATCACAAGCAATTACTGAAATAGCCTGGCAAAAGTAAAATAAGCATTTTATGAATTCCAAGATATTCAATATCCACGCTGACATATTCCTTCTCTTACAGGCTTTATTGCATTTTCCACCATGCCAGAGCTGGCTGAGAAAGTAAAAATGTATTTTGCCTTAGCACCCATAGCTACTATTAAACACGCGAAAAGCCCTGGCACCAAATTTTTGTTGCTGCCCGATATGATGATCAAGGTACGTGACTCCTCAGAAAATGTCTTGTCTACATACAGGAGTCATCCAGCACAATAAGGAAAGGTTTACACTTTCCTACTAGAGCCACTTCTTTTGGATTATAATGTAATGACTACTATTTTGTTTCATATCTTAACAGGGATTGTTTGGAAGGAAAGAATTTCTGTACCAGACCAGGTTTCTCCGCCAGTTTTATATTTACCTTTGTGGCCAGATGATTATTGATCAGATTTGTAGCAATATCATTTTACTTCTGGGAGGATTTAACACACAGAACATGAACATGGTAAGTGGGAATCTAGCAAATTCTCAGTTCTTAAAGCAAAGCTATTAGTCTTACTCCTTGAGGGTGAGTTATTGCCAATGAACGCTTGTAGAAATGTAATCTTAGTAATTAGATTTTCTCCATATTATACTAATATTCGGGAAATGGTTTAACATGGGTTGAGGTCAGGTTAATGCAAGGGCATTGCTAGATATTAACTTCACAGGTTATAGATGGAAGAAATAATGAAAACAACTTTAAACAGCAAATTAGCAGATGAATAAAAGTGACTAGAATCCAGTAGTCAAAAGAGAGAACAATGATGCATCATCCACCTCATCTTTCTACTTGGGTCCTTCTGGTTTGTAGTTTAAGCCCTTCGATAGGGTGTCTGGGAGTTTCCCTGTGCCTTAGGCATGGCCACCAGTTGGTTGGTGTCTCAGGGTGGCTTCCCAGGAAGCACACTCAGAGATGGAGATTAGTGGGCAAAGGGATTCAGGGTTATGCTCTTGGGATAACACCTAGAGAAGGGAATGAAACAAGATTGGGTATATGGCAGGGTGGGGAAGCTCTGACGCAGTCTGGTGCAGTCCTTAATGGGAAGCTGGGTTGATCCTACAGGGATTTGTGAAGATGGGATGACCCGTCAGAGCTGTCCCAAGTGAGGGTGAGAGAGCTGGGTTTTTATACCCCACATGAACCAGTCGTTCAATACAGATAATGCCAGTACTGTCTGATACACTGAGCAAGACAGCACTCTACACCTGGGACAATCCCCCAAGGAGGCCCCATTGCTACCAGCCACAATAGCCCTGGCAGTTGGAAGAACACATCTTTAATTCCTATAGATTCTTTTCCTTCTTCTTTTAAATAATAAAATTAATAGATACCATATGATAAGCATTTATTATGTGTCAGGCTAAATTATTCCCCATAACAATCCTATGAGACAGATATTTTCAATATCCCCACTACAGAGATTAGTATCCTGAAATTTTAGTGTATTAAATAACTCCTAAATCCACCTAAAAATTCAGTGAGAGCTAGTATTTGAATACAGGCTAATTCTAGAATTTTCACCCTTAGTTACTGTCATAAAGATTCTTTTAAAAAAGAGGTCTGATATATAATGAGAAAGTATCCTCAGATGAAAAATATAGGGGCCCAAGAATACATGTAGTGGTGATTTTATTTATGTGCATGTGTATACTACTGTTTTTAGATCACTGCTGATCATTTAATGATGTTTCTGCTTCTTAGTCTGATACCTGGAAATTTGATCTTGACAAGGTGCATATTTTGTGAATTTTCCCATGTCCCACAAACTACCCATGCTTTGTTACAGAGCCGAGCAAATGTGTATGTTGCTCATTCTCCTGCCGGAACATCTGTGCAAAATATCCTACACTGGAGCCAGGTAAGACTGTTGATTTGTAATTGTTCCTACGTAAATGTCTTTGTGCAGTTTGTCTGGAATAGTTGAAGAATGTCCTTGACAGGCCAGGGGGTATTTTACATTTATGACAAGATGAAATGTGATCACCCTGGCTGGTGTGGCTCAGTGGATTGAGTGCCAGCCTGCAAACCAAAAGGTTGCTGGTTCGATTCTCCATCAGGACTTATGCCTGGGTTGCTGGCTAGGTCCCCAGTTGGAAGGTTGTGAGAGGCAACTGATCAGTGAATCTCTCACACATCAAGTTTCTCTCCCTCTCTTTCTTTCTCCCTCCCTTACTCTGTTTCTAAAAATAAACAAAATCTTTTTTTAAAAAAGATGAAACGTGATCTATAACATGGAAACTTTTCAGGAGATGGAAGAAAAGGATTGGCTCAAGGACATCTTCAGTTAACCTTAAAAGTGTGAATTCAGGTTGTCCCAGTGAGACCTTTCTCTGTCTCCAGCCACTTCAAACTGAGGCAGGAGAATATCATTTTCAGCTCTTCCAGAAGCTCAGTCAAATAGCTACAAAATGCTAAGGCAAGACCTAGTTACCCAAGGAGGTTTCACGGGAAGGAAAGACTATACCTGCTACACAGGAGGAAAAGTCTTGATTACAAGTCACATGAACTAAAGAAGGCAGAGCTGAAGTAAGACATTTGAACTGATTCAAGGGCAATGTGAATGCTAATTATTCTTTCACAAATGAAGAAGCTCTGAACCTAATACTACTGCTCATTCTAGATGATACTGTAGAGTGGTCCTGATTGGGTGTGGAAATAAAGATGGAAATAAGGACAGAACTAGAGCATAACTAACCTTAGATTTTCATCTATTAAAAATACAACTTTGTTAAAAAAATGAGAGGACTATAACTCAAGCAGAGAGTTTTAAGAAGTAGTGATGTTTATAAGTCCTAAATATGGTTTTATCTGTCTTTCTAGCAATTTAGAGTCTAGTGAAATTGATCTCATAAGGTCATTGTTACATTTGTGTGTGTGTGTGTGTGTGTGTGAGAGTGTGAGAGAGAGAGAGAGAGAGAGAGAGAGAGAGATTGATTTTATAATCGTGAACTGGGTTGAGTGTTGGTCACCTTCTCCCAGTCACCAGGGGGAGCTTTTCCTTTGTAGCCTGCAGAGTGGTGCAGAATACCCATCTAGGTAGACTCCGATGGGGATGCCCTTCCTGGAGTTGTATAACATGGTGACCAAGTACTTCTGCAGTACATACATTTTTTTCCCTAAATGGGTCTTATTCTTGCCTTTGTACTTTCCTGAAGATTATCCTAATGCTGACAGGAAGTTCAGCCTCAACCTTTGCTCTCTGCTTCCCCCACAACTGCAGACTTGGTAGCACACTTCCATCCCTCCACCCACTCTAATCCAGCAATACATTTGAATGCCATATGAATTGTTTCCTTTTAGGCAGCAAATTCTGGGGAACTCCGGGCATTTGACTGGGGAAGCGAGACCAAAAATCTGGAGAAAGGCAATCAGGTAAGAATATCAATATTAACCTTTTAAATTGTACAACAAAAAAGTTATAATGGCAGTTTATGAGATGGGAATAAAATACAAGAAAGTGAGTGGAAAATAATCAGGTGTGACTCTGATGCATGCACCAGACCGCAGTGTCCAAGGCATTATGGATGAGACACAAGAGAAATTCACGTGGACTATCAAGTCCTGTGGAGGAAAGGGGACGGCATGGCTACCCTCTCAAAGGGAGGGTGCCTTGGAGTGGCCTAGCAACTCTCTCAAGAGGAGAACGTGCTGATCCTTGCCTTCACTGGTTTTTATTGGCTTTTAATTTGCATAGGAATATAGGTAAAGTTCATTAATCATTGTCAGGCAGTAAGGATCAAACAATAGATAGCATACAAAGAACTACAAGGGCTTATTCTGAGTCAGGGTCTGTTAGCTAAAAGGCTACAAAACTTTGGGAAACAAACCCATTTCCTGCTCGGACCCTTATCATTTAATTGAGAGCATTCTTAGTGAAGCAGGTTTCACAGTTTATGTATTCTTTCTCAGGCCTGATCACCCGGGAAACTTGCCCTTTCCAGCACAGGGCTGCACCACCCTCTGTCATTGTTTCAGGCTTAAGTCAGGTAGTGGAGGCAAGATAGCCAAGAAATTAGGAGGCTTCTCACAGGCAGAATGAGGACTCAGGCTTTATCAAAGCCAAGGAGCAAGGGTCCATCACTGCCTTTCTCCATAGCCCCCCAAGTCCTTCACCTGGGGCCTCCACATGATCATGCCTGTCTTAGATCTTTCCCACCTTGGGGAATCTTACCCATCATTGGCTAACTGATCAAATATTGGGGGCCAGTTATGGAAAAAGGAACAGAAGTGGCACTCCTGCCAGGGAGATAAGCTTTGTCTCCTTAGTGGCTTATGATCCTAAGGTCACTCACTCAGCCTTAGCCATGGGGGCATTACAGCTCCTGAAACTAGGCAGGGCAGCTCCCAACATGACCCCCAACATTACTCATTTGCAAATGAGTAAGGTCACAGCTTAGCAAGAGGCGTGCTGCTTTTACAATGGAGTAGGAGAGCTTCTTTGAAAGGCCACGAAGGAGGAACTGGGCTTTTCAGGAGCAAGATAAGGTAGGCTTAGTGAAGGGAAGAGTGTGTTCTGTGGTGGCTGTTACTAGAAGAATCCTTTTTGAACCAAAAACCAAAAACACACCAATGAAGATGGCAGGGGTGAGGTTGTCTTTGTGGTACAATACAAAAAGCATTAATTTGTGGTTGTCAGAGACAGGGGTGAGGGGTTGGAGGTGGGAAATGGGTGAAGGGGGTCAAAAGGTACAAACTTCAGTTATAATATAAATAAGTTATAAGATACAATGTACAGAATGGTGACTATAGTTAACAACACTATATTGTATATCTGAAAGTTCCTGAGAGTAGATATTAAAAGTTCTTATTACATGCAAAACAAAATTACAATTATATGTGGTGATGGATGTTAACTAATTCACTGTGGTAATCATTTCACATTATAATTCAATCTTATCTGTAATTTTAAAAACTTGCTGCATAAAGAAAAAGACCATTAATTGGCCAGGGAGGATTCTTGCTTTAGTCTTGCCTCTCTGCCTATAAACTCACATGATCGTGGATAGGCTACTTTGATCCTTAGGCCTAAATATTTTTTAACTCTAAAAATTATTGGACTAGATTATTCTTAAGAGCTCTCCCTGGTCACATTTATAGTGATTCTGTAATTTGCAAGTAAAAAATATTTTAAAAATTCTATCACATTACCTAGGAAACTGTATAGTCAGTGTTATAGAATAAAGTTAAAAATAAGTGTACAGAATCAGAAGTTTATATTAAACTATTTTGAGCATAAAATCTTCACTGCAGACTCTCAGTGAGCTTATTTGTGAATGTAAACAAACATTGACCATACACATTTAAATCTGAAGGGAGCTGAATAGACACAGGTAAACCTTTGATAGTCTCATAGCACCCTTAACATCTCTTTCTGTATATCAATCTAGATAGAAAAGGCTAGGAAATTAAAGACTGTGTAGTGCCCATGAATAGCAAACTTTCCATCAAAGGTATCTGCTCCATTTTTTTAGATCTGTCTTAGCTGTTTCCTAAAATATTGTGTTGGCCAAAAATCCATGATGTTTTTTCCTTAAAATAAAAGACACATTTTTCATTTTCACCAATAACTTTATTGATTTGAATATTTTAAGTATGTTAGCTATCTCCTCCTATTGGCTTCTAGTGGGTAGAGGTCAAGGGTGCTGCTAAACATCTTCCAATGCATAAGATAGTCCCACAGCAAAGAATTATTTGGCCAAAATGTAAATAGTACCAAGAAACTTCACACACCACTTCTGATATGGTTAATCCATCCCAGCATTTTCTCCATACACTGCACAAATCTTTTTGCATTTTAGTTGTATTTCACCTTCCTTGAAATCATAAAGCATAATATGCCAAAAATATTGTGTACTTTCTTCCATTTTAAATATTAAAATGGCTGCACAAAAATTCCCCAATTTTGATGTTTTTCTTAAAATGCATGCTTATATGACAGCTGTCACAATACAATCTCACTAAATTATTTTGCATGAAGTTAAAGACAACTAAGCGACTTCCACTCAGGATGGAGGCATAGCCAAACATGCTTCACCTTTTTGCACAACTACAGCAAAAATTACAACTACGCTACAAAACAAATATCACCCAGACTCTTCAGAAAATTGAGCTGTACAGAAGTCCAACAACCAAGGATTTAAAGAAGCCACATTTATCCAGACAGGTGGGAGAGGAGGAGGTGCAGAGAGGTGTGGCAAGGTGGGGAGAGATGTGGAGAGGCAGTGGAATGGGCAATCCCACATTCATTTGTGGTGGATAAGTATTGGGAGGGACACCTCAGGAGCAAGCAATCCCAGCCCCAGACCAGACCACCCAGCCCAGGGTTCCAGGGCCAGGAAGATAACTCCCCATAACTTCTGTCAGTAAAAACGCATGGGGGTTGGGGTGGCAGAAGAAACTGGGATTCTCAAGAGACTGCTTTTAAAGGGCCTGCAATGGACTTAGGACTCACGTAGACCCACCCCTCTGGGATTCAGTACTAAGGCAACGGCTGGAAGGGCACAAGTGGCATATGGGGAGAAGGGGGAGAGTTAGATGACTGGCAACAGCATGAGTGCTAGAGAAAGCTTTCTCCCAGGCAATCTCCAGAGGCCAGGCAGTGACATTGTCCCCTCTCTGAGCCCTCCCTCACACAGAGCCACAAAACAGTAAAATAGGTTGCTTTACCCTTGCGATTACCTAAGACTCCACCCCATACAACATACAGGTGTGCTTTTCCACAATAGGCCATGCTACTAAGACAGGGAGTCAAAGCAGCTCTATCTAATACATAGAAACATATAGAGAGAGGCTGCCAAATTGAGGAGACAAAGGAATATGGCCCAAATGCAAGAATAGAACAAAACTCTAGGAAAAGAACTAAATGAAATGGAGATAAGCAACCTATCAGACGCAGAGTTCAAAACACTGGTTATCAGGATGCTCAAAGAACTCATTGAGTATGGCAACAGCATAAAAAAGATCCAGGCAAAAATGAAGATTGCATTAAGTGAAATAAAGAAAAATCTACAGGGAACTAAAAAGGAAAGAAAAAGCATTCAATCAGAACAGCAAGAAGAAAAAAGAATTCAAAACAAATGAGGATAGAATAAGAAGCCTCTAAGACATCTCCAAATATACAAACATCCAAATCTTAGGGGTGCCAGAAGGAGAAGGGGAAGAGCAAGAAATTGAAAACTTATATGAAAAAGTAACAAAATAAAAATTCTCTAATTTGGTGAAGGAAATAGACATACAAGTCCAGGAAGCAGAGTCCCAAACAAGTTGGACCCAAAAAGGACCACACCAAAACACATCATAATTAAAATGCCAAAGGTTAAAGATAAAAAGAGAATCTTAAAAGCAGCAAGAGAAAAGGAGACAGTTACTTACAAAGGAGTTCCCAGATGACTATCAGCTGATTTCTCAAAGGAAACTCTGCAGGCAAGAAGGGACTGGCAAAAAGTATTCAAAGTCATGAAAAGCAAGAACCTACAATGTAGATTATTCTAGCTAGCAAAGCTCTCATTTAGAATGGAGGGGCAGATAACGTGCTTCCCAGACAAGGTAAAACTAAAGGAGTTCATCACCAAGCCCTTATTATATGAAATGTTAAAGAGAACTATATAAGAAAAAGATCAAAACTATAAACATTAAGCCCTGGCTGGCATAGCTCAGTGGATTGAGTGCAGGCTGCAAACCAAAGTGTTGTAGGTTCGATTCCCAGCCAGGGTACATGCCTGGGTTGCAGGCTATAACCCCCAGCAACCGCACATTGATGTTTCTCTCTCTCTCTCTTTCTCCCTTCCTTCCCTCTCTAAAAATAAATAAATAAAATCTTTAAAAAAAACTATGAACATTAAATGCTAACAAATGCACAACTATCAACTGAATCTAAAAAAACAAACTAAACAAACAAGAACAGAAACAGAATCAGATATTACATGCTTGACTCCACTAGCTGGGAACCTCCACCTGGTTCCAAGCCACCTCATTAACATAACAAAAGACACATTTATGGTGCTCATTATTTAGTAGAATTCCAAGGGTGCTTTTGGGGGCTGGGAGGGTGGTGACTAAAACAATAGAAATTTATTCTTTCACAGTTCTGGAGGCCAAAAGTCTAAAGTCAAGGTTTAGGCAGGGTTGCTTCCTTTTGGAGCCTCTGAGATTCTGTCCCTTGCCTCTCTCCTAGCTTCTGGTGGTTGCTTGTCGTCCTTGGTGTTTCTTGGTTTGTAGATGCATCACTCTAATCTCTCTACCTCTGCCTATATCTTCACATGATTCTCCTCTCTCTGTCTTCTGCCCTTGCCTTTGAAAAACACTTACTATTTGATTTAGGGCTACCCTAGCCAATGATGGTCTCATCTCAAGGTCCTTAACTAAAGGTTTTAGGAGCTCTGTTCCAAAAATGGGGATGAAGACCAATAATACATTTTTTTTATTTCAAATTACACCATAGTCTATAACTCATAATTTTTAGAAAGTCACAAAGTGAAACAAGGACTGCCTAGATTGCAACCTTGGCTCCAGAGTGGATTTTCTACGTAAGAAATGGGCCTCAACATTTCTCTGAGTTCAAAAAAGACCTGGGTGCTGATTAACTTCAAGGGCTCGGTCAGCCAGTCTGATTTCATAGCACTGCTTGAATAAGAGATGTTCTCAAGAGTTAAGAAACCTAGACACCCTTCTTTGGGTGATAGCACACTAGAGCAGGGGTCTAATTCATACTTGCCCTTGATTCAAATTTCCTGAGTCCCAGTACCATTGAATTCCCCATGTTTTTGGAGATGGTCGAGCTGGGCTTGTTCAAGGGTTTTCTGTTACCATAGAAAATCTCTGTAAAGAGTGAGAGCAAAGACCTCAGTAGAGGCCCATTTTCTTGCCTTTCTCTGTAAAATATTTCTAACTCTGTCCTCATAAAATGTTTGTGAAATTATCTTTTAAAGCTAATATATGTGTTAAATATTTATTACTAGGAAAAAATTGGATATGAATACTTAAAGTGCTAGGCAGTTTACATATTTTTTCATTTAACCTAGTCAATGATTACAGATACCCCCATTTCACAGATGAAGAAACTGAGGTTCAGTGAGGTTAAGTAATTTTACCTTCAGGTAAGTGCTGTAACAGAAACTCTAAATGCACATCTGTTTGGCTCCAATGCCCATGCATTTTTCATCAGAACACATGGTATATTTAGAGTGTTTATTTGGAATGTAAATTATGAGCTTGGAAGTCCAGATGTGATCTACAGTTAACAATATTCTTCTTTTCTAGCCAACTCCTATAAGATACAGAGTTAGAGACATGACGGTCCCCACGGCAATGTGGACTGGAGGTCAGGACTGGCTTTCAAACCCAGATGATGTGAAAACACTGATCTCTGAAGTGAACAACCTCATCTACCACAAGAACATTCCCGAATGGGCACATGTGGATTTCATCTGGGGCTTAGATGCACCTCATCGTCTGTATAACGAAATCATACATCTGATGAAGCAGGAGGAGACCAGCCTTTCCCAGGGAATGTGTGAGGTCAGACTGTGAAGCACCAAATGCTGACAAGTCTTAGGAAAAACCTTGTGGACGATGGTGCCAGGGTCCATGAACAAAGGAATTTAAGGATTTCCAAAACTGGAAACCTATCATATCAATAGAAGGGAAGTAGAGAAGGGAAGGCGGAGATTTATTACATATTCCTTCAGATTTCTTGCACTTGGCACTAAAACTGACACTAAATTTTGTTTCTAGTTAACTAAACTACTCATTGGCTAAACATCAGTTTCATGAGCTATTTATACAGGGTCCAGCAGAAGTAAGGCCTGCTTGGGTGTGGTTGGTAGGGTAATAATGTAGGTGTAATAATTCATAGTTTTAATTTGAACATTTCACCTAAAATGTCTTATGGTATACTTGAGTGTGATATTGTTATGTTATAGAATTACATGCTTATGATTTTATAATAAGCGATTTTATAACAAAAAGGGGTGTTATTTGTGCCAGACCCTGTATATTCTACCATATTGAAGGGTAGGGTTTATCTGAGAGCTACAAATCATGTAGACATTCTCTATGTCATTCAGGTAAAACTTTCCTAAAACTTGTTATTTATTTTTCTACAAGCCATATTTTTGGAACAATAAAGTAAAATGAAAAATTGGGATGAGAGAGAGTCTTTTTTACTAAATACTTTATTTATTTTTAGAGAAAGGGAAAGGGGGGGAGAAAGAGAAGGAAAAAGGGATGTGTGAGAAATACATTGATTGGTTGGTTGCCTCTTGTACTCTCCCAACTAGGGTCCTGGCCAGGAACCCAGGCATGTGCCCTGAATAGGAATTGAACCACTGACCTTTCAGGTCACAGGCCGGCACTCAATCTGCTGAGTCATACCAGCCAGGGCAAGACAAGAGTCTTGAATCTCTGGACTGTTGTTGACTTTCGCAAATAAACTAGATATTTTCACCTTATTGCCACAGAAACAGCACTACCTCAGAAAGTCAAGCTGCTATAATAAAAAACAAACAAACAAATTAATTAATAAACAAAAAATCATTATACATCATGGATAAAATATTACATTTCAAGTATCTTCAAAAGGGCCAGGTTTTACAGCTGAGTCTTAGAAGAGATACTTTTGTGGAATTTTTATGAGTTTTTCAATAAGTGCATTGCATTGCATAAAGCATGTATGTGTATTTCAGTACCTAGATACTAGTCCAAGCTTGTTTGAGAATGGCTTGGAGACCTATTGTCTAGAAATGTCTGACCCAGCTTCCTGCCTCCAAAAATTAAAAGCTAGAAAGAAAATTTTGTAATGTTATGAGCAAAATAAAACAGTCATATATTTTATCCTTTGATCTTGACAAAGTTACTGTTGGAAAATTCCTCAGCTCATTCTCAAATCTGGTTATTTCTCTCACTCTTCACACAGTTTCAAAGATGACAGGTATAATTATATGAGTAATAGTATAACTATGCAAAACTCTGGAACCAATAGCACAATTTTGAAAACTTCTGAATTGATGTTTTAATGGTGTATGTCGAAGGTATATTTATGCGTGAAGTTACCTTTTTTTTTTTATCTCCCAGAGACACCTGGTCACTCAGTACAATCTGACTGGATCTTACATAATTTATTAAGAGACATTTAAAGGCTTCAGAATCTATATCTATACCCTACTACTCCTATCACAAAATAAGTGCTTTAAGGCCCAACATTCCTAGATTTGATTTTGATTAGAACTTTGTTCTGTTCAAGGATGGCAAATCTCTTATTCTTAGACATATTGGTTACCACACATTATTGTGGCTTAGTTTATGTCTAAAGATATTTATGATTTGACATCCAGTCAAGATGGCAGCATAGGTAAGCATAGCTGAACTCTCATGTAACCACATCAAAATTACAACTAGAATATAAAACAACCATAACTCAAAACCATCATAAAATGAGTTGAATGAATGTCTGACAACTATGGAATTAAAGAAACCATATCCAACCAGACTGGTAGGAGGGATGGAGACACAGAACAGGAAGGTCCCACAGCCACGTGTGGTGGATAAAAATTCATGAGGGATATCTCAGGACAAAGGACTCTGAGCCCCACATCAGGCCCCCCCAGCCCAGGGTTCCAGTGCCATGAAGAAAATTCCCCAAAACTTCTGGCTATAAAAAGGAGTGGGGGTTGAGTTAGTGGAAAAAACTGCAATAGCCCCAAGTGATTCCTCTTAACCCACACATTGACTTACTCAGACTCACCCCCTCTGAGCTCCAGCTCCACAGTAACAGTTTGAAAGGCACCAGCGGCACAAAGGGAGGAGCTGAAGTGTCTGGCATAAATGCAAAAGCTGGAAGATAGCTTTCTCCCAGACAGAAAGTTGGGCAGAGGCCATTGTCCCTTTTTTGATCTCTTCTCCAACAGAGCCAGAGCCAGCAGGCTGGTGCCATATCAGAGACTCTGTCAACTTGGCAAACACTGTTTGCCTCCAGTGTTTGCCTAGATATTCCCAGAGACTCTGTCCCACCCAACTTATGGGTCCACCCAAGCTGCTTTTCCATATTAATGGCTGGTCTTGGCTCATGCCTCACAAGTTCCTAAATCCACTCAAATAAACAACAGCCAACCTCAGAGAACTTACCAGCCCCCATACCTCTTGCTAAGTGGCCCCAGGCACAGCACTAGCAGCAACCAGTCTAGATTCAAAGCTTGGCTTAACATGGAAATCTCTAAGACCAGTATAAGTAGCAGCCATCTCAGATTGCTTTATTGCTCAGGCAGGGTGGCTCAGGGCAAAACACAGGTGGGAACTGACCTTGGCCTGCACCCAGAAAATACTAGAGCTTGCATACCCAGAGGATAGCTACAAACCATTTTGGAGAACCACCACCCTGCCCCTGCACAGATGGTCCTCCATAGAGGGTAGAGGTTGGTGGTCAGTGGCCACAGCCAGTCCTTGCAGGTGACTAGCCTGTAAATTGACCTGCCAACAGTAATTAAGGCTCAACTACAAGAGAAGGGTGTACTCATCCAGCTTGGGTGATAGGAGAGGCCGTACCTCTGAACCCTGCAGGACACCTACTACATAGGCCATGCTACCAAGACAGGGAGTATTAGCAGCTCTACCTAATACATAGAAATAAACACAGGGAGGCTGACGAAATGAGGAGACAAAGAAACATGGCCCAAATGAAAGAACAGATCAAAACTCCAGAAAAAGAACATAACAAAATGGAAATAAGCAATCTATCAGATGCAGAGTTCAAACACTGATTATAAGGATGCTCAAGGAACTTAGTGAGGACCTCAGCAGCATAAAAAAGATCCAGTCACAAATGAAAGATACAACAATTAAAGAACAATTTACAGGGAAACAACAGTAGAATGGGTGAAGCCAAAAATCATATCAAAGATTTGGAACATAAGGGAGCAAAAAATAACCAATCAGAACAAGGAGAAAAAAGAATTTAAAAAATGAGGATAGTATAAGCAGCCTCTGGGACAACTTCAAGCTTCCCAACATTTGTATCATAGGGGTGCCAGAAGGAGAAGAGAAAGAGCAAGGAACTGGACATCTATTTGAAAAAATAATGAAAGAAAACTTCCCTAATTTGGTGAAGGAAACAGACATGCAAGTCCAGGAAGCACAGAGAGTCCCAAGTAAGATGGTTGCAGAGTCCCACTCCAAGACACATTATAATTAAAATGCTAAAGGTTAAAGGTAAAGAGATAATCTCAAAAGTAACAAGGGAAAAGAAGTTAGTTACCTACAGGGGAATTCCTATAAGACTGTCATCTGATTACTCAAAAGAAACTTTGCAAGCTAGAATTATTTCATTGGCAAGAAATACTCAAAGTCATGAAGCAGAGACCTATAGCCAAGATTGCTCTACTCAACAAAGATATCATTGAGAACTGAAGGGCAGATGAAGAGCTTCCCAGATAAGAAAAAACTAAAGGAGTTCATTACACCAAACCATTATTATATAAAATATTAAAGGAACTTATTTTAAAAAAGAAAATCAAAACTATGAACAGTAAAATGGCAATAAATGCATATCTATCAACAATTGAATCTAAGAAAACAAACTAAGGGAACGAGAAAAACAGAGACAGAATCATGGATATAGAGAGCATATTGATGGTTGCCAGATGGGAGGGGGTGTGGAGTAGTGGGTGAAGCAGTGAGGAGATTAAGAAATACAAATAGGTAGTTAAAGAATATGCTTGGGGATGTAAAGTACAGTATAGGAAATGAAATGGTCAAAGAACATACTCATGACCAAGAGATGTAAACAATGGTGTGGGGATTGCCTGAGGGAGTGAGGGGTGCTGGGTAGAGGGGGCCAAAGGGGGAAAAATTGGTACAACTGTAATGGCATAATTAATAGAATATAATTCAAAATTTTTTTAAATAAAAAATTCACACTTCATTTTTTATTTATAAATTTAATCATTTTTAAGAATTTTTAAAGAGATTTTATTTATTTATTTTTAGAGAGAGGGGAGGGGAGAGAGAAAATGAGGGAAAGAAGCATCAGTGTATGGTTGCCTCTCGTGCTCCCTAGTGGGGACACGGCCAGCAACCCAGGCATGTGCCTTGGCTGGGAATTGAACCAGCGACCCTTTGGTTCACAGTCTGGTGCTCAATCCACTGAGCTATACCAGCCACAGCAAATTTAATCATTTTAAAAATATACTTTTTCACTGTTTTACTGACAAAGGAGTTGGACAAATATTTTGATATTCTCTCTTTCATCTAGAAGTATAACTCAGATACTATCTCATTATATAGCTCTTTCTTATGTAGGAATACTTTATCTAAATAAACTACAGTAATATTTACTTATTTATTTTTTAGGTTTTCTTTTATTATTATTTTTTATTGTTGTTCAAGTACAGTTTTCTGCCTTTCCGCCACCCCTCCCCAAAACTACAGTAATATTTAAAATTTTATCAATATAATAAACAGAATTCACAAGTTCAATAGCTGCCTTGCATTCACAAGCGATATTTTTAAACAAACATATTGATAGTTACATAATCTTACTCAAAATCAAGATGGCTTTTGTGTGTGTGTGTGTGTGTAAACTGACGGCAAATTGTTTAGCAATGTGCTGGTGAAGTGATTCTCCAGGAAAAAAAGAAAAGCCTTGGGTTTAGCATTTGCCAATTACAGTTATGTGTAAAACTGCCACCACTGACAACTGACAAATGTTTTGGTCACAGTTGTTTTGCCAAAGGAACATTTACATGTGAATCACAAACCACACACATAGACATACCATTCTATACAAATGTACATACTAGCATTCTTCATCTTACCACTTACAGGGGCCTGAGAGGAAGAGTGTCTCCTGGGGTGTGATATAGACGGGACAGCCTCTTCTAAGAGCACACAGCAAAGAGGAGATCACTGTCTGAGATAACTGATCCTCTTCTTCAGGAGAGACTAAATTCAAAGCATCACCCTTTTGACCGAAGTAGAAATTTCAACAGGTTTAGTGTGTCCTCTAGATTTAGGGCCATGGTGAAGTCCATTGAGCGAGGACATGACTACAAATGTCTTCAAAAACATCATCCTTGGCAACCATCACTGACCCCACAAAATGGCAGTACCCAGATTGGGTGGCCCACAGACCAATAGTCCAAGATGCAGACAGAATCTAGTCCTTTAACTTTTTCTACTTCTCCATCTGAGGCCACAGGCATTATGAGGCTTTTCTTAGCATTAATTCAATCTGAGAAAATTTTAATCTTCGTGCAATATCCAGGGAACTCTCACCATCCTGACCAAAAGAAAAAAATATATTGTTATTTATCTCTAGTAGAATCAAATGCCAATACGAAGAGTCCAGTTATCAGTTTAGGCTGGTTGACTGTCATTCAGGCTTAGCAAAGGCTTTAAATGTTATTGTTTTAAAAGTAATAGGATTCCTTAATTATCATATCTTGCCATATATAATGAGCACTCTGTTGCCCAAATTTTTTAGGGGAAAATAGGGATATGCATTATACATGGGCAGTACTAATTCAATATCTATATAAATGATTTTAATTATTTAATTTATGCTCATGCATTAAAAGTGTAACTCCAGAAAGCAATAATGATATCCATATGTTCAAAAATAAATGCTAAAATGCCTTTATAATACAAAAAATCAAGTATCTAAGTAAAAGTAAATAACTGAATTAAAAATTCAAACAAAAGATTTTTTTCCTGAAAGTTTGGGCCAAAAACATGGGTGCGCATTATACATGGCAAAATATGATATTTAATGGGGATGATTAATTTTGCTGTTAACATCATACTCAATGGTAATTTAATTCAACACAAATCCAAAGTTAGAAGATCAGGCTGCTGGAGATACAACAAACCATGGTCCACAGTCTTACCTTGTTTCTTTTTGTGGGGTCGGCATGGGCTTTAAGGAGCAGAGGGATAAGATTCTGGTTTTTCATTTCGCAGGCATAATGTAAGGCAGTGCAGCCATACTGAAACACAATGGATCATCGTTATAGCTGAGCCATCACACTCTACAGACCGCAGCACGTGGCTTCTTTAGCAAGCGCTCCTCACGTTTTGTAGGGTACAACTAAGCCAAACAGTCCCAGCCATCTGGGACTATGTTTTTCTGTTCTTAAAGTCTTTTCTGTCTCACTATGTATATTACTAATGTTCTGTAAGTTGTTAATATCTTCATTTCTCATTTTCTCTTCCAAAAGCTGATGCTGAATTATCCCAAGGCCTTTTTTGTAGAATTCTGTATGTCTGGCCAGTCAGTGCTTTGATCACATTACCATCTTTTCCCTTAGGGTCTCCGCATGGGTGATTTTGCAGATATCAACCTCTATCATCCTCTAAAACTCCCACAGTCTGAAGAAGGTCGCTCGCTGGTGCTCATAGTACTACAGCACACTTGCAAGACCAGTGCATTTTGTATATATAGAAGTCCTCCATTCTTGGTTTACTACAGTTGATACTATGTATTATGAAGTAGTGGATCTACTCTGTTGGTACTAATTTAAAACACTAACTACAGGTCAAAAGAAATTTATAGCTGGGGCATTTGTGCTAAAAATTTTGCCTTTCAAAGCCAAACAACCATGTTTTTAGTAAGTGAAGAAATAACATCCTTGACTATCAAGATTAACAGAATTAACTCTGGATCTTTTTCCCTAGAAACTCCTCTAAAATCCTAGGTAATAATGTTGTAATCTCTTTTTTTTATTACGTGATGGCATGATGAATGGAAAATCTGGCTCTGAATTTTTCCATGTGAAATAAAGAGTCTAAAAAATATAATACACTGCATCACTTGGAGTTGGAAAATGAATCTTGATATATAAGTAGTTTTTGAAATATGTGGTAAAAATCTGTGCCTACGTGCACATCTGTGTATGAGTGTGCATAGGAATGTAACTCTTTATCTAGAGACTGAGATAGACATAGATAACTAAAAAAATATCCCAGAGAAATTTTGTTCACAAGCAAAATTTTGAACATTTTGAATTATCTTTTACTTAATTTTTAATGACATCGTAATACATTTCAAAGTTATCTAAGAAAATGATGATTCACAGTAGTAGTCCAAATTAATCCAAAAATTATATTTGGAATAAGAAAAAGCACACATTTCATAAACTCACTCTTCCCCCCTCACGACTCTCTCTCACACACATAAATATACACACAGAGAGAAAATGAGAACTACATCGATTTAAACATGTGACACCAAAAGAACCCAAACTAAAATGATGTAAATAATTAATAGAAACAGGATAGGCACATTTTCTCCATCACAGAACACAGAATGGTAATATACACACAGATGTAAACAACATAAATTAAGGATTTAAAATAGAGTATTGTATTTTTTTTATCAAATTATGACTGGCCTATTTTTTCAGTAAAGAACTAGGCAACCAAAATTTCATTCAATCAAATAAGCAAATAAAGCTCCTTACAAATAAATTTTTGACCCATTAGGACCATGAAAGGGGGAAAATGCATTCGAGGCACAGTTGTAAAAGGTGAGAGCAAAACCTTACGTTTATAAACAGGAAGAAGTTAGCTGAGGCTGTTCCCATTGTCATCACTGCTTACCACCATTTGGATTTTCCCTTGACCCTTGTCCTTACCTTGCCTTAGTTTACACTTGGGGGCCC
This sequence comes from Phyllostomus discolor, assembly GCF_004126475.2. Lineage (NCBI taxonomy): Eukaryota > Metazoa > Chordata > Mammalia > Chiroptera > Phyllostomidae > Phyllostomus > Phyllostomus discolor. The sequence continues at coordinate 143,686,016 of NC_040907.2, forward strand.
TCTTTGCTGGCTGGGATCTTGGCCACAGTAGCAGCTGCTAATGCTCCCTGAGCACTTACCATGTGGCAGGCTCTCTGCTAAGTGCTTTACATGAATCAGCCTTATAAGTTACTGATAGCCTCATTTTACAGATGAGCAAACCGGAAGCTGGAAAACTTTGTAACTTGCCACAATGCACATAGGTAAAAAATGGCAAGCCTAGGTTTACACATCGTAGGCATTCTGACTCCAGGTTCTTAACTTCCAAGGAAGAGTTTGGTTATCTGAGCCTTCATCTTCCTTAACTTCTCACCCATGGTGGAGCAGAGTTTTTTTAAATGTTCTATATTCAATAAGGATTGTATTCCCACAAGTTTAGTGGCCATATATACACAACCTCAAGATCACATAACTGGCAGTGAAAAGAAAAAGGAAAAAGAAATGCAAGTGTCTAGGAAAACAAAACAAGCAACTTTACAGGTGACAAGTACAAGACCTACAAATACCATTTTGAATATTATTTCAAAATAACTAAAAATACACACTTACACGGTCTGCAGCATTAACATCCACGCCAGCATCGAGTAGCATTCGGACAAGGGTCTCATTCTGCTTTGTCTTTGACACCTATTACAAATAGCCATACAAAAGGTTTATTTACCAACATTTTCTTCATCTTATGTCTAAACTATTCCAATCAATACATTTCATTGTAATCCCAATACCCCTATGTGTCCAAGATCTTTTTAAAAATCCCCCCCACCTCTACATCCCCTCCTAAGATCAATTAGGTGAAGCCAGGGTTCTCGGAGTGTGGACCTGGACTAGCACCGGAACCTGGGTACTTAGAAATGCAAATTCTGGGCCCCCGCTCCAGACCTACCACATCCCACTGAGAACAAGGCCCAGTGACTGTCTTCCTGGCTCTAAACTCTCCAATGATGTCCCACTGCTCTGAGGGCAAAGCGAACGCTTCAGCCTGGCCTGGTAGGGTGCACATGTTTCGGCCTCCACTTATGTCCCTGGCCGGCTTACTCCACACTTGCTGGCTCGCCTTGCCCTAGGCACGCAGGCCTTCAGTTAGTCTTTCACATCCCAGGCTCCCTAGTGCTGTAGAATAATTGCACTGAATATTCTATTCCTTTTGTCTAGCCTTCTCCCTCCTCTCTTTACCTTGTAAAGTAACCTTAGATATCTCAGTAATAAAAAAATGACATAATAATAAAAATCATTTTTACTATCTCAGCCCAAGCCCCTCTTCCTCCAGGAAGCTTTTCCAAGCCTAGCTGGCCATGCAAAATCCCTCTCTTTGATTATCACTTCACTCATAACATTGATCACCTCCCTGTACCACCGCTTCATGGTAATTTTACACGTGTTCCTGCCTTTATTTGATTAATGGCTCATTTTTCACTCCCCTGTAACTCTCAGGAGGACAAGGACTACATCTGTTGGGTTCACCATTTATCCCTAACACCCAGCACAGTGCCAAAACATAGTGGGTCCATAATAAGTCTGTGTTGACTGGCTGAA